>NW_020837954.1:15931886-16353999 GCF_003676395.1 Aethalodelphis obliquidens
GGAAGCCCTTAACTGTCCAATTATCTTTTAATGGCATCTTTACTAAAGGAGGATGTTGTCTTGAGCAAAACAGAGGTGATAAGCAAAACTTTGCAAAATAGTCTTTTTATTTTACTAAAATAAAAGAAAGAGTGTTAAAATCCTCTTTTGGCTAACAGTCTAAATTACTGCAATATATAACCAAATGAACTCAATGTACACGTGCATACACGTAAATGCATGCACACAAGCCCATGATATTTAGCCATATTGTCAGCTAGTGGAATCAAACTCAATATAGCTATTACTTTTGGAGTCATTGTATAATGTGGTTTAGTTAAGTAATGACAATTATAATGAAATAAAGTGGTTTCCTATAGTTAACCTCTGGCTTAAATCCCACGTTTAACCTGAATACTGAATATGGATATCTGTGTTTGATTAAGGTCATGATAAATGTACCATTTGTTTTAAGGTCGAAAAGAGTAGAGACTTAAAGATGTAAGTGAATAGGCAGGTCACATTTCTTCTTTAATTGTGCTTTATAATATTATTGTAAGTGGATAGATAATTTCAGTTGTTGCTTACATTATACTTCCTGAGGCAGACACTGCAATAGTACGGCCGTCAAGGAATTATATCAAAACTTTTAGTTAACTTTTTGTTAATATAAGCATTTTGTTTGGATGATAAAACCTTTTCAGAGACAGTAAAAAACAGAACTATTTAAAAAACACAACTGAAGGTCACTGCTCTACCTCTAAGGGAGTGGCATGATTTCTCTCTTAAAGTAGATGGACATTTTTTAACAAGACACCATGAAAGACCTCTTTATGTTGGAAAGCAAGAGACCTCCAGGGTATGGTTTTGAATGAGACTGACGGCTGGACTGCTCAGCATCAGAAATAAATGGTTACTTGAAGGTGGGAGTGAACTCAGGAGAGAAAAAGAGAGGGTCAGAAACACAATAGCAAGTGGGGGAGAGTAGAGAAATATCAAGTGAGATTCCTAGCAGACGGATGATTAAAAGACTGTCTATACCCGGTTTTTGCTGTTTCTTATCAGGAGCTATAATCATCCGTATCTTGCTCTATCACACACACCTTCAGTAGTGCCTGTTATATATACAAATTTCTTGACTGAATAGTGTTAGGATAAATCAAAGAAAAAGGCTGCATTTCTGAGACCCTGCTGAGCAGAGAGAAGAGAAGAAACACGTTGGGTCAAACAAGTAATGGTGAGAATTTAGCAAGAGAGGAGATGAGAATTAGAGGCGACAAAATGCAAGCTTCCAAGTTTTGGCAAGATTTTCTCTAAGCGATTGGCTTTTCCCTGGACATGAGATATGGGTTAGAGAAAATCATAAAGCAGAGCCTGACCCCGGCTGACATCTGGATTATACTTGCCTTGGTTGTCTGTGAATTTCCACACACAAATCCCTTCTTTTATATTCAAAAAGCTTAAACAGCAATTTTAAATGTTGAGGAATTTGCTCTAACTCTGTTGGTGGAGGCAGCTCGGCATTCCTGGGCTCCTTGGAGTTTGGGAATATAGTAGGGAATCTTTGAGACATTTCAAAAATGTAAAAAGTCTAACAAAAATTAAATAGCAAAAAAAAAAAAAATTAAATACCTTCTCATGCTAAAGTGTCATGAGCTAACTAATCTGTCAAATATCTCCTCTGTAACAGAATTATATCCACTCAGTTGATAATCCTGTAATGGTATCACATGCCGATCAGAAGCTCTGATTAGCAGTTAGATGTCTTTGATGGAAAAAGGAGGAAACAACTATTAAAAATGTCAGTTGCTGTTTCTGCTCCTTCCTCCTGGGCTGAGGTGAGCTCTCTCATCTAGAGTCACCCGTGTTCCTTGAGCAGACAGTGAGGCTGCAGAACTGCAGCAAAAACAGAGGCCCGTTGACCCCTAAAGGCAACCCCCTCATAGAAGTCTACTTCACCATGATATGGGTGGAAACGGCTCAGCTGCCTTGTAACTATAGGCAACTTCTTAAGGAAGCCAGTAGAACTCTCAATAGAGGCATCTACAAATTTATGGCAGTAGCTGCAGACACAGAGTCCTTAGAGATTTCTCACATCTCCGTGGTTTGAAGAGAAGAGTGTGTGTCAAATAGGACCTGGGGTGGTTATTTTCTGCTCAGTCACCAGCAAAGAAAGTTCTCAGCTGAAACTCAGGATTCAACCCATTCCACAGGCCCCTAAAGGAAGCAGATATTCTTAGCCAAACCTCCTGCTGATTTCTCCCACTGGAGAATTGTGCAATATATGTCATCTTTGTGTTAGCCTGTGGTTTTTTCAATTGGTTTTCATTATTAAAAACTATAGTCCAGAATTTGACTTCTTGATTTTTTTTTTTTTAAACAGAATTTTCACCCAGCTATTTTAAGCACCAAGAAAGAGCTAGAAGAGGCGTGGTTGCCCTAGGAAAAATATCTAGTCCCACTTTTTATTAATCAACTTTTATTAAATACCTTTTATGTACAGAAATGCTAGAAGGTGCATAGTGGTACTTTTTGGACTATTCCCCCCTCTGAAATATTCCCCTTGAGAATACACACCATCAACTTTTTTTAAAAAATTTATTTTATTTATTTATTTTTGGCTGCATTGGGTCTTTTTTGCTGTGTGTGGGCTTTCTCTAGTTGCCGTGAGCAGGGGCTACTCTTCGTTGCGGTACACATCCTTCTTATTGCAGTGGCTTCTCTTGTTGCAGAAGACAGGATCTAGGTGCGCGGGCTTCAGTTGTTGTGGCTCGCAGGCTCTAGAGCGCAAGCTCAGTATTGTGGTGCATGGACTTTGTTGCTCTGCGGCATGTGGGATCTTCCTGGACCAGAGCTCAAACCCATGTCCCCTTCATTGGCAGGCAGATTCTTAACCACTGTGCCACAAGAGAAGTCCAAATATCATCAACTTTTTATACTCTTGCCTGACAGAGAAAGTGTTCCGTACATATGAAATGGAGAGGTTTCTTTTTTTTTCTCTAGAGACTTGGGGAACTAGACCTTGAAGGAAGAGGAGGACAGGCAAAGCATTGGAAAGGAGGATTTGGGGACTGACGTGGCCCTTGGCTGGAGTGAACAACTGACATATTGAATTTGAGGAGATACCTTCTGTTTGTGGGTAGACAGTTCATCACCTCAGTTGGGATCTTTGTACCAGTTCTGAGGGCTCTTAGCAATGAATCCTGCCAAAATAGATATTTATTTTTATGAGAAGTAAACAGTGGTAAAGGAGTTATATATTCTTGTTGCACACCCTAATAATTATGTTTTAATTATAATTTAAAAAGATTTCCATGATAATCACTTTCAAAACATGTTCATGGAGAAAAGTTAATAAAAAATGTTTCTTAAAATCAGCAAATATGACTTCACCACTAGTTAATTAGCAGTGTCTACCCTGACATCCTACTGGTGTTGTTTTGAAGGCCATAAAATATTAAAGTTCCATTGTAAATTGTAAGGTGTTATATAACTTCAGATCTTGCATATTATAAAGCAGTAGTTAAGATCCTGGATTCAAGGTCCTGGATTTAAGTCTTGTTTCTGCCATGTATTAATTGTACAGTTTGGGGCATGTCATTTAACCCATCTGAGGCCCAGTTATTTCATTGTCTGGCACCTACTAAGTACTCAACAGATACTATTTATAAATATAGTATTATTTTTATTGTATTATGCTGCCACTGATTTTAAGGCAAATCTAGTCCCTAAAATAATAAAAATTACCCTGTGCTGTCAGTCTTTTTTGGGCAAACATTTAGGGAAGTTGTCTTGGGAATGCATTGTCAGGTGATGAATAGCATGATTTATTTATTTAAAAAAATTTTTAATTTATCTTGTAAAGAAGAGTTGACAGTTTTCTATACTGGAAAAATGTTACATTCAATGTTTCCAATTTTTCCAGAATTCTACTGTGGTATGTATATACAGTGTTCAAACAAACATGAATTAACATCTTTTTGGTACATCTTTTAACAGAGGTGGAATAATAGGGACCTTAGGGAAGACAGCATTCAGAGTAACAGCCAGTTATTTTATATTCCCTCACACATAAAATATTGAAAACTAGCAAATGAATTCAAGCAAAAAAAACCTGGCCTGTACTGGCTGAAGGGTACAGATCAGGCCTATTTCATATACTGCCAATTGTGGCAAGTAATGGCTGTGGTAAAGGCAGTGGTCTATGTGCAGGGTAATATTTCAACTGTCCAGTTTTATGAAATTGCAGGAGAGCAAAAAAGCAGCTGTGCTTGGGGAAATGTCTTAGATGTGAGGAAGGTTGGAGTTAGAAAGGTCTTGTTTGACTAAGAGGACGTATTGACAATATTTGAAGACAATTATTTGGGTTGCCACGAGAATCTGCACAAGTGTGTACTAAGGAATAAAGTGAGGCCAATCGAGTCTTGAAGAATCATGTGAAATAATGGTGCTCTTACATGTCATGGGAAGCATTAAGGAAAGAATGCAGTTAAATTATTA
Source organism: Aethalodelphis obliquidens (assembly GCF_003676395.1). Lineage (NCBI taxonomy): Eukaryota > Metazoa > Chordata > Mammalia > Artiodactyla > Delphinidae > Aethalodelphis > Aethalodelphis obliquidens. The sequence continues at coordinate 15,936,366 of NW_020837954.1, forward strand.
GTTAACAGCTCTGTCAAGTAGAGTATGTTTGTTTTTTTTTAAACATCTTTATTGGAATATAATTGCTTTACAATGGTGTGTTAGTTTCTGCTGTATAATGAAGTGAATCAGGTATATATATACATATATCCCCATATCTCCTCCCTCTTGTGTCTCCCTCCCACCCCTCTAGGTAGTCACAAAGCACCGAGGTGATCTCCCTGTGCTATGCGGCTGCTGCCCACTAGCTATCTATTTTACATTTGGTGGTGTATATAAGTCCATGCCATTCTCTCACTTCGTCCCAGCTTACACTTCCCACTCCCTATGTCAAGTCCATTCTCTACGTCTGCATCTTTATTCTTGTCCAGCCACTAGGTTCTTCAGAACGATTTCTTTTTTAGGTTCCATATATATGTGTTAGCATACGGTATTAGCTTTTCTCTTTCTGACTTACTTCACTCTGTATGACAGACACTAGGTCCATCCACCTAACTACAAATAAGCCAATTTTATTTCTTTTTATGGCTGAGTAATATTCCATTGTGTATATGTGTCACATCTTCTTTATCCATTCATCTGTCGCTGGACACTTAGGTTGCTTTCATAGATCTGCATGAACATTATGGGACATGACTCATTTTGAATTATGGTTTTCTCAGGGGATATGCCCAGTAGACGTACTGATGAGTTGTATGTTAGTTCTGGTTTTAGTTTTTTTAAGGAACCTCCATACTGTTCTCCATAATGGCTGATTCAACTTGCATTCCCATCAACAGTTCAAGAGGGTTCCCTTTTCTCCACACCCTCTCCAGCGTTTATTGTTTGTAGATGTTTTGATGATGGCCATTCTGACTGGTGTGAGGTGATACTTCATTGTAGTTTTGATTTGCATTTCTCTAATGATTAGTGATGTTGAACATCCTTTCATGTGTTTATTGGCAATCTGTATCTCTTCTTTGGAGAAATGTCTATTTAGGTCTTCTGCCCATTTTTGGATTGGGTTGTTTGATTTTTGATATTGAGCTGCATGAACTGCTTGTATATTTCAGAGATTAATCCTTTGTCAGTTGCTTCACTTGCAAATATTTTCTGCCATTTGGAGTGTTGTCTTTTTGTCTTGTTTATGGTTTCCTTTGCTGTGCGAAAGCTTTTGCTTCATTAGGTCCCATTTGTTTATTTTTGTTTTTATTTCCATTTCTCTAGGAGGTGGGTCAAAAAGGATCTTGCTGTGATTTATGTCATACAGTGTTCTGTGTATGTTTTCCTCTAAGAGCTTTATAGTGTCTGGCCTTACATGTAGGTCTTTAATCCATTTTGAGTTTATTTTGTTTATGGTGTTAGGGAGTATTCAAATTTCATTCTTTTACATGTAGCTGTCCAGTTTTCCCAGCTCCACGTACTGAAGAGGCTGTCTTTTCTCCATTGTATATTCTTGCCTCCTTTATCAAAAATAAGGTGACCATATGTGCATGAGTTTATCTCCGGGCTTTCTATCCTGTTCCGTTGATCTATATTTCTGTTTTTGTGCCAGTACCATACTGTCTTGATTACTGCAGCTTTGTAGTATAGTCTGAAGTCAGGGAGCATGATACCTCCAGCTCCATTTTTCTTCTCAAGATTGCTTTGGCTATTCAGGGTCTTCTGTGTTTCCATACAAATTGTGAATTATTTGTTCTAGTTCTGTGAAAAATGCCATTGGTAGTTTGATAGGGATTGAATTGAATCTGTAGATTGCTTTGTGTAATATAGTCATTTTTCACAATGTTGATTCCTCCCATCCAAGAACATGGTATATCTCTCCATCTGTTGGTATCATTTTTAATTTCTTTCATCAGTGACTTATAATTTTCTGCATACAAGTCTTTTGTCTCCTTAGGTAGGTTTATTCCTAGGCATTTTATTATTTTTGTTACAGTGGTAAATGGGAGTGCTTCCTTAATTTCTCTTTCAGATTTTTCATCATTAGTATATAGGAAGGCAAGAGATATCTGTGCATTAATTTTGTATCCTGCTACTTTACCAAATTCATTGATTAGCTCTAGTAGTTTTCTGGTAGCATATTTACGATTCTCTATGTATAGTATCATGTCATCTGCAAACAGTGAGAGCTTTACTTCTTCTTTTCCGATTTGGATTCCTTTTATTTCCTTTTCTTCTCTGACTGCTGTGGCTGAAACTTCCAAAACTATGTTGAATAATAGTGGTGAGAGTGAACAATCTTGTCTTGTTCCTGATCTTAGAGGAAATGGTTTCAATTTTTCACCATTGAGAACAATGTTGGCTGTGGGTTTGTCATATATGACGTTTATTATGTTGAGATAAGTTCCCTCTATGCCTACTTTCTGCAGGGTTTTTATCATAAATGGGTGTAGAATTTTGTCAAAAGCATTTTATGCATGTATTGAGATGATCATATGGTTTTTCTCCTTCAGTTTGTTAAGATGGTTTATCACATTCATTGATTTACATATATTGAAGAATCCTTGCATTCCTGAGGTAAACCCACTTGATCATGGTGTATGATCCTTTTAATGTACTGTTGGATTCTGTTTGCTACTCTTTTGTTGAGGATTTTTGCATCTATGTTCATCAGTGATATTGGCCTGTAGTTTTCTTTTTTTGTGACCTCTTTATCTGGTTTTGGTATCAGGGTGATGGTGGCCCCATAGAATGAGTTAGGGAGTGTTCCTCCCTCTACTATATTTTGGAGAAGTTAGAGAAGGATAAGTGTTATCTCCTCTAAATATTTGATAGAATTCACCTGTGAAGCCTTCTGGTCTGGGGTTTTGTTTGTTGGAAGATTTTCAATCACAGTTTCAATTTCATTGCTTGTGATTGGTCTGTTTATATTTTCTATTTCTTCCTGGTTCAGTCTCAGAAGGTTGTGCTTTTCTAAGAATTTGTCCATTTCTTCCACGTTGTCCATTTTATTGGCATATAGATGCTTGTAGTAAACTCAAAGGTTCCTTTGTATTGCTGCAGTGTCAGTTATTACGTCTCCTTTTTTATTTCTAATTCTATTGATTTGAGTCTTCTCCCTTTTTTTCTTGATGAGTCTGGCTAATGGTTTATCAATTTTGTTTATCTTATCAAAGAACCAGCTTTTCATTTTATTGATCTTTGCTATTGTTTCCTTCATTTCTGATGTGATCTTTATGATTTCTTTCTACTCACTTTGGGTGTTTTTTGTTCTTTCTCTAATTGCTTTAGGTTTAAAGTTAGGTTGTTTATTTGAGATGTTTCCTGTTTCTTGAGGTATGATTGTATTGCTCTATACTTACCTCTTAGAATTGCTTTGTCTGCATGCCATAGGTTTTGGGTCGTCACGTTTTCATTGACATTTGGTTCTAGGTATTTTTTTGCTTTCCTCTTTGATTTCTTCAATGAGCTCTTTGTTATTAAGTAATGTATTGTTTAGCCTCCACGTGTTTGTATTTTTTACATAATTTTTCCTTTTATTGATAAATATCTAGTCTCATAGCACTGTGGTCAGAAAAGATACTTGATACAATTTCAATTTTCTTAAATTTACCAAGGCTTGATTTGTGACCCAAGATATGATGTATCCTGGAGAATGTTCCATGAGCACATGAGAAGAAAGTGTATACTGTTGGTTTGGGATGGAATGTCCTATAAATATCAGTTAAGTTCATCTTGTTTAATGTATCATTTAAAGCTTGTGTTTCCTTATGTATTTTCATTTTGGATGATCAGTCCATTTGTGAAAGTGGGATGTCAAAGTTGCCTACTATGATTGTGTTACTGTCGATTTCCCCTTTTATGGTTGTTAGCATTTGCCTTATGTATTGAGTTGCTCCTATGTTGGGTGCATAAATATTTACAATTGCTACATCTTCTTCTTGGATTGATCTCTTGATCATTATGTAGTGTACTTCTTTGTCTCTTGTAATAGTCTTTTTTTTAAAGTCTATTTTGTCTGATATGAGAATTGCTACTCCAGTTTTCTTTTATTTCCATTTGCATGGGATATCTTTTTCTATCCCCTCACTTTCAGTCTGTATGTGTCCCTAGTTCTGAAGTCAGTCTCTTGTAGACAGCATATATGCGGGTCTTGTTTTTGTGTCCATTCAGCCAATCTGTGTCTTTTGGTGGGAGCATTTAATCCATTTACATTTAAGTTAATTATTGATATGTATGTTCCTATTACCATTTTCTTAATTGTTTTGGGTTTGTTATTGTAGGTCTTTTCCTCCTCTTGTGTTTCCTGCCTAGAGAAATTCCTTTAGCATTTGTTGTAAAGCTGCGTCTGTGGTACTGAATTCTGTTAGCTTTTGCTTGTCTGTAAAGCCTTTGATTTCTCCATCAAATATGAATGAGATCCTTGCTGCATACAGTAATCTTGGTTGTCGGTTTTTCCCTTTCATCCCTTTAAATATGTCTTGCCACTCCCTTCTGGCTTGGCAAATTTCTGCTGAAAGATCAGCTGTTAACCTTATGGGGATTCCCTTGTATGTTATTTGTTGTTTTTCTTTTCTGCTTTTAATATTTTTTCTCTTATTTAATTTTTGGTAGTTGATTAATATGTGTCTTGGTGTGTTTCTCCTTGGATTTCTCTTCTATGGAACTCTGCGCTTCTTGGACTTGATTTACAATTTCCTTTCACATAGTAGGGAAGTTTGCAACTATAACCTCTTCAAATATTTTCTCAGTCCCTTTCTTTTTCTCTTCTTCTTCTGGGACCCTTATAATTCAAATGTTGGTGCATTTAATGTTGTCCCAGAGGTCTCTAAGACTGTCCTCAATGCTTTTCATTCTTTTTCCTTTGTTCTGCTCTGCGGTTGTTATTTCCACTATTTTATCTTCCAGATCCCTTATCCATCCTTCTGCCTTAGTCATTCTGCTATTGATTCCTTCTAGAGAATTTTTAATTTCATTTATTGTGTTGTTCTTCATTGTTTGTTTGCTCTTTAGTTCTTCTAGGTCCTTGTTAAACATTTCTTGTATTTTCTCCATTCTATTTCCAAGATTTTGGATCATCTTTACTATCATTACTCTAAATTCTTTTTCAGGTAGACTGTCTATTTCCTCTTCATTTGTCTGTTCTGGCGCGTTTTTACCTTGTTCCCTCATCTGCTGTGTGTTTTTCTGTCTTCTCATTTTGCTTAACTTGCTCTCTTTGGGGTCTCCTTTTTTCAGGTTGCAGGTTTGTAGTTCCCATTGTTTTTGGTGTCTGTCCCCAGTGGCTGAGGTTGGTTCAGTGGGTTGTGTAGGCTTCCTGGTGGAGGGGACTAGTTCCTGTGTCTGGTGGATGAGTCTGGATCTAGTCCTTCTGGTGGGCAGGACTGCCTCCAGTGGTTTGTTTTGTGGTGTCTGTAACCTTATTATGATTTTAGGCAGCCTCTCTGCTAATGGGTTGGGTTATGTTCCTGTCTGGCTAGTTGTTTAGCATAGGGTGTCCAGCACTGTACCTTGCTGGTCATTGAGTGGAGCTGGGTCTTAGTGTTGAGATGGAGATCTCTGGGAGAGTTTTCACCATTTGATATTACATGGAGCCGGGACATCTCTGGTAGACCAACGTCCTGAGCTCTGCTCTCCCACCTCAGAGGCGTAGGCCTGACACCCAGCCAGAGCACCAAAACACTGTCAGCCACACGGCTCTGAAGGAAATGAAGAAAGGAAGGAAGGAAGGAAGGAAGGAAGGAAGGAAGGAAGAAGGGAGGGAGGGAGGGAGGAAAGAAAGAGAGAAAGAAAGAAAGAAAGAAGGAGGAAGGAAAGAAGTAAAGAAAGATAAAGAAAGGAAGGAGGGTTATTAAAATAAAAAATAACAAAATATTAAAAAAAATTAAAAAGTAATTTAAAAAAAATACAGAAGAGAGCAACAAAACCAAAAAACAAATCCACCAATGATAACAAGCCCTAAAAACCATACTAAAAAAGAAAAATATGCACAGAGAGAACCCTAGGACAAATGATAAAAGCAAAGCTATACAGACAAAATTACACAAAGAAGCCTATGCATACACACTCATAAAAAGATACAAAGGAGAAAAAAAAAAAAAATATATATATATATACAAAAAAAGGAAGAGAGCAACCAAATCAATAAACAAATCTACTGGTGATTATAAACTCTAAATATTAAACTAGGATAAACGTAAAACCAGAAACCAATTAGATACAGAAAGCAAACCCCAAGTCTACCATTGTTCCCAAACTCCACCACCTCAAATTTGGGATGATTCGTTGTCTATTCAGTTATTCCAGAGATGCAGGGTATTATCAGGTTGATTGTGGAGATTTAATCCGCTGCTCCTGTGGCTTCTGGGAGAAATTTCCCTTTCTAGTCTTTGTTCACACAGCTCCTGGGGTTCATCTTTGGATTGGCCCGGCCTCTGTGTGTTGGTCGCCTGAGGGTGTCTGCTCCCTCCCAGGCAGACGGGGTTAAAGGAGCAGCTGATTAAGGGGCTCTGGCTCACTCAGGCCGGGGGGAGGGAGGGGTACGGTATACGGGGACAGCCTGTGACGACAGAGGCCAGTGTGACGTTGCAACAGCCTGAGGTGCTCCGTGTGTTCTCCGGGGAATTTGTCCCTGGATCCCGGGACCCTGGCAGTGGCGGACTGCACAGGCTCCTGGGAGGGGAGGTGTGGATAGTGACCTGTGTTCGCACACAGGCTTCTTGGTGTTTGCAGCAGCAGCCTTAGTGTTTCGTGCCCGTCTCTGGGGTCTGCGATGATAGCCGCGGCTCGCGCCCATCTCTGGAGCACGTTAAGGCGATGCTGTGAATCCCCTCTCTTCGCGCTCCCCCAAACAATGGTCTCTTGCCTCTTAGTCATTTCCAGACTTTTTCCCGGACTCCCTTCCGGCTAGCTGTGGTGCACTAGCCCCCTTAAGACTGTGTTCACGCAGCCAATCCCAGTCCTCTCCTTGGGATCTATCTGACCTCCGAAGCAGTGCCTCAGCTCCCAGCCCCCACCCGTCCTGGAGGGTGAGTAGACAAGCCTCTCAGGCTGGTGAGTGCTGGTCGGCACCGATCCTCTGTGCAGGAATGTCTCTGCTTTGCCCTCCGCACCCCTGTTGCTGTGCTCTCCTCCGTGGCTTCGAAGCTTCCCCCCTCCGCCACCCGCAGTTTCCGCCCGCAAAGGGGCTTCCTAGTGTGTGGAAACTTTTCCTCCTTCACAGCTCCCTCCCAGAGGAGCAGGTCCTGTCCCTATTCTTTTGTCTCTGTTTTTTCTTTTCTCTTTTGCCCTACCCATGTACGTAGGGAGTTTCTTGCCTTTGGGAAGTCTGAGGTCTTCTGCCATGTTCAGTAGGTGTTCTGTAGTAGTTGTTCCACATGTATACATATTTCTGATGTATTTGTTGGGAGGAAGGTGATCTCCATGTCTTTATCCTCCACCATCTTGAAGGTCTCCCCAGAACAGAGTATGTTTTAAGGGATAGTGCCAATTCCTGGTAGATTTGATAAAGTGCTCTGATTTTTATCAAAAAAATACTCCAAATGTCACAAAATAATTTTGTTGTATTTTTAAAAAATTAAACTTGCTTTTTTTTTTTGGCTGCTTCGGGTTTTAGTTGTGGCATGCGGTGTCTTCGCTGAGGTGTGTGGGATCTTTCATGGCAGTGCAGGCTCTTCGCTGTGGTGCGTGGGTTTCTCTCTAGTTGTGGCCCTCGGGCTTCTCTTCTCTCTAGTTGTGGTGTGTGGATTTTTCTCTCTCTAGTTGTGGCACGCAAGTTCAGTAGTTGTGGTACCCGGGCTTAGTTGCCCCAAGGCATGTGGGATCTTCCTGGACCACGGATCAAATCCACATCCCCTGCATTGGAAGGTGGATTCTTTAGCACTGGACCACCAGTGAAGTCCCTTGACACATGTTTAATCAATAAGAAGATGGTGACTGAGGAGAACTCTCAATTCAATATTAGGAGATATCAACCTTTTTACATAACAAAAAATAATTTTACTTCCTTAGACCCCTCATTTCTTTTTATTTGGTCTGCCTCTTAAAAGTAGATAAGCCCCATTTTTTCTTTGTGGTGTCTCCATCTTCATACTTTCCTCTTTCTTTTCTAGTAATTACTTTGGCTTTAAACATTGAGTTTGTGCTATATATTCAAGGTACCACTGGGTATAAACCATTAATAAGTCATGATCTCTGCCTTAGTGTTAATGTATTGGACAGAAAGTTAAGAAAACTTATGATAATATAATGTGATAAATGATATGTGCTCTGGAAACACAAAGGTGACATTTGAAGTTCCATAGAGGCTAAATGAGTGTTGGGAAAGGGAACATTTCAGGAATGGGAGCTTCAAGGGCTCAGGCATGGGGTGTGAACACGCAGTGTGTCTTGGGAGACCCGTTTGTCATTTTGTGCATTTGGAATATAGAGGGTAGGTTAGAGTGTGCAGCATCTGAGGCTGGATGAGTGGGTAACTAATTATTATATATTTTATCCTGTGGGTAGTGGAGAGTAATACGAGGTTTCTAAGCACTCATTGGGCAATCTCATTTCTTTTCATGGCTTTAACCAGGATCCCTAAATTAATTATTCCCAAATCCTTACCTGCAATTCTGACTTTGTTCTTAGGGTTCACAATGTATTTAAAACTGCTGACATTATTATCCAGCTGTTACTCAATCAAGGTGAGTTCTGCCCCTTTAAATTGTTCCTCCATTTGTGTACCCTTTCTTGTTTCATGACACCATTTCTCCAAGTCAACTAGGCTGAACATCTCAGTGCCATCTTCAGTTTCCCTCTTTATTTCAATGTCCCCTCAGTCCTTTCTTTGCCAGTCTCACTAATGTTCCCAACCACCTCCCACCCGTTTCCCCATTTCTGTTCCTACCACCACTTCTCCATGGTTCAGACTCCCATTCCTTCTCATCTGGACTTTTGCAATGGCTTTTCAATGGCCTAGTTATTTTCTCTTTCATTTCTAATCCAGGGTAACTAATGGCATGAGAATTTTCTTCCAAAAATATGGATCTCATCACATAATTCCTCTCAAAAATCTTTAATGATTCCTCACATATGGGATAAAGTGCAGATTTCTTAGGGTCACATTCAGGGCCCATGGAATCCTTTCTAAAAAAAAAAGAAAAGGTCCTTCACTTTCCCCTCTTCTTTTTGCAATCTCTGTCCTAATAAATATTCCTTGTCAAAAATCATCATTCTTGTTTTAATTTAAAATAATTTTTATTGAGGCATAATTGACATATTATACCAGCTTCAGGTGTGCAACATAATGATTTGATATTTGTATATACTGTGAAATGATCAGCATAATAAGTCTACTTATTTGATGTCAAATTTTTACTGACATAATTCATAGAATAAGAAATCATCATTCTTAGTGCCACCATGTTTTTTTTTAAAAAAAAACTCTTGGTGCATCATATCTTATCTTATATTAAACTTTATTCTTTTAATAGATTATATGTTTTTAGATGACAGAGTGCATTTAGTTACCTCTTGCTTGCTGTGTAACAAATTACCTCCACACTTAGCAACTTGAAATAACACACATTTATTATCTCACCGTCATTGGGTCAGGAATCCAGGGGCAGCTTAACTGGGTCCTCCAGCTCAGGGTCTCTTATAAGGCTACAGTCAAGGACTCAGCTGGGGCTACAGGCATCTCAAGGTTCATCTGGGGGAGGATCTGCTTCTGAACTCACTCAATATTTGTTGCAAGATTCAGTTCCTTCCAAGTTGTTCCACTGAGGGACTCAATTTCACACTTGCCATTGGCCAAAGACTGCCCTCAGTTGCTTGCCATATGGGCTTGTCTATAGGTGAGATTAAAACAAGACAGTTTGTTTTATCAAAGTGAGCAAGAAAGAGGGAGGGAGAGAGAGAGAGGAAGGGAAGAAGGGAGAGACAGAAAGGGAAGACACAGTCTTTTATAACCTAATCTTGGAAGGGACATCTCATCCCTTTTGCCATGTTTTGTTTGTTAGAATGATGTCTCTAAGTTCAGCCCACACTTAAGGAGAATGAATTACAGAAAGGCATAAATATCAGGAGGTTGACTGCCTCACAGAGAGTTTATAGTTTTACTCCCCACCTCTGTGACTAATGGTTTATGCATTGGAGGTCTTTAATAATTATTTGGTGAATTGAATTAAAAAACAGTATCCCAGTTTGCAACTCAAATTTATGCTAATGTTTATAATTTCAGTTAATAATGTCCACATTTGATTAAAATTCGGCAACCCCTTCGAAATTTTTTATGTAATAAAAAATGAGGAAAAAATGAAAAGATACTAAGGGGTTCAGCTGGTTCAGTGGAGAGTTCACCAAATAAACCCCTCTCACTTTATTTGGTGATGACGATTACAAACTGCTGGAGAGTGAAGGAGGGAGAGAGGATAGTGTGATAGAAATTGCCCCATGGTATCACTTTCTCTGAATTTCACTTGACAAAAATATATACTGAAAATCAGTTCCAGGTATTTTCTAATTTTTAAGATATTTTAGGCTTCTTAATTTTATGTAATTAGATGTTTCTTTAAACATTTAAAAATTAAATGCAGTTGTCAAATTTGAAATAAACTTCCCTATAAAGTTGAATAAGTCTGAGATATTGATAGTTTTGAAATTTAATTCTGTTTAAAAACCTGAAAAACTCAGAAGTAATATATTGTTCTTACATTAGTTTAAAATAGTTAATTTTTTATGTCATATTTATCAGCCAAAGAATATATTGATAGGTATTACAGGCCCTACTTTTAGGGACTATTATTGTATTATAGCTGCCTTATTTTGTAATTCAGAAATATTATACTTTGACTCCAATGAATTATTTATATATGCCTTTTCAATGTTAGTAACAGATTAAAGAGCACTATGTGAAGAAGAGAATAAATTCCTTTAGAGATATTCTTGGTTTAGCTTACGGTTTTATTCATTACTTAGGTCAAAATAACCTCAGCTTGATCTTTTTTATGTGTGTATTATCTATTTTTCAGATGTTTGAGACAGAAAGAATAAAGCTTAAGTTCCCAGGAGCAATCAAATAATTGCACTTTGAATTTATAAAATCCTTTCTTTTTAGGCTGACAACAGTGATGAAACATTTGCATTTGAACCTGGCAACATATAAATTTGAAAGTTTGTAATGAATAAAAATGTGAATTAAATGGAGAAAAACATACTATTCAATAAAACCTTATTGGAACCATTATATATGGATTGTAAACCAATTTATTTTTTAGGCAACATGTTACATTATCAACTTTTTCAGATCCTTATAATTTTTCTTCAGATTTTTTTCCCTAAACTTCTCTAATCTTTAGCTGTGTTTTTTAATGCATGTTTTTAGTTCTGCTTAGGAATGTATTATCAGGTCTTAAGCAGGTCTGGTTATAGATTTACTTTTATAACTTTGTCTCAATTTGAACTTAATAATCAAGCCCAAGAATTTGGAAGATAGTGTAAAGATAAATTTTAAATTAGTTACAGATAATGCTAATCTAACCACATTTCCAACTGTTCCAATAGTATCCATGAGGAGAGATTAAGCACGTCAAATATGAACTAAATTTGATGTTATTTAGAAAAGTGGAACCTTTTCTAAATACTAATTAGTAATGCATGGTTACTAAATTGTTTAATATTGGTTTTGAGGATACCTTTTATCACACATTACATTTTGATGAAAAATAGAAAATAACAATATTATTAATTAATTTCTTGAGATAAAATTATAATTACAAAAGAATACCCAGTAAAATCTGATAGTTCAGTTGTTCAAGTTTATCAAATTAGCTGAAAATATAAAGTATGTAAAAAAGATAGAAGTTTCAAAAACAATTTCAGTATATTTTTTGACTAATGCTAGATTCTGTCTTCCTTCATTCTAAAAAGACGTAAACTAGTTTGGTTTTGAAACCTCATTCAACAAAATATGCCCACGTTCATTTCAAGATTAGGAAGGTCCAAGTGTTCAACAGTATAAACTTGACAAAATAGTTCTGCCATCCTCCAATTTTAAAATACCAAAGTGATTTTCATAGTCTAGTGAGTTATAAAAATGGAAAGAACAACTGTAAACCAGTATTAATGGGTGACAAGAAGAAAAAGAAATGCTGTGGTAAGAGTTTAAAATTATTTACCGTGCCTCAAAATAGTTCCCCATGGGAGTTATATCATTTAGACTAGTCTAAATATGAGTATTACCTTTACTTTTCCGTGAGAATATTGTTATGACAAGTGTTCATAAATGTGTACATATTCAAGATGTGTAACTTTTTAAGGAGTGTACAATTGACCTCACACATTTCACAGACATGGGGATTATTCATACAAAAGGTCCCTCTCTAGTGGTAGCTTAATCTTATGAAATATGTATCAAAAGAAAGTGGTAATTCATTATGAATCGTTAGCTGTGTGATCCTTGGACATGTTACTTAGAACTTGTAAGCCTGTTTCACATTTGTTAAAGGTATACTATAATAGCATATTTCTCAGGCTACTTGTGGGAAGTTAATAAAAATAACCTCTGCATTAAGACTAGCATAATTCTTAAAAGTAGGCATTCACTAAATATCGGTTATTATGAAATCTTCCTTTTTTCCTTCCTCCTACAATTTTTATTCAACATTTATATATGCCAGGCAGTATTCTAAGGGCTGGGATACAGCAATAAGCAAAGCAGATGAACGGGAAAGTAAAAAGTAGACAAGTAACAAAGATAAATAAGTAAAATAAATGGTAGATTAGAGAGTGATAAGTACTAGGAGAGAAATAGGGCAGAGAAGAGAACTAGGAAGAACACTGAGGTAGAGGATGTAATTTTGAGTAGTTTGCCAGAGAAGGCCTCACTGAAATGATGACATTTCAGTGACCTGAAGGAGATGGGGGAATAAGCTATCAGATGTCTGGGAGAAGACTATTCCAAAGGCAGGGACTGACCAGGTGCAAAGGCCCTGAGGTGGGAACAATAAGGAGTCTATGAGGAGTAGGCAAGGAGGAGAAAAGTAAAAGGCGATACAAGAGAAGTAATGGGAACCAGATTGTGTGGGCCTGGAAGGAGACTTTAAGGCCTTTGACTTTTTCTTTGAGAGATTGGGAAGACATTGGAGGGTTTTGAGTAGAGGTGTGACATAATCTGACATATGATTTAGCACTCTGGCTGCTCTCTTGGGACCAGTCTGAAGGGAGATGGGTTGGAGGACTGTTGTCAATCTAGGTGAGAGATGGTGGCTTGGAAATGGTGATGGCAGTGGAGGTCATGAGCTGTGGATGGATAATCGATATAAATTGAATGTTAAGACAACAGGTTTTGTTAGATGCTCAGTCTTAAGGTATGTGAGACAGGAGCCAAAGATGACTCCAAGGTTCTGAGCAACTGAAGAGTGGTGAAACTGAGAAGGAAACGAGAGAGTGTGAGCAGGGGAAGATCAGAAGTTCAATTTGACATGTGTCATGTTTGCAAATTTCACTGACATTCAAATGGAATGGTAGAAATGCAGTTGGATTAATTAAAAGGAGGGAGTGAAATGCTGATAGGCCAACTAAGCTGAGAGTCAGGGACTAAACATTATATTCTACAACATGGAGGTCATTGGTGACCTTATCATTAGCTAAACCCTAAAGCACCCTGATTGATTCTGATCTAATCTAGCTACATTTTTTGATCTGCTACTTTTTCTGTTACTGGATTCTTGTCCATCACTTTTCACTATTCTCATATAGATTTTTGATTCCATCGTGAATGAACTTTCCTGCATTCTCATTGTATCATGCAGTTCCTTCTTCTCCTCCTGGTTCTTTTTTGGACCTGTATTTATGTAGCCATTGTGAGTGGAGACCTCCCACACTCTGCCTTTCTGAGGTTCCCTCTGATTGTTCTGTGGCGTTAGCACTGTTTTAACTCCACTTTGCTCCTTCTAACTCAGTACTTTAAAAAAAATCTTTAGGCAAAACCCTTTTCTCTTTTGATGTTAATGTTATCCATTTAATTACAACTCCCTACACCTCCTCAGTGCCTTTATCCCTTGGCATTCCAACTATTACCCACATTATTGGATATTTTGATGTTATGCGTCTCTGGCAATTTGGATATTCATAGATGGTCCACTAGAAGAGCTCACAGTTTGTCAAGTGTTTGTTATATCATAAGTATTTTCCTAACATTGTCTCTAAAGGGTAATACTCATTTATATTTATACATTCTTCAGTGACTTTTAAAAAGATGCTCACATCTCATCACTTTTAAAAAATATATTTTTAAAATTTTTTGGCAGTGTTAGGTCTTAGTTGCAGCATGCAGGATCTTCGTTGCAGCATGTAAGATCTTTCGTTGCAGCACGTGGGTTTCTCTCTAGTCGTGGCACGTGGGTTTTCTCTCTCTAGTTGTGGCACTCAGCCTCCAGAGCGCGGGGGCTCTGTAGTTTGCAGCACGTGGGCTCTCTAGTTGAGGTACGAGGGCTTAGTTGCCCTGTGGAATTGGGATCTTAGTTCCCCGACCAGGGCTCAAACCCACGTTCCCTGCATTGGAAGGCAGATTCTTACTACTGGGCCGCCGGGGAAGTCCCCACATCTCATTATTCTATAAATGCATCTTTCATTGAGGGCAGATGTAGAGACAATGAATACTAAATATATTGGAAAAGAAACCTCGGTTTAGTTCTATAGAAATATACTAAGTACTAAGTACTAAGCTTAAACTAGGTGATAAGGATTCAGAATGAATAAGAGAACATTACTGCCCTCAGGAAGGATATGGGTGTGTGTGTGTGTGTGCGTGCATGTGCGTGTGCGTATGTGTGCGTGTGTGTGTGTGTTGTGATGTGGGCTACCAAGCACTGGGATGGGCAAGAGACAAACATATTGTCAAAATCTTACATTCATGTGTGTCAAGAGCTCAGATGGTCTAAGTGATTAAAGGCTTGACTGTTACTTTAATTTTGACTTGTCTTTATTGGCTGCTTCAACACCTAGCAGCTCAGCTGTCTTTAGCTCTGACTTTCCTCTGTCCCCTTTTCTTTTCTTCATGGACTAGCACCAGCTAAGGGTCAGGTGAAGAGCACAGATATGGGGCTGGTCTCACTGCCTCAAGCAAAAGGATCCTGCAGTTTTATGGACCTGGTGGCTGCCAGGAGGGAGAAGGGAAAGGACTAGGAGTAAAAAAGTACCGAGTACTGAGTCAGAGTAGGGGGAAAAAGTATCTTCAAGTTTCCCTCCTCCCCTCATAAATAGTTTTCGGCCATAAAGAGAAGTGCCTGAGGAAGATGTCAATGGAAGGCCCCAGATAAGACAACTCTGAATGGAGGCAGCTGGGCTGGGAATGCAGCCATGTGTAGGAACATGCCTGATCTGCGGGGCTTGGGCCCTTTACTGTAACTCCCTTCATAGATTGATGCACTGGCTGTTCATCAGGTCTGATGTGGCGAGAGCAGTTTTCCCCTGTGAGACCTGCCTGGTAAACTCTTTGTAATTTCCTACGGTCAGACCTGAAAGATCACACATAGGTTTTTGTCCAGGAGTTGGACACCTGAAAGTGTTACAATGGTAATAAGCATAAGGGTGTGAAGGAGTATGAATGAGGAGAAATTTATGATCATCATTCTTTCCAGTGGCCTGACTTTCCTTTGAAACAAAGGTCTGAATGTGGAACATTTGTTGGGCAATTTTTACTGCTTCACAAGTGGATGATGTTACTGTGCATTAGTGGTCAGTACACTGCATGATGCCTTCTCTTGTGTTATTTGTCCCTATAAATGAAGCAGATAAGCAGCAGCGGTTTCTTTGGAGTACCCCTGACTAACTATATTTCCAGTTCCATGACCTGTACGTGAAACACAGATTCAAGGTTATGGATGCAGAAAGCCTCTCTTGTCTTGTTCTCTAAGGCCACACAAGGGACACTGGATGCATACTCAGCTGTTAATGAAATGGTATTTTGTTTTCCGTTCCAGTGTTGTTCTCTGTGAACACAGGTTTAGGATTGGATTCCTCATGGGGTGGGGTGAGTGATAGCACTCAAACCCCTAATCTCCACTCTGCACCCCTCAGGAAACCCTTAAAGGCAGAATATGCTTTGCATAACAATGGAAGAATAATGGTTTGGAACCTGTGTAGTGTGGATATACAGATATACACAGTACCTCAGCCTCGTGGTACCTTGGGTACTGTGATTGGGCAGTCACCATCTAAGAGGCTACAAGGGAAACAGTGACTTTGGTTAAATGAATATTTTGGTAGAGAAATGCAAGCTACAGGCAACTCATAAAGTCTGGAGATCACCTGCCCACCTTTGTTATTTTATTATAAAGTGAGTTGTTATAATTACAATAGGAGTCTAAGAAATATTTTCTAATTATCAACATACCCCATATGACATTAATAGCATTATTCTAAAAGTTAAGGTCAAATCACATTAATTTAAACCTACTCCATTCAGGGAGTATTCAGGAAAAGAAAATACAGTTGACCCTTTGAGCAACATGGGTTTCAACTGCATGGGTCCACTTATACATGTATTTTTTCGATAGTAAATACTACAGTACTACATGCTCTGTGGTTGGTTGAATCTGTGGAGGCAAAACTGCAGATACAATTTATAGTCAGCCTTCCATGTGAACAGACCTTCGGTTTCATCATATTCAAGAAACAAAGAGAAAGAACAAGTTGACTGAAAAATGTGGCAACTCTTATTTATAATTGTTTAGTCTATAGAAAAATATATATTATAGCAGATAGAATCTAAGGTTACCCCCATGATCCCCAGCTCCTAGAGTTCATATCTTTGTGTAATTCCCTCCCCTTGAGTGTGGGTTGCACCTTTGACTTGCTTCTAATCAATAGCGTATGCAAAGGTGATGGGCTATATGTGATAATGTATATGTGATTATTTGATTATATTACATAAGATGTAGTGCCTTCCTGGAGTCTCTCACTCCTTTGTTGACTATGAAGAAGAAAGTTGCCATGTTGTGGATGGCCTGTGTTGGAAGACCCATGTGGGAAGGAACTGAGGGTGGCTTTTAGAAGCTGAGAATGACTTCTAGACAACAGCCCGAAAGACTGAAGCCTTCAACCCTAGAACCACAAAATACCAGGGGGCACCACAATACCTGTCAACACCTTGATTGCAACTGATGAGACTCTACACGTGGGAGACGTGGGAGACATGCCTACACCTTGCTTCACAGAAAAGGAATAAATATGTGTTCTTTAAAGCTGCTAAGTTTGTTAAACCTAACATATATCTTTATAGCTACAGAATGCCTATATCTCTGTGTATGTACAGCTCAAAGGCACCTGTATTAGAGTTCTCCAGAGAAGCAAGGCCAGTAGGATATGTATGTATATATGTATGCATTTATATATACAGGGTATGTGTATCTCTCTGTCTCTCTCTCTTGTCATAGGTCTACAGAGAGAGATAGAGATGGATTGATTAATTTACTTTAAGGAATTGTCTCATTTGAATGTGGAGATTGCCAAGTCCAAAAGCTTATGGGGGTAGGCAGCATGCTGGAGACTCAGGGAAGAGTGACAATTCAAGTTCAAAAGGCAGTCTGATGGCAGAATTCATTCTTGCTTAGGAGAGGTCATTCTTTGTTCTATTAAGGCATTTAACTGATTGGATGAGGGCAATCTACTTTATTCAAAGTTAATCAATTTAAATGTTAATCTCATCCAAAAACCACCCTCACAGAAACATCTAGCATATTTGATCAAATATCTGGGCACCATGGCCCAGCCAAGTTGACATATAAAAGTAAGCATCACAAGTTCACCCCTTATCAACTTGACACTCATACACATCTCCTTAAACTATACTTAATCTCCAAATAAAGACAATAACAAGGTCATACTTCTGCCTAACATGATATAGCTATCCTACATACAACTGAAAACTTACCCTTTCTCCAGAAGAGGATGCAAAGTCCTTGGGTGATGTTTACTCTTCTCCTTGCTATCCCATAGCTTAAACATTAAGATGTAAAGTAATGATACTTAAATAGTACAATATAAGGTCAGTATATTTTATGTTACAAGGGCATAAGAGGGGAAAACAAAGATATTTATGTAACACACAGTCATATTAATAACAAAATAAGGCAGAAATACTCATGACAATTATAGTTTTCATTTCTGTAACTAGTCACATGGTCATAGTATTTATAACAATCTTCTTCCACTACCCATTTGGTATTCCCTTTACCCTCAGATAGCACCTCACCTGGTCAAGGTTCTTCACCTGGTGGGGTAACCCAAACCTTCACTCCTGAAAGTCTAGGCCATTAGTAGTACTGCTTAGATTGGATTGTTGTTGGTTCTTATTGACTTCAATCACAGATCATAGTAATACTAAGAGATGCCCTAAGGGATCTCCTGTATTTCAGACATACTTTTCCTTACCTCCATTGTAAAGTAGTTGTCCAGTTCCTTCTTGGTAATCAGGATCAGTCACCTCAGCCAGCACAGTAACTCCCTTTTTTGATTCAGAGGCATGAGGAACCCAAAGTGGCCAGGTGGCTGTCTTAACTTCTAGTTTAATGGAATCATTATTGTGTTTGCTGGTGGATGCATTCCTCCCTTTGGAACTGACCTCTAGATAAGCAGAGCATGAGGTCTTGGGGTAGGAAGCAACAATTTTGCTAGTGGATCACTAGGAATAACTGTGAGGGGTACCACTTCTGTTCCCACCTCTTGATTCCTGGACCTGTGAATCCTGGCTATGAGAGAAACAGCACCATGTATTAGACACAGATTCAGAACATGTACAGCCTCCTGGAGAATCTTGCCCCAGCCCTGCAAGGTATCAGTATCTAGGTGACACTGTAATGGAGTCTTCAAAAGGCCGTTCCACCATTCTACCAAGTCAGTTGCTTCAGGATGGTGGGGAACATGGTAAGACCAGTGAATTGCATTGGAATGTGTCCATTGTCAGATGTTATTTGCTATGAAGTGAGTTACTTGATCAGAAGCAATTCTATTTTGGAACCCCTCCCCCCATCTCCTGCCCTGGTCCTTCCTCAGCTTTATAGCAGCTTGTCCTCACAAGTCTGCTTTCTCTTCCAGATTATTTTCCTTTTATTCCCATATGCCCTGTGGCCAGTGCTGAGTGGTGATTTATTCTTACTTCATCCTGGAAGCCAATGTCAGGGACACATCTTTGGATCATCAAAATGCAAAGAAACTCTTGTAATAAGTTTTTCATTCAGTGGAATTTTTTTTTCTTTTAGCCTCTTGGATTATGAATCCAGTGGTTGGCATTTAAAAATCAGTGAACCTTGCACTTGAAATAACATATATACCTCAATAACTGTCTGAAATAAAAACCTTAAAATTGGTTCTCCTGAAAGCAGTCTTGCTCTATAATATTTTTCTCTCAAAACCTTTAATAATTACACATTGACTATTGATGAGATGTGGCGTGAACTTTGTAGCCATGCCTTTCTCCTGTTATTTCCTGGAATGCTCTTTTCCCATTCTTTCACCTCCAGCGCACACACACACACACACACATACACACACATACACACACACACACACACCCTCTGGCTCTTGAGATACCACCTATCCTTTAAGCCCATTTCATTTCTCTCAGTCTTTTCTTATGTTGGTTGTTTCTTCTTTAGTAGATCATAAGCTGTTTGAAGGCAGGGATTGGACTGTTCTGATTCTTATATTATTTAGGCTCTAGATCAATGCCTTGAACATAATAGGTAGTCCATACATGATTATGGGATTAAAACGAATGAACTCCTTTTAGCCATTGTCAAGGCTTTGCCAAAAATGAGCTGATGTTATCTCAAAAAGGATTTCCAGTGCACTTGGTCACGAAGTTTTCACTTGTATGTGGCAAAATGAGAAAATAAAGGTAAGCTAGTGAGTTTTCCACAAAGCAAAACTTACTCAATTTAAAGGAAAGCCTTTTATTTTGGGTTGCAGCACTTCCTACCTTTTGAAAAATAAAATTTTTCCTTTTATGGTGGTGGGAAGTGCTTGTTAGAAGAACAAAGCTTTAGAAACTCTATGTTAGACTCTTCTTTTTTTTTCATTTCTTTTTTATTTTTTAATGGTCTGTGATTTCTACAGTTTTGGAAACTTATGATCTAGAGTACTTGTATATTACAAGACCACCAAATGAAAGGGTTGAAGGATTCTGGTGAAACTGGATATGGTGAAAGAACGATGGACTAAAATATAGGAAAAGTAATGGCAGTGGGAGCATTCCTAATAACTAGTTATGCAACATTTGTCTCAGCCTTGTGCAATTAAGATAAATACAATTAAGATTACTTTTCAAGGTAGTTGTGAGACCCAAATAAGTAATTAAGTTGTGAAATGTTTTTGTTTTTGATAGAGTCTAGAAGGAAGGGATTTTGTATTAGTTATTGGTAGTCCTTCTTTGTATCTTTAATATCAACAGCGTTTCCTTTAGAGCCCTCTATAACCCAGAAAAAGCCCATGACTTTCCTAGAATCTGAGTTACACAGTGTTCCTCATCCTTCTGGTGACATTGATTTGATTGCATATTGTAAACTGTCCAGAAAGATTTTTATTGTCAGTTTAAAGCGAAATAATAGCATCAGCAGCAGAATGCTGGTTAGGTATTTGTATAAGTGATTCTAGCTGAAAGGATATACTGACACTATTTAGTTTTTGGTACACTCTGGTAGGGTGAGAGGGTGAACTTTAAGTCTGAAGCATCCTTATGAGGATATTCTATATGAAGGATTATTTCTGTAATGCAAAATTTCCTTTCACTTTGCATGAATCCAATCCAATCCAATGAAAATGATTGCATTCATTCCTCGAGTGATTGCACATCTACTCTACGTGAAGACATGTTGCCAAAATACTGTACTGCAGAAGTACTTATAGAATCCCAGAGAAGAATAGGGTTAGAGTCGGGAGAGTGAAATTAGCCACTTGTTTCTCTCTTCTCTGTCACTTTCTTTAAAAAGAGGTATCGCACAGGCCACACACATTTTAGAGTTGATGAAATTTGTCTTCTGTCCCTGCACCCACTCCATGTTCCCTTAATGCCTCAGTGCAGTTGCCTACAAGCAATAGGTATTTCCATTGTTACCTCTTAGGTCCAGTGGCATCTTTTATTCTCTGGCCTTGTACAGACTGCTAATGAGGTACTGTCCCTGGTCTTCTCTCCCAGAAAGTATGTCACAGGCTGCTGAATGAACCCTTTATCCTTTATTTCTGTTCTAGTAAAACCTTACTCTTTAAGATAGTTGATTTCAGCTAGATGTTAGAAAAAAGCAGTAAAATAAATTCACACCAAGATTCCATTACTAATAGCTGACAATGGGCTAGATATCTCAAGTTCAGTGTTTAAAACCAAAAACTGGACTGGCCAGTGTTGGACTCACAGGAAGCAGATTCTGATAGGGATCCTTCCTCAGCTGCCTAAAGTCATCTATCAGAGATGAACTTCATCCTATGTGAGACGTAGCGTCTCTTCCTGAATTACAATTTGAATGGATCACTGCATAATAAACAGAGATATTGCTCTGAATCTAAAGACAATTTTGTCTGTGGAGAACATCCTTAACCTGGGAGATGAATGGAAATCTAGTAAAACCCACCAGTAAAGGCCAAATGAGAAACCTCGCTGAGAATAAAAACAGTACTTTGAAATGGGGTTCGGGTCCAAATCCATTTAAAATGATCAAAAGGAATAAAAATGGAATGAAGGACAGAGAATTGATGGTTTTAAATGTATCAAGTCCTTAATTATTATTTACCAAACATATGTTAAACACAGGGTAGGACATTAGAGTTTCAGAAGTGATAGACATGGTCCAGAATTAAGAAAGCTCACTCTCTAGGGAGTAGATCTGCAAGGAGAGATTTACCTTATAAACATGTGATAAATGTTATGATAGAAATAAGTAGAAAGTATACTGAGAGCTTAAAGTAGTACCTCGTCTAGACAGGGAGTGGCACATAGGGTGATATCCTGGAAAGCTTTTATTTGGTAAGATAACATTAACTGAGTTTTGGAGGCTGAATAAAGATTAACTAGAAGAATAAAAAAAGATCTCTCCTACTGTCTTGCTCTCTATCTTAACTGGAAAGTCATTAACCCTGAATTAGTCTTTTTTGTTGTTTTTTTAAAAAGTATTTTCTAGGCTTACATGCATAATACAGGATAAATTAAAGGTTGAAAAAGCAAGTGGTGTAAAAGATAAAAAGCTTTCAGATTCCTTTTGAATGCCCAACTATGTGTGGATTTTGGTAGTTATGGGTTCAATTACTCATGTACATTTCTACCAGTCCCACAAATGACAGTTAAAGAAGAGCGTAGTAAACTCAGCCAGAAACTATTTAAAGTGGTTCAGCATTCATTAACTACAAAAACTGTAAATGAAAAAAGCGAGGTACATTAGGAACTTGGATTCAAGACACAGGGATGGATGTGCAATACCATATCTACTTGGGGTTCTTATACTTTATTGGATCCATAATAATGTGCCAAGGAATTATAGAAACTCCAGGATGAAATTTGTATATCTACCTAGAGAATCACTTTTACTGAAAGATTTAGGAAAATATAGTTAGTAGTAAAACACAGAAATACAAAGCAATCCATGATGGGTTGAGATAATAGATGTAAGATATCTATATATCTATATATATGTACATGTATCTCCTTTACTTCTTTGGTTTATTTAGGAAAACTGTAAAAGGCTAAAAGACAGAGAAAAACAGCAAAACTATCAGGTATTTGATGGTCTTTATTGAACCTCCTTTTTCTTCATTGTTTATAAATATGTTCAAAATGTTATTAGATTCAGAGCACAATCCTGACATAACTCATCCCTCACTACTTGTAAGTGCTGTGCTTTAAAGGTCTTTTAGAAAAGAACATTTCACTTAACTCTCTTTTGGCTGACGTTCGCTTTCACTCTCTCTCTCATCATTTTCAGTCATCACAAAGGCTTATGGAAAAGGTATGAAAAGATAAATACAAAGGAAGACCGTTCAGTTGGTGTCACTCATAGGACTCACTTGTGGCCTAATTTCTTCAGTTTTCAGTGGATTATGGCATGTAGAACTTTGACATGACCCTGAATACATATGGGGAATTTTAAGGAACAGAATAACAAAGTTGTTTTGTCACTCCAGAGTCCCTCAAATTTTAACTGACCCTAAAATTCATATAGGAATGTAAGAGGCTCAGAATAGCCAGATAATCTTGAAAAAGAAGAACAGTTGGAGTAAAAAAAGTTGGATGATTCAAACTTCCAAATTTTAAAGCTTACTATAATGGTCTATAACTCTTAGAAGAAAATGTAAGTAAATTTTCATGACTTTGAGTTAGACTGTGGTGTTTTAGATATGATACCAGAAACATGAGCAATGAAATCAACAGACAAATTGGGCTTTATCAAAATCATATTTATATATTTTTTATTAAAATCATATATATGTATATATGCTTCTAGTGATGCCACCCATAAAGTGAAAATATACACAGAATGGAAGAAAATATCTGGAAATCATTTTCAGAGGTCTAGTATCCAGAACATATAAAGAACTCTTACAACTCAACAGTAAAAACAAGCAAACAAAAAACCCAATTAAAAAATGGGCAAAGAACTTTTATAGATACTACTTTGAAGAAAATATACAAATGACTCACAAACATTTGAAAAGATGCTCAACATCATTAGTTATTAGGGAAAAACAAATTTAAACTGCAATGAAATACTATTTCAAACCTACTAGGATTACTAAAATAAAGACTGGTAATGATAAATGTTGACAAGGATGTGGAGAAATTAGAACCCTCATACATTGTTGCTAGGATTGTAAAATGGCTACTGCCACTTTGGAAAAGAGTTTGGAAGTTCCTGAAAATATTAAACCTAGACTTATCATCAATCCAGCAATTCTACTCCTTGGTATATATTCGAGAGTAATAAAACGTATCTCTATTCAAAAACTTGAATGAGTGTTCACAGAAGCATTATTCATAATAGCCAAAAAGTAGAAACAACCTAAATGTCCACCGACTGATGAGTGGATTAATAAAATCTGGTATATCCGTGCAACGGTATATTATTAGATAATAAAAAGCAATCACATACTGGTGTATGCCACAACATGGATGAAACTTCAAAACATTATACTAAGTGAAAGAAGGCAGTCACGAAAGGACACAGGTTGTATGATTCCATTGATATGAAATGTCCAGGGAAGGTAATTCATAGAAACTAAAGGTACATTAGTGTTGTCAGGGGCTGGGGGAGGTGAGAATCAGAGTGGCTGTTAATAGGTAAATGGGTTGTTTTGCAGGTGACAAAAATATTCTAAAAATAATTTTAATTATTACAAAACCCTGTGAATCTGCTAAAAACCATTGAATTATACACATTAAAAGTATGAATTTTGTGTAATAGGAATTATATCTCAATAAATCTGTTGTAAAACATTATACAACAAAAAACAAAGGTTATCAAACAAAACAGAATAAAATTACATATTATGCTTTTTTGGGAAGAGTTTACAAAATGTATTTATATTTCTTATTCATTTTGATATTGGTCCTCCTAGTGGGACTATGAGTTAGGAGAGCATGTTTTCTGGAAAAAAAAAAAAAAAAAAAACCACGCACAAGATGGTTTACCTGTCATAATGCAAAATTTACTTAGTGCTGTAGGCAAAGCCATGTTTTGCAAATCACTAGGCTCCATTTAGAACACATAATTTCATATTTCATCAATCTCTCCTTTTTGTGATTCTGTCTAATCATAGACTTAAATATACATTCTGCCTAATTCTAAAAGACTGTAATGGAGCTTAATGATCACTTAATTCAATTTTTAAATTTTATTTATAAGGACACTGAAGCCTAGAAAAGTTAAACTCCAGCATATAAGCACATGAGCAACAAATGGTTATGGATTTAGATGCTGGCTAATGCCTCAAGTCCAGTGATATAGATCCAAATTTGAATCTCAGACTATCACTTTTTAGCTTCCCCGTTTGTAACTCTGACCTAGACAATTATGAAAGTGTTTTTGTTAAAATAAGACAAAATGCAGATATTAGTGCCATTGCTGTTAAACAGGGAACTTTTAAATCTTTTTTAAGGAGAAATGTAACATTAAATTGCCAAAATGATGTACACTACTCATCAAACTGGTAAAACAGAGGTATCAATTTCTCTTAATTTGTTTGAATCTTGGTACTATCACTTTTTAACTGAATCATCTTTTTTATTCTAAGTAATGACAGTTTGTCATTTCAAACCCTAGTATACTAGCTCTTCATTTTACAATTTTCTTTGAATTGCAGTAATGAGGTCATGTTATAGATAGCCCAAGTCATAGCACATATATCTACCCATAGCAGACAGTGTTATTTTTAATTCAAATATCATTGCACATCATAGATCCAACATACACAAATTCTTAGATCCTCACTGTGGAAAGGGTAATATATTGGCCTAAAGCCATTGACACAGTAACACTTAATCCATCAGTGTGTGCATTGCAAGCTTTATCAGGCTAGGAAGAAAACATGAACATTCATATGACCATGCCACAGATATAAAAGGAAGCAAGCAGGTTGGTTTTCTCTGAAAATAAGTCAGGACAAATTTCGTTTGAAGTCTTGACATGGACTTTGCTAATAGAGCTACTTTATGATGAAGATGCACCTACATCCTATCCATAATTTACATACTTCTGAAAGAAGACAAAGTACGCAGTGACTGGAAGTGTTTTAGGTACTAGCATGTTGCTGTGATGATGTAGGAGGTATGAAGGCTAATCACTTTACTCTGTAGAGTTCCTTGGAGGGTTAGGCATGTTAGAGCTGTGGCATTTTCAAGTGATATGCATGTGTGTGTGTGTGTGTGTGTGTGTGTGTGTGTGTGTGTGTGTGTATAATCTCAGCTGTTCAACAACAAAAAATTGTGTATATACATATACATTTCATTGAACATGAAACATGTTAATTAGGTACAGATCTTCCTCAACTTACGATGTGGTTACTTCCCAATAAACCCACTGTAAGTTGAAAATATCATAAGTAGAAAATGCATTTAATACACCTCACCTACTGAATGTCATAGCTTAGCCTAGCCTACCTTACACACGCTCAGAATCATTACATTGGTGTACAGTGGGCAAAATCATCTAACACAAAGCCTATTTTATAATAAAGTGTTGAATATCTCATGTAATTTATTGAATGCTATACTATACGACAGAATGGTGGTAAGTGTATCAGTTGTTTACCCTTGTGACATGGTGTGGCTGACTGGGAGCCGTGGCTCACGGCTGCTGCCCAGCATCAGGGGACAGTATCCTACCACATATCGCTAGCCCAGGAAAAGATCAAAATTCAAAATTTGAAGTACAATTTCTACTGAATGAGTATTGCTTTCAAACATGTAAAGTCGAAAAATCTTACGTTGAACCGTTATGTCAGGGACTGTCTGTATTGAAAATGTTAATATTAAATAATAACATTACACACATGAAAGCACAATAAAGCATCCTAATGAAATTATTATATTATAGAAGTATTCGCATACTTATGCATATCTTAGTATTTCATAAGCCTTCATAATTTTCATAAATGAATGATGATACTGGATGCTTACTGAGTACACCAAAGAGTTCAGACATCAAACACTTTCAGTGTAAGGTTGCAACCTACTGTTCTGACTAATTTAAAGTTTTACAGCTGACATTGATTTTTGGAATTGACCTCATTGGTCAATTTTCTTTATATTAGTGTTGCTATAAATAAACATTGATAAGCTCAAATATACAGATTTGTTTCCTTTCTTCATTTCTTTATTTTTCTTTAGTTTCAGTTGTTTATTTGTTGCTCTTGCTTTATTTTGCTTTCTTGTCTCATCCCTCTTTGTATTGTCATTCTGGTATTGTTTACAATGGCATTTCCTTTTGAAATATTTCACTAACAAGGTTCCCTAGGGCATATTTATTTCTTCTAGTTTCCTCTTTTTTCAAACATCATCTTGCTTACGTTCAATCAAATCAATATGGTTAGCTGATTCTGGTAATACTCTTCATTGTCATGGAACTAATGTTTCATTCTAGAGATTTTAACTTACACCTTTATTTTGCTTTCCTCTCACAAGCACAGAGATTTATACAGTTCCTTTGAAGCTTGCATGTTGAAGGAGTGTATACTGAAAGGGGGTTTCCTTGGAAACACTAAGTATGGAAAGCCTTTATATTTGCCTGCTCATCAACTAGTGAATTGACAACTGTTTCTCTGTAAAGTTTGTCAGTTTATTTCAGAATACTATGCACATTGTTAATAGGAAAATGTACAAAAAGTCAGAATTGCTTCACTGGGTACAGTACTAAGGGAGAGATAATTTAATGTGCTTCACAGATAGAATAAAACATTTCTTTTAAAGCTTTAAGAATTTTACATGGGAGTATGACCTCTTGGTCTCTTCATAAGGGATTTTCATTCATTTAGATGGAGTTGATCAAATAAAAATTATTTTTCATTTGTTTTTATCTCCTACCATTATTTTAAATTAAATATAAAATAATGTGATTTTTGCTAATGCTTTTTTTTTTGGTAATGTTTTTTTAAATTGGGTTCTTACTGGAATGAAGTACAATAATAATTCATGCTTATACAAAGATATATTATGCTTCTTAAGTACTTATGAATTTGTTGATAGGTTAAAAATCCGTGAGAAATTATTTTATCTTTTACTTGTTTCATAGAAAAAATACATATGATATAAGCGACTTTTTAGCTAACTAGATAGACTTCCTTTGTTTGTAAAGTATTTGTATAGAATTCTTCAGGTTAATTCTTTAGATTTATTTGATTCTAGCTTTTCCCACCAACAGTATACAAGGGTTCCCTTCTCTCCACATCCTCACCAACACTTGTTCTTTCTTATCTTTTTGATAATAGCCATACAACAGGTGTTAGCTGATATCTCAGTGTGGTTTTGATTTGCACTTCCCTGAGGATTAGTGATGTTGAGCAGTTTTCATGTACCTGTTGGACATCTGTATGTCTTTTCTGGAAAAATGTCTTCTCAGATCTTCAGCCCATTTTTAAATCAGATTTTTGTTGTTGTTGTTATTGAGTTGTAGGAGTTCTTTATATATTTTGCATATTAACCCCTTATTAGATTTATGATTTGCAAATATTTTCTCCTATTTGGTGTATTGTCTTTTTATTTTGTTGATTAATTCCTTTGCTGTGCAGAATCTTTTTAGTTTGATGTAGTCCCACTTGTTTATTTTTGCTTCCGTTGCCTCTGCTTTGGTGTCAAATCCAAACAATCATCACTAAGACCAATGTAAAGGATCAAGGCACAGGGAGAGCACAAAGATAGCACCTGCCCTCTGAAGTCTGTGGAGAGGATTACAGTCAGCCCTTAGACGTGTGTTTAATTAGAAGCCTGTCCCTCAGGCTGCAGCTATGAAGATAATAGGCCTCTTCCACAGACACTGAGCATTTCAGTCTTCTGCCCTGGGAGGTGGCTGTTAAGAATTCTTTCTGTTTGTTACAGCTCTGTGGGACCTAAGAAATGTAGACCCCACTGGCTGTCAGAGCCAGGTGATCAAGAGGTGTCCCTTGGGTGGCACCTGCAAAAACTGGAGCACCAGAAGTTTGCACAAGCTCCTTTCTGGAAGATACTGGTGATCTGGAACAAGACAGAGGGAGAGTGCAAAGATGGCACCCACCAGCCTCCATCTTTGGAGAGAATTTCCATAGGCCCCTAGATTTGTGTTAAATTAGATGTGCCTGCCCCTCAAGTCCAAGCTTTAAGATAAGCAACTAGGCCTCTTTCACAGAAGACTGAGCCTACCTCTGCACAGGCTCTGGGCATGGAGTGGGGGGAAGGTAGTCAGGTGAGTCCACAAGAGCCCATTAAGAAGTGTTTCTTAGATCACTATCGTCTTATGGATGAAGGCCCTGTTGGCTTTTAGAGCTAGATGTTTTGAGGGTTCATCCCTCAGGTGCAGGCCTTAAAAGTTGGGGTACCAGATGGGGGGTTCAAACCCTTTGCTCTTCAGGGAGAAGCTCAGGGTTGTGAGTCCCTTTTGCATCTTTTCTTGCTGTGCCAGGGGTAGGGCTTATGGCCAGATTGTGTCTCAGCCTCTCCTACCCATTTTGATGTGGGTTTTTGCTTGTTTTCCTGATGTATAGGAGTTGCTCAGCTATTTTGGGGGTTTCTTTGAGAGGAAATTGTTTCTTATGTAGCTATAGTTTCAGTGTGTTTATGGGAAGAGGTGAGTTCAGTATCCTCCTACATTGCCATCTTGAATAGGAACTCACATTAGTTTGAATTACCAATTAGGTCCAACAGGAATGAGCTATTACTTGAAACTGGCCTCTGGGCTCTGGGCTCCCAGGTCCATGGGCATTTGTATAAATCCCACCACAGCTGAAAAATTCTATAAGAAAGACCCAGCTCCAGACCCTGAATCCAGACTCTGGTTCCAAGCCTTAATAACCAGCTTGCTTAGGTTTGGGTGTTTCACAATTACACATTCCTAAATTTCCCTCAAGAGGCCCATAACTTAGTAGCATTGGCATGATGGGTCATGGCTTAAGGAAGGGATTTGGCAGAGCTAGCAAATCTTCTGTCATTAAATAACCTGTATCTTTCCAGAAACTTTCCCTCAGGTTCCACAGATCAAGAGACCCTGATCCCAGTGGTAGTAGGGTAGCCATATAGCCTGGTGACCTCATCCTTATTTCAGTCCTTTCTTGTTGTACTTACCAATCTGTTGACTCATCCAGGAACAGGGCCAGATTAAATCATCAGTTTCGTGTTTGAGAAATGGTGACAACAAAATACAGGGCTTGGTTTATGTCACTGTTTGTTTGGTTTACTCTTGTATCTGGAAATAGGCAATGGAGAAAATACTCATAAAGTGTACTTCAGGAGCATAAGGTCTCAGTATTTCTCCTTGCTCTTCTTGAAGACTGTACACCAGAGTTTGGTGGTCTCTGAAGCTTGTGAAAAGTGATGCATCTGCCATACCAGCTGAATTTGTTGCCTTTTATTGTATTTTGGGTCAGGGTGGAGTATGTACCACTTGTTTCCACCTGTTACCATCTAAGGGAATTTAAGTATATTGTTCCATGCTGCATTTACTACTAATCATCCGGCCTATGCCAGGTTTAGTTTGATAGGCTTGACCGTGGCTTGCCACACATGATTATCCTGGACCAGTCTCTGGCAAGTGGGGGGTCAATGGAAATTCTTTGAAATAAATTAGGGCTACCTCTGAAACTGGGTGGGTAAGATTTACTGAGGCACCATACCTGGGCTATGCTAGAGATGAATGGATTCTTGATAAAATCAGGAAAGGAAGAATGCTGGAAGGCAACCAAGTGAGCACTGAGGAGCCCTCAGTGAGGATGAAGGATGCTGATGCATATTTTCAGGCTCAAGATTTTCATGCAGGTTCTGGATATGATGTTCAGGTGCTGTTCCAAATTCCACTCATGCTTCTGATGCTTTCTTCTCCAGGGGAGGTAGGAAAACAGTGTCCACTCCTTTTAGTTCTATTATTTTAGTGGTTCCTAATGCCTTTAGGAAGAAGGCAAGCATATATTCTAATTTAATAATAATGTATTATTCCAAGAGAAGGGAGGCATATATTCTAATTTTGTAAATTCAGAAACTTGGGTCAGGATGGGTTTTTTGATAAGCATAATTTACGTTTTGCTGCCTTGGTTATATTTATAAAGCATCCAGTGCATTACTAATGCCTAATACTTATATTTGCTACATTACATGCCCATGTTCATTGTTATTTTCAACCATATACAATACATGTTTTCTTTCAATGAGCTATTTAAGATTATTTTACATCAACTTATGCTTTGAAGAATAAAATTAAAATATGATAAAGATACACACATATACACATGTAACTACACATGCATGCAAGGAGTACCAAGACATAACAAGAATTAAGAAGGCACAGCAATCTTAAAAGCATTTACTATAACATGAAATGTAATATATTTATTTTCTTATAGTCTTGGATTAATGGGATTTTACGTTTATGAAAACCTTTGTATGTGTTATTTAATCATATATTTTTGTTTTCTTAACAAATGAAATTGTGGCCATTAGAGGGTGGGAATGACTAGAAAGAAGTGAGCATAACTTAGTAAGAGAGGGGATAGAAAATACAGGCTTTCTTATAGCTGAGAGGATAAAAAGTATAGATAAGAAGTATTTTCAAACAGTTTTTCTCTTCTGTTATTTATCATCTACCTCTTTCTCAGCTATATGTATTTCTGATTTTTTATAATATATTTTTTCCCGTTGGTTGCTGGGTTAAAAAATACCTGTTATTGTAGTGTGGCATTAAAATGGATTATCAAATCCTTTTA
Source organism: Aethalodelphis obliquidens (assembly GCF_003676395.1). Classification (NCBI taxonomy): domain Eukaryota; kingdom Metazoa; phylum Chordata; class Mammalia; order Artiodactyla; family Delphinidae; genus Aethalodelphis; species Aethalodelphis obliquidens. Next base: position 15,967,671 of record NW_020837954.1, read on the forward strand.
TTATAGGTGTCTATATGGAAGCAAATTGAAATAAAAGGATTTGATATTTATAAAAACCAAATACCTCAAATTACTAATAAGTTCTACGATTTGCAAACTTGAACTAAAGCTGAAACAAATCTGTCGTGCTTTCCCTCTTTTTTTTTTTTTTGGCCCAACAATTCCCTTTTTGTACTTGAAATATTTTGCATTCTGCTTTTATCAACTGGATTATTATAAAAAAAATTCTTAATCCCTGAATTGGTACTCTTCCTGTGGTTTTGTGAAATCTCATTTCTCAGGTGCAGTCATACTTTGTGAGCTAGTTCACAGAAGCTAACACTGGAGCCCTGAAGAGAGCACAGAGAGAATGGATTTATTGTTATCATCATCTAAAACTCACTCAGGTTTCTTTGACATTTAACAATATGTAATACTTTCCTGCAGAGTAATTAGACATAAATAGTATATGGTTTAAGAATATGACTTGATTAACATTAGGTTTAAACATCTGAATCAATTTAGAATTCTATTTTTCTATGATCCAGGTCATTTACATCTAAAAACAATGCTATGTTAATTTTTTTTGCCTGGTTCAGTGTAATGCTAATCAACTTCTCTTTCCATCTCTGTCTCTATTCTCTGTGTCTCTTTGGTACCATGTTTTTCCACTCTCATGTCTGGTTCTTCTCTCCTTTTGAGACTGTGTTCCTCCCTTACTGACCTTCCTGTCTCTTCTGTCCTGTGAGGTTCCTGAGTATAGATCTACCTGCTTTCAACTCTAAATCCAATATATCAAGTAGGCATAAAATGTGTTCTGTGAGTTGGGGTTAGGACAGTAGAAAAGCCAGCAATGGGGATGGTTGGCTGTGTACTGCCAGCCCAAAGGTGTTAGTGCAACTGGTACAGTTTGTGATGGAAGAAGAAAGACTGGGCAAGATGGTAAAACCTGAGTTAGATATGGAGATAGGACAGCCAAGTAGCAGTTGTTCAGGGCACCATCTAGAAGAGAAGCTGAAATATCACTAAAATGAAAGAGCTGTTTAAGCCAAGTTTCCACACATAACTCCTTACATAACTGGAAAAAATGTAAATTGGCCACACTTCTGCCAAAGTAGACAGTGCCCTTGAATGAAAAGGAAGAGAATAAACTAAAGCATTCTCACAGTGCTGATGCATAGGCTAAATGCTTTTTTCCACAGTCAGATGCTATAGTCTGTGTAAAATCTGAGCTGGAATAATGCCTGGGTCTACTGCAGTTTACCTGGAATGAGTGATTTTCATAAAATTTAATTTAATCTAAATTTAATTCCTCTAATATGCTTCTCAGGAAGCAGTCTGGTTCATACCTCTGCAAAGGAAAACTGAAAAGACAACAAGAACAACAGGAAAGCTAAGAAACTCTTTGTAGCATTTTTTCATAACATGGATTCTACTTAATCAGGGGAAAAGACCTAGGAAGCAAAGTTGTTTTTGTATACTGTTTTCGTCAATGCAAAAATCAGTCTTCTTTCACCCTCTAAAAATTTGAAACATATTTAAGGAATATAATTTTAAATCAATGATATAGTATTAGCTTTTCAAGGTGCCTGCATATATTTATGAAACTGTGGGTAAAAACATCAAGTGTGAGTGAGAGCTGGGAGGGGAGTGTAGGCGTTGGTATCCTTGAGATCCAGGCATTCTTTGACATAGGCAGGGAATGAACAAGTGCAGGTGCACAATAGGAAAGGAATTATTTTTCCTTTTTTCTTGATTTCTATAACTTTCAGATGTTGGAAGTGGTGGGTGGTATAGAGGCAAGGGGTAGGGGGTGGCATGTGGTTATGGCTGGAGCAAGACAAAGAAGTTGTATTTAGAGAAGGAGACCTGAAGAACCGATATCTATGTTCAACTGCCAAGCAAATAAATGATGGAGAAAGAGGGACCAAAAACTGCATAAACATTTTTAAGTGTGATAATATGTAAAGCAAGCATATTATAAATTTACCAACTTATAAACAATATTGGTCCATTATGGTAGATTTTGGGGCTATTGAAATAAAGCAAGCTGTATAAGACTTCTGTGAGAAGATGAAAACATGAACGGGAATGAACAAAAGGTTTGGAATTGAGATTGCTTGTGAAAATAAAGATCTGGGGAAATATATATAAAGGCTACAGTTTTGAGATGTGGTTTCAATGATATTTTTGTTATACTTTGCAGAATGACAGATTTTTCCATTTTTGCCAGTCAAAAACTATTTAATGAGTATTTACTAGGTGGCAGGCACTGTTTTAAGCAGTGAATAATTCAGAGTTCCCACATGCAGGAGGTTATTCTGGCTTCGGTTTTCTGGTGTTGATAAGTGACATATAAAATAAGATAGAACAGACAAGGGGAGGGGAGAGCTTTAGCTAGCATGGTGAAGAAAGGTATCTCTGAGAACGTTGACTTGGGTAATGTGGAGTCAGTCATGCAAAAATTCTGGAGAATAGCATCCATAACAGAAAAAATAGCAAGATCAAAGGCCTCAGTGATGGGAATGATCTTTGCCTCTTAAAGAAACAGAAATAAGGAGAGTGTGGCTAAAGTGTAGTGAATGTGAAGGGAGATTAGATCAGAGAGGCAGGCAAGGGCCAGATTTTATAGGATCTTAGAAGCTGTGGTAAAGTTTTATTCTGGTTACCATGGGATGCTATTTGTAAGTTTCTAGAAAGGGAGGAAGTAATGATATAAGCCCAGAAAAACACTGGGGAGGATGGATCACTGTGGATTAAGAGTGGGAGACAAGGAAGTCTCTTAGGAAGCTAATGTATTATTCCAGGTGAGAGATGATGATGGTTTGGACAAGGTTGTAGCAATTAAAAAAGATGAGAAATGACCCAATTGGGGAGGTATATTTGAAGTAGAGACAGGAAGAATTAGTGGTTGATTAGTTGATGAGTGTGAGAAAAAAATAGAGTACTCAAGGATCAAACCAAGTTTTTGCATTTGAGATACCAGATGAATGGTGTGCTATTTATTGAGAAATAGAAGGTCTGAAGCTAAGTGCATTTCCCAGGGTAGAATTTATGTTTTACTTGGGCTTTACTAGGTTGGAATGGTGATGACAAGTAAGTAGTTATTTATGAATTTGGAGCAAAGGTGAATTGACCAGTCTGGAGATGTAACTTAGGGGGTCATCAGCATAAGTGTAATTTATAACCATTTGGTAAAATCACCTAAAGAGAGAGAACACCAAGTAAAGGATCAAGGAGAGTCCTCAGGGAAAGTCCGACATTTGGAAGTTTGACGGGGGAGGAGGAGGCAATAAAGGCAGCTGAGAATGTGTAAGCCGGGAATTGATGGGAAAATCTGTTAAGTGTGATTATCCAGTAGTACATAAAAATTGTCAATAAAGAAACAAGAATCAAACAGGTCAAAAGTTGTTGAGAAGTAGAAGATAAAGATGGAGGACTAACCGTTAGTAAAATACCTCTTTTTCTAATGTAATATAATCTTCCTAACTTGGGCCTCTCAACTTCCATCTGTTGGTGGAGCCCTGACTCAGTGTCGAGGAAACAATCCTATTTCTGGGTCAGTAATTCCTATTCTCAGGATCTTATTTAACCTTATTAACTTATTTCCTGTTTGTTGATTTGCTCCTCAGTGACTAGGGTGACTATATGTCCCAGTTTGCTCAAGAAAGTCTCAGGTAATGCTTTTTAGTGCTCCATTTTATGACCCAAAATGTATAATAAATTATATGGTCACCCTATCATCAATCTTATGGGTTTGAAACAACAGGGGCAAGGACTCAGTTATAGGGAAGCTGTTCTGCTTATATAAAGTACAAGAGAGTATTTGCTGCTTCTGACTTGCGAAGCAGCTGAGTCCTGTGAAGGCTTTAGAGATCTGGTGAAGTTCCAAACATAAGCTGATAGTGACAGGTCTGGTCAGGTATAGTGAGATGGCCTGTTCCAAACTGCATTTCACTGTGTATGGCAGTGAGGGTTAGGAAGGGAAATAAACTTGGACTCATATTGCTGTCTGCAGGCTCAAGAGATACCTCACTAGGTGTTTGTAATTTGGTTCTGGATTGGTTTCAGAGCTTCCCAGCCTTTTTCATACCATTGCACATATTGAACATGATAATATATTTGCTGTTCATTGGAGTAAATGTACCAGGCTATGACTTGCCTGGAGGACACGAGTGCTCAGTAATGAGTAGCCCATTCATGACACAGCAGTGTGTTATGACACAGGGAGAGATGCGTGAAGAAGATACGCTGCTTAGAATGCAGGTGAGAGAGTCCTGAACAATTTTACAAGAGGCAGGGGAAATAGCTCTTGTGATACAGAACTGAAAATGCCTGCCTGGTAAGAGAGTGGACACAATGTTTCCATGTGGGTCCCCCACTTAATTCAGTACCAGAGGGAAATGTACTACTTGAGAAAGAAAGACATTTCAAATTATAATTAGTGAGTGCCACGTATCACCATTATAAATTTTCTGTAGATTGAGAAAAGACAGTAATTTTTCCAATGCAATTCTCTAGGAGAATAAATCATTTGTGTTGGTGGATTTCTACCCCTTCTAAGATAAGGTAAACAGACTAGCATAATTAAAATCTTTATGGGCTAAGTCTTCCGTTTGAGTTTATATTCATAACTTTTGGATTCTAACTTTTGGATAAAAACAGTTGTAGGCTGACTTCAACTACATTCTCACTTACTTTTGAGGTTCTAAGCCTTGGGCACTATGAACTGAAACCTATGATAATGGTGTTCTATGGGTGGGGAATTGCTTATTTTCTAAATTTGGAGGGTATAGGGCCAGAGCTGTGAAAATCTTGTGTCTTACTAACACTGAATTCTGCAAAGTAAGGCTCAGGAGAAACTTATTATTGAATAATTCAACAAGTTAGTTCCTAGAAGACTACACTGATGCCAGTGAAAAGCCAAGGCTTCAGCTGCTAAAAGAAGCCTAACTATAACAGCTGAGACAGAGCAGAATTAGAGGGCTGGGAGGGGGACAATTATCGAATGTTAATTAATTCACAAAAGCAAGATATTTTAAGTTTGGCCTTTGTTCGAGACTTTAAATTTGGATTTTTAACTTGCGAAAAGATTTAATTTTTAGATTTAGTTTTTCACAGAAAATTTTACGGTGGAAGGGATTTTATATTCAAATGTGCGGCCTCTCTTATAATGGTGTTTTGTTTTGTTTACTGTTATTTTTCTTTTTTTGTGTGTTTTTTAAATAGATCTTTATTGGAGTATAATTGCTTCACAATACTGTGTTAGTTTCTGTTGCACAACAAAGTGAATCAGCCATATGCATACACATGTCCCCATATCCCCTCCCCCTTGCATCTCCCTCCCGTCCTCCCTATGCCACCCCTCTAGGCCATCACAAAGCACGGAGCCAATCTCCTTGTGCTATGCTGCTGCTTCCCACCAGCCAACTATTTTACATTTGGTAGTGTATATATGTCGATGCTACTCTCACTTTGCCCCAGTTTCCCCCTCCCACCCCATGTCCTCAAGTCCATTCTCTATGTCTACCTCTTTATTCCTGCCCTGCAACTAGGTTCATCAGTACCATTTTTTTTTCTTTAGATTCCATATATATGCATTAGCATATGGTATTTGTTTTTCTCTTTCTGACTTACTTCACTCTGTATGACAGACTCTAGGTCCATCCATCTCATTAAAAATAACTCAATTTCATTCCTATATATGTGCCACATCTTCTTTATCCATTCATCTGTCGATGGACACTTAGGTTGCTTCCATGTCCTGGCTATTGTAAATAGTGCTGCAACAAACATTGTGGCATGTGTCTCTTTTTGAATTATGGTTTTCTCAGGGTATATGCCCAGTAGTGGGATTGCTGGGTCATATGGTAGTTCTATTTTTAGTTTTTTAAGGAACCTCCATACTGTTTTCCATAGTTGTTGTATCAATTTACGTTCCCTCTAACAGTGCAGGAGGGTTCCCATTTCACCACACCCTTTCCAGCATTTATTGTTTCTAGATTTTTTGATAATGGCCATTCTGACCAGTGTGAGGTGATACCTCATTGTAGTTTTGATTTGCATTTCTCTACAATTAGTGATGTCAAGGATCTTTTCATGTACCTCTTGGCCATCTGTATGTCTTCCTTGGTGAAATGTCTATTTAGGTCTTCCGCCCATTTTTTAAACTGGATTGTTTGTTTTTTGATATTGAGCTCCATGAGCTGTTTGTATATTTTGGAAATTAATCCTTGATCTGTTGTTTCATTTGCAAATATTCTCTCCCATTCTGAAGGTTGTCTTTTTGTCTTATTCATGGTTTCCTTTGCTGTACAAAAGCTTTTAAGTTTTTTTAAGTGCCATTTATTTATTTTTGTTTTTTATTTCTGTTACTCTAGGAGGTGGGTCAAAAAAGATCTTGCTGTGGTTTATGTCATAGAGTGTTTTTCCTATGTTTTTCTCTAAGAGTTTTACAGTGTCTGGCCTTACATTTAAGTCTTTAATCCATTTGGAGTTTATTTTTGTGTATGGTGTTAGGGAGTGTTCTAATTTCTTTCTTTTACATGTAGCTGTCCAGTTTTCCCAGCACCACTTATTGAAAAGGCTGTCTTTTCTCCATTGTATGCTCTTGCCTCCTTTGTCATAAATTAGATGCCCATGTGGGCATGAGTTTATCTCTGGGCCTCCTATCCTACACCATTGATCTATATTTCTGTTTTTGTGCCAGTACCATACTGTCTTGATTACTGTAGCTTTGTGGTGTAGTTTGAAGTTATGGAGTCTGTTTCCTCCAACTCTGTTTTTCTTTCTCAAGATTGCTTTGGCTATTCAGGGTCTTTTCTGTTTCCATACCAATTGTAAAATTTTTTGTTCTAATTCTGTGAAGAATGCCATTGGTAGCTTGATAGGGATTGTATTGAATCTGTAGATTGCTTTGGGAAGTATAATCATTTTCACAATGTTGATTCTTCTGATCCAAGGAAATGGTATATTTCTCCATCTGTTTATGTCATCTTTGATTTCTTACATCAGTTTTTTATAGTTTTCTGAGTACAAGTCTTTCACCTCCTTAGGCAGGTTTATTCCTAGATATTTTATTCTTTTTGTTGCAATGGTAAATGGGAGTGTTTCCTTAATTTCTCTTTCTGATTTTTGATTGTTAATGTATAGAAATGCCATAGATTTCTGTGCATTAATTTGTATCCTGCAACCTTAATAATGGTGATATTTTATTATTGGAATCTCTTAATATTGTCATGTGATCTCTCTGCAGAACCCCTACTAGGCTCTATGACACAATGTGGTAGATGTAAAATTAAGGATGGGAAATGTCATAGAAAGTGAAATTTTAGCCCTTGAGTGTAAAGTGGATATGTTATAGAGGATTTCAGATTAACCTTTGCTCTAACAAAATTCCTTTGGTGAAATAATAACAGTCTTCTGCAGTGCCCATCTGCCTGCAGTCTTCATACTGCCTGTACTTGGACCCCTGCCAGCTGACTGCTCTGTTGCTATTTTAAGATACATTCTGATTTTGGTTTCAGTACGAAATTACTGTTAATGGTCTTCCCACCCAAATATATGCAGTTCCTGGCATTCAACTTTCCTGAATGTGTTTATCTCCAAGTATTCAGCCTGGTATTAACCCATGGCTTTAATTATATGATGTAGCATTTTACTCAGTCTAGTCCTGGGCTAAGCTATTCTTTTTCTTTCTTGATATGTTCCATTACCATCCAAAGCCATTGATCACACAGTTGTTCTCCCATGACCTGAGCTTTTCAGTGTGACCCAAGCCATAGCTTAATGTGATGTGTTTATATCCAGTCTGGACTAGAAGAAAGCAGTTTGACCTTGTTTATAAAAAGAATGTTTGTTGTAAGAGTACATGGACTAATACTACTCAGTGATAGGTAGTGAGAAAAAAAATTATGAAATTTAATATTTTTGAGATTAACTCATCTCGTTGCATTGTGGATGTAATAATAAAACATGAAAGCTGTCAAAGATTTCTTTCCTCCTGTTCCTTCCATTTCTCTTTCTGCAGAGCTGGGATGAAGACTCAGATACATCTTAGCTCCAGAGCCAGGGGACCAAACCTCTGTGATTCACTACGTCTCTGTACATTATGCTTTATTCCACATGACCTGACTCCTCTTTCCATACCTCTTATTAATTTATTCCCAAGGGTGGGAGGCTGGTTTCTTTGAACAAAATGAGAATGATAAATACTGTGCAAGCAGCAAATGCCAGGTGTCATGGAACACAATTCAGAGCTTAACTGTGGAGCCAGGCAAACTGTAGTTATTTAAAATATATGTTTTTTGTTTTTTCCTTAGATCCCATATTAGTTAGACGCAGACTTTATTTTTATTTTTTTGCGGTACGCGGGCCTCTCACTGTTGTGGCCTCTCCCGTTGCGGAGCACAGGCTGTGGACACGCAGGCTCAGCGGCCATGGCTCACGGGCCCAGCTACTCCGCGGCATGTGGGATCTTCCCAGACCGGGGGACAGACCCTCGTCCCCTGCATCGGCAGGCGGACTCTCAACCACTGCGCCACCAGGGAAGCCCTAGAGGCTGACTTTAGAGTTAGCAAGATCTGATCTAGCTTTCCTTCTCAGATCTAACACTCACTGTGTGACCTGTGGAAAGCTACTTAACCTCTTAGAACTTCAGTCTCTTCATATGTAAAATGAGGAGCTAGGTCTGCTTTCCATTGGGTTTTTGTGAGGATTGAAATGATGCTTAAGCACAAGGCTGGGCGCTGATAAGAGCTCAATAAATGGGAAACATTTATAAGAGTGACACTGCTCTATGTTCTGAGAAAACTCTTGGTATAAAATCCATTTTTAAAGAATTTCCTTCCCTTTCTTCATCCTGGGGTGTTTTTATTTGTAAGGAAAACCCTATCAGGTGGAGAATTTGTTTACTTAGGGGGAGAAGTTTGTGCTGGTGCAAATGCTTACTTCTTACTAAGGTTACTCACCTGCTGGGTTTTGTCAAGGGATTAGCACTGTGAAAGAGAGGCAAAGAAGTCTTCCCTCAGGTTGAGACTCAAACTAAAGTTTTGTAATGTATTTGGGGCAGCAGGTACTCATTTCATGCACTGATATTTTCTTTCTTTCCTTCCTTCCTTCCTTCTTTCCTTTCTTTCTTTCATTTTGAGATATGTTCTACATACAGAAATATCATAGTTTAATAATCCATTTCACTTTTTATTGGCTGTATTCATCAGGATTCTTTTAGGGGAACAGGACAACTATGATTATTATAAAAATAAAATATTTAGTATAGTAATAGACTTCATACAAATTTGAGAGTAGCTGGGAAAGTAAAGTTCTGGAAGGGAGAATTCAGGAGTCAGAGAGAGAGAGAGAGAGTCACTAACCAGGTTCCTCCTGAAAGAGCATCATAATGCAAGTCAAAACTTTCAGGTAGAACCAAAAAGCCAAACACATCCAACTACCAAAGTGGACGGGACCTGTGGAGAGGTATTTTCATCAGTACAGACCAAGTGATTTGTGGTGGTCCAGGAGCCAACTTTGATCAACAAGGCCAGCAAGTAGACAGTTGTTTTTTTTTTTGTTGTCTATCTACTTGACCATAACAGTCTGAGAATAATGACAGCTGCTTTGTTTACTCCTTCCAAATCTCAGAGAAGTCCTTCTTTTAGCCAACTCTTCTTACATGGAACTATGCTGGGAAGAGAATTCTAGAAAACATAGTTTCCAATTTAACTAAATTGACATAACACAAACTACCACATTAATATGTGGGTTATTTCCAGTTGTGGTAAGCAGAATAATGGTCCCTCAAAGATGTCCCAGAACATGTGAATATGTTACCTTACATGACAGAGTGGATTTGGGGACTTTACAGATGTGATTAAGGTTAAGATCATGAGATGAGATTATCTGCATGGGCTCAACCTAATCTTATTCTTCCTTAAAAGGGAAGAACTTTTCCAGGCTATGGTCAGGCTGAGTGTGACTATGGAAGAATGATCAAAGGTATGCAATGTTGCTAGCTTTGAAGGTGGTGGAAGGAGGCCATGAGCCAAGGAAAATGGGTGGCTTCTAGAAGCTGGAAAAAACATACAAAAATTATGATTCACCTCAAAATCGTATCTGTACAGTCTTTATACACATTTGCTCTATTATTTCCATTTACTAGAAGGGCCAAGTAAGGGCTACAGTTTCAGCTATTTGTGCAGATTTGGCTTCTGGGAGAGGGTTAGATTTGAGCAGGACTGAGTAGATTAGATTTATATCCAAGTTAAGAGCCTCTTTGTCTGGTTCCTAAATGCAAGGTCAATCTAGAAGAAAAATGGTGTGTGTTTTTAGTCAAGAGTAAGGTATGAGTAGCCTGAAGAATCATGAGATAAAATAGATATTCTAAAACTAAGTCAGCAGAGGTCCCAGTTAACTTTGCTGCTACCACTGCACATGAATGAGAGGACTAGCTTTTGCTCCCAGGTCAATGAGAGGCTGTGATAAGTAATAGGTTTCTCATATCCATTGTATGTGCACCTCAAACTTGACCTGATCTTCCAGGTTCAATTAGAAAAAAAGATTTGTAGTAATTGGGGAGTCTAAAGAAGGAAGCTTTCTATGTGAGTTATTTAAATTATTAAAGACAGCCTAGTGTCTATCCAAGGAAAAGGCTTATGTGTGTCAGCATTTATCATATCAGAAAAGTTAGGAATTTGATATGCACATAGCCTATGGGACCAAGAAATCCTTTTAGTAATTACCCAGGGAAAGTCATGAATAGTTTCCAGTATTTGAGAAGAAAGAGACTTTCCATTTTGTCTGATGTTATAGCCTAGATAATGCACTTAGGTCTGACAAAATAGGAGGTCATTGGTAGACACTTTATCTTTCTTTTATGGTAATGCTATTCTTAAGTGAAGTGAATTAATTCTATAAGACTCTCAGAGAGCATAATAGAAGATCATCAACATATTGTATATGAGTGGATTCCTGGGAACAGAATGTCCCTAAGTTTATGATTAAGTATTAAGCAAGGAGTAAGAGGGTACTTCTGTAAACCCTGGGGCCTAACTATTCAAGTATATTATTGATTTTTCCCAAGTGAATGCAAATACTAGATACCGTAAGTCTGGGTATACGTGTATACTGAAAAATGTTGGGTGTAGATCTAACACCATAAAGTAAATAGCTATGTGAGTGATCAAGGAAAAGATGATATTCAGGTTGGGGAACACAGGGAAGCAGAGAAGCACAATCTTTTAATGACTTTTAAAACTTCTGCAAACCAGTAGCTGCATCTACTTGTCTTTTTGATGGGCAGAACAGGAGTTGTGCAAGGTCTAATACAAGGACTAATGAGTTGTTTCAGAAGGTACACAAATATAAGGGGCCACAGCTCTTTTTAGAGCAGTCACTCATTTAGTGGGTCTTTGGCTAATTTCAAGGGCTCAGCCAGATCGATTGAGGCCATTCAGAGTTCAGCCTCATTTATGTGTCCTTCATCTGAAATGTTTCTAGCCTAGAAGCTCTTGGAGACAGATTCAGATCTTGAGGTATTAATAGAAGAGGTTTCAAGTAACAACTATGCTTTCATCAAACTACACACTGAGAATATTTGTCTAGAAAGTGGCTGTCTAATCCAAATATAATAGGGCCATCCCATTTCTAAAGTAGGTTTTGTCCCAGCAGATTCACTGGAGTGAAATCCCTAAGCAGAAAAGCACGTTGATTATGTTGCCATGTCTCAGACAGACAGGAATTAGTTGAGACAGGAAGTAGTTGAGATGAAGACAGAAGTGTGAGGGGTATTTGAGATTCTTACCATGAAATATTTTTGTTGCTCCAAGGGAGGAATAATAAAAAGGTCATATGGTCAGCTAGTTTTGGAATATAGAGTTTTTGCCAGTTGCATGGAAATGTCTCCTTTTTGTGGTAAGGGCATTTTGGGGCAGAATAGAGATGCTACATTCTTGTAGGATGTTATTCTGTTAGACAAATTTGTCCTTTGTCTTTTGATATCTTCTGAGTAAAGACAGAGCTAATGTTCTTCCAGTGTCCCTTTTTCTTATAATATGAATATGTTTGTGTAGATTAGACATGAAAGCACCCTTGTTGCTTAATCTGAAGAGGTATTAATTGGGTCTGCATATTTTCTATTTTTATAGTCAAAATATCTTCAAAATATTTTCTGTTTTGCTTTGTTCTTTTTGCCAGCTCTTGTAATTCAGGCAGGAGGCAAATAGTGCATCTTATATTTTTTTCTTACTACATCGGCCACCTCAGTTTTAAAATCATGAACAAAGAAGCTACATAGGGTAGATATAATATTCCCTCTGTTGAGATTGGTATAATGTCAAAAGGTAGTAGTGGTATGCCTTTAAAGTCTGGAGTAATTTTGATTTTTCCCTCTTTACAGGACTGAATTTTTGACTGAACAGCTTTCATAGAAAAGACATCAGAGATAGCAGTTAAGAGATCTTGCACTGTTTTATACCCATTTTGAATGCTGATCCATAGGTTTGATATAATTTTATAATCAATCTATTCTATTTAAAAAAAATAAAATCAGATTTTTGTATCTCTGGGTCTCATAAGAAGATATATTAATTGGTAAAGGTCAGGAAGTCTCATACTATATGACCTAAGGGCAATTCTCAGTTCTTCATTAAATTTTTGTTTTTCAGTCTGAGAATTAAGAAAACTGATTATAGGTCTGAGTTTGAAAAATGTTTGAAGGTATAATTCTACTGGAGTCTGTGTGTTCTTCCTCACTTACATTAGAAGACACTGTGAGGAGTTATTTTCCAGTGAGAGGACTATGCTTAGGAAGGGGTAGTAGAGGGAAGAGAAAAGGGTTCAGTGGAGGTGCAGCAAGAGGCACTGATCACAAAGGAGAAGATAATCAATGTACAGGGAGCCAGGAGGCAGGACAACCCTGAGTTGGGTCAGAAGGAGGGGATACTTCAAGTTTGGATTTTAGATCCTCAATGTTCTTATTAGTCTTTTTAAAGGACTCCCTATGGGAAGAAATTTTAATTTTCCCTATCTTTTAAGATATGCTCCATACCATTTTTTTAAACATCTTTATTGGAGTATAATTGCTTTACAATGTTGTGTTAGTTTCTGCTGTATAACAAAGTGAATCAGCTATACATATACATATATCACCTTATCCCCTCCCTCTTGCATCTCTCTCCCTATCCCACCCCTCTAGGTGGTCACAAAGCACCGAGCTGATCTCCCTGTGCTATGTGGCTGCTTCCCACTAGCTATCTATTTTACATTTCATAGTGTATATATGTCTATGCCACTCTCGAACTTCGTCCCAGCTTACCGTTCCCCCTCCCCATATCCTCAAGTCCATTCTCTATGTATGCGTCTTTATTCCTGTCCTGCCCCTAGGTTCTTCAGAACCTTTTTTTTTTATATATAAGTTACCATACGGTATTTATTTTTCTCTTTCTGACATACTTCACTCTGTATGACAGACTCTAGGTCCATCCACCTCACTACAAATAATTCAGTTTCATTTCTTTTTATGGCTGAGTAATATTCTATTGTATATATATGCCACATCTTCTATATCCATTCATCTGTCGATGGACACTTAGGTTGCTTCCATGTCCTGGCTATTGTAAATAGTGCTGCAGTGAACATTGTGGTACATGACTCTTTTTGAATTATGGTTTTCTCAGGGAATATGCCCAGTAGTGGGATTGCTGGGTCATATGGTAGTTCTATCTTTAGTTTTTTAAGGAAACCCCATACAGTTCTGCGTAGTGGCTGTATCAATTTACATTCCCACCAACAGTGAAAGAGGGTTCCTTTTTCTCCACACCCTCTCCATCATTTATTGTTTGTACAATTTTTGATAATGGCCATTCTGACTGGTATGAGGTGATACCTCATTGTAGTTTTGATTTGCATTTCTCTAATGATTAGTGATGTTGAGCATACTTTGATTTGTGTGTTGGCAATCTGTATATCTTCTTTGGAGAAATGTCTATTTGGTCTTCTGCCCATTTTTGGATTTGCCCATTTTGATATTGAGCTGCATGAGCTGCTTATATATTCTGGAGATTAATCCTTTGTCAGTTGCTTTGTTTGTAAATATTTTCTCAGATTCTGAGGGTTGTCTTTTCATCTTGTTTATGGTTTCCTTTGTGCAAAAGCTTTTAAGTTTCATTAGGTTCCATTTGTTTATTTTTCTTTTTATTTCCATTTCTCTAGGAGGTGGGTCAAAAAAGATCTTGCTGTGATTTATGTCATAGAGTGTTCTGCCTATGTTTTCCTCTAAGAGTTTGATAGTGTCTGGCCTTACATTTAGGTCTTTAATCCATTTTGAGTTTATTTTTGTTTATGGTGTTAGGGAGTGTTCTAATTTCATTCTTTTACATGTAGCTGTCCAGTTTTCCCAGCACCACTTATTGAAGAGGCTGTCTTTTCTCCACTATATGTTCTTACCTTCTTTATCAAAGATAAGTTGACCATATGTGCGTGGGTTTATCTCTGGGCTTTCTATCCTGTTCTGTTGATCTATATTTCTGTTTTTGTGCCAGTACCTTACTGTCTTGATTACTGTAGTTTGGTAGTATAGTCTGAAGCCAGTGACCCTGATTCCTCTCCAGCTCTGTTTTTCTTTCTCAAAAATGCCTTGGCTATTCGGGGTCTTTTTTGTTTCCATACAAATTGTGAAACTGTTTGTTCTAGTTCTGTGAAAAATGCCATTGGTAGTTTGATAGGTATTGCATTGACTCTGTAGATTGCTTTGGATAGTAGAGTCATTTTCACAATGTTGATTCTTCCAATCCAAGAACATGGTCTATCTCTCCATCTGTTTGTATCATCTTTACTTTCTTTCATCAATGTCTTATAAATTATTTGAATACAGGTCTTTGTCTCCTTAAGTAACATTATTCCTAGGTATTTTATTGTTTTTGTTGCAATGGTAAATGGGAGTATTTCCTTAATTTCTCTTTCATATTTTTCATTATTAGTGTATAGGAATGCAAGAGATTTCTGTGCATTAATTTTGTATCCTGCTACTTTACCAAATTCATTGATTAGTTTGCTGGTAGATTCTCTATGATTCTCTGTGATTCTCTATGTATAGTATAATGTCATCTGCAAACAGTGACAGTTTTACTTCTTTTTTCCAATTTGGATTTCTTTTCTTTCTTTTTCATCTCTGATTTCTGTGGCTAAAGCTGCCAAAACTATGTTGAATAATAGTGGTGAGAGTGGGCAAACTTTTCTTGTTCATGATCTTAGTGGATATGGTTTCAGATTTTCCCCATTGAGAATGATGGCTGCGGGTTTGTCATATATGGCCTTTATTATGTTCAGGTAAGTTCCTTCTATGTCTGCATTCTGGAGGGTTTTTATCATAAATGGGTGTTGAATTTTGTTGAAAGTTTTTTCTGCATCTATTGAGTTTATTATATGGTTTTTATCCTTCAACTTGTTAATATGGTGTATCACATTGATTGATTTGTGTATATTGAAGAATCCTTGCATTCTTGGGAGAAACCCCACTAGATCACGGTGTATGATCCTTTTTACGTGCTGTTGGATTCTGTTTGCTAATATTTTATTAAGGATTTTTGCATCTATGTTCATCATGATATTGGCCTGTAGTTTTCTTTTTTGGTGGCATCCTTGTCTGGTTTTGGTATCAGGGTGATGGTGGCCTTGTAGAATGAGTTTGGGTGTGTTCCTCCCTCTGATGTATTTTGGAAGAGTTTGAGAAGGATATGCATTACCTCTTCTCTAAATGTTTGATAGAATTTGCCTGTGAAGCCATCTGATCCTGGGCTTTTGTTTGTTGGAAGATTTTTAAGCACAGTCTCAATTTCAGTGCTTGTGATTGGTCTGTTTATATTTTCGATTTCTTCCTGGTTCAGTCTCGGAAGGTTGTGTTTTTCTAAGAATTAGTCCATTTCTTCCAGGTTGTCCACTGTATTGGCATATAGTTGCTTCTAGTAATCTCTCATGACCCTTTGTATTTCTGCAGTGTCAGTTACTTCTCCTTTTTCATTTCTAATTCTGTCGATATGAGTCTTCTCTATTTTTTTTGTTGATGAGTCTGGCTAATGGTTTATCAATTTTGTTTATCTTCTCAAAGAACCAGCTTTTATTTTTATTGATCTTTGCTATCATTTCCTTCATTTCTTTTTCATTTATTTCTGATCTGATCTTTATGATTTCTTTCCTTCTGCTAACTTTTGGTTTCTTTTGTTCTTCTTTCTCTAATTGCTTTAGGTTTAAGATTAGGTTCTATATTTGAGATGTTTCTTGTTTCTTGAGGTAGGATTGTATTGTTATAAACGTCCCTCTTAGAACTGCTTTTGCTGCATCCCATAGGTTTTGGGCTGTCGTGTTTTCAGTTTTTTATTTCCTCTTTGGTTTCTTTAATGACCTCTTGGTTATTTCATAGCATATTGTTTAGCCTCCTTGTGTTTGTATTTTTTTACAGATTTTTTCCCTTTAATTGATATCTACTCTCATTGTGTTGTAGTTGGAAAACATAGGTGATACGATTTGAATTTTCTTAAATTTATCAGGGCTTGATTTGTCACCCAAGATGTGATCTATACTGGAGAATGTTCCATGATCACTTGAGAACAAAGTGTATACTGTTGTTTCTGGATGGAATGCCCTAGAAATATCAATTAAGTCCATCGTGTTTAATGCATCATTTAAAGCTTGTGTTTTCTTATTTATTTTCATTTTGGATGATATGTTCATTGGTGAAAGTGGAGTATTTAAGTCCCCTACTATTATTGTGTTACTGTCAATTTCCCCTTTTATGGCTGTTAGCATTTGCCTTATGTATTGAGGTGCTCCTATGTTGGGTGCATAAATATTTATAATTGTTATATCTTGGTATTGGATTGATCCCTTGATCATTATGTAGTGTCTTTCTTTGTCTCTAATAATAGTCTTTGTTTTAAAATCTATTTTGTCTTATATGAGAATTGCTACTCCAGCTTTCTTTTGATTTCCATTTGCATGGAATATCTTTTTCCATCCCCTCACTTTCAGTCTGTATGTGTCCCTAGGTCTGAAATGGGTCTCTTGTAGACAGCACATATACAGGTCCTGTTTTTCTATCCATTCAGCCAGTCTTTGTCTTTTGGTTGGAGCGTTAAAACCATTTACATTTTTTTTTTTTTTGCGGTACGCGGGCCTCTCACTGTTGTGGCCTCTCCCGTTGCGGACACAGGCTCCGGACGCACAGGCTCAGCAGCCATGGCTCACCGGTCCAGCCGCTCCGCGGCATGTGGGATCTTCCCGGACCGTGGCACGAACCCTGGTCCCCTGCATCGGCAGGCGGACTCTCAACCATTGCGCCACCAGGGAAGCCCCTAAACCATTTACATTTAAGGTAATTATCGATAGGTATGTTCCTATTACCATTTTCTTAATTGTATTGGGTTTGTTATTTTAGATCTTTTCCTTCTCTTGTGTTTCCTGCCAGAGAAGTTCCTTTAGCATTTGTTGTAAACCTGGTTTGGTAGTGCTGAATTCTCTTAGCTTTTGCTTGTCTGTAAAGTTTTTAATTTCTCTGTTGAATCTGAATGAGCTCCTTGCTGGGTAGAGCAATCTAGGTTGTAGGTTTTTCCCTTTAATCACTTTAAATATGTCCTGCCACTCCCTTCTGGCTTGCAGAGTTTCTGCTAAAAGATCAGCTGTTAACCTTATGGAGATTCTCTTGCTTGTTATTTGTTGCTTTTCTCTTGCTGCTTTTAATATTTTTTTCTTTGTATTTAATTTTTGGTTGTTTGATTAATATGTGTCTTGGCATGTTTCTCCTTGGATTTTTCTGTATGTGACTTTCTTTGCTTCCTGGAAATGATTGACTATTTCCTTTCCCATATTAGGGAAGTTTTCAACTATAATCTCTTCAAATATTTTCTCAGTCCCTTTCTTTTTCCCTTCTTCTTTTGGGACCCTTATAATTCGAATGTTGATGCCTTTAATTTTGTGTCAGAGGTCTCTGAGACTGTTCTCAGTTCTTTTCATTTTTTTTCTTTATTCTGGTCTTCAGTAGTTATTTCCAGTGTTTGATCTTCCAGCTCACTTGTCCATTCTTCTGCCCCAGTTATTCTGGTATTGATTCGTTCTAGAGAACTTTAAATTTCATTTATTGTGTTGCTCATCATTGTTGGTTTGCTCTTTAGTTCTTCTAGGTCCTTGTTAAATGTTTCCTATATTTTCTCCATTTTATTTCCAGGATTTGGATCATCATTCCTATCATTCCTCTGAATTCTTTTTCAGATAGACTGCCTATTTCCTCTTCATTGGTTTGGTCTGGTGGGTTTTTACTTAGTTCCTTCATCTGCTGCATATTTCTCTGTCTTCTCATTTTGCTTAACTTACTGTGTCTGGGGTCTCCTTTTCCCAGGTTGAAAGTTCTTAGTTCCCATTGTTTTTGGTGTCTGCCCCCAGTTGGTGAGGTTGATTCAGTGGTTGTGTAGGCTTTGTGGTGGAGGGGAATGGTGCCTGTGTTCTGGTGGATGAGGCTGGATCTTGTCTTTCTGGTAGACCAGACTGCCTCTGGTTTTGTGTTTGGAGTGTCTGTGACCTTATGATTTTAGGCAGCCTCTCTGCTAATGAGTGGGGCTTTGTTCCTTTCTTGTTAGTTGTTTCTCATAGGGTGTCCAGTACTGTAGCTTGCTGGTCATTGAGTGGAGCTTGGTCTTAGCTTTGAAATCGACCTCTGGGAGAGCTATCACTAATTGATATTATGTGGGGCTGAGAGGCCCCTGGTGGTCCAGTGTCCTGAACTTGGCTCTCCCACCTCTGAGGCTCAGGCCTGATACCCCACTGGAGCACCATGACCCTGTCAGCCACATGGCTCAGAAGAAAGGGAGAAAAAAAAGAAAGTAAGAAAAAATAAAATGAAGTAAAGTTATTTAAAAAAAAAACATTTTTAAAGTATTAAAATAAAAAGTTTAAAAAATAATAAAAATAAAAGAAGAGAGCAACCAAAGCAGTAAACAAATCCACCAATGATAACAAGCACTAAAAACTATACTAAGATAAACATAAAAATCAGAAACTAGTCAGTCACGTACAGCAAACTCCAAGTCTACAGTTACTCCCAAAGTCCAGTGCCTTAATTTTGCGATGAGTCGTTGTGTATTCCTGTATTCCACAGATGCAAGGTACATCAAATTGATTTTTCAGATTTAATCTGCTGCTCCTGTGGCTGCATGGAGAAATTTCCCGTTCTCTTCTTTTTTTGCACAGCTCCTCGGACCCAGCTTTGGATTTGGCTCCACCTCTGCATGTAGGTCAACTTCTGGCATGTGTTCTTTGCCCAGAGGGCGTTAAAGGTGCAGCTGATTAGAGGGCTCTGGCTCACTCCACCTGTGGGGAAGGATGGGTACGGAATGCAGAGAGAGCCTGCAGCAGCAGAGGCCAGAGTGATGTTGCAACAGCCTAAGGCATGCCCTGTGTTCTCCTGGGGAAGTTGTCCCTGGAACATGAGACCCTGGCAGTGGCAGGCTGAACAGTCTCCCGTGAGGGGTGTGGACAGTGACCTTTGCTTGCACACAGGCTTTTTGGTGGCTGCAGCAGCAGCCTTAGCATTTCATGCCTGTCTGTGGTGTCCGTGCTGATACCTGCATCTCGCACCCTCCTCTGAAGCTCGTTTAGGTGGTGTTCTGAATCTCCTCTTCTTGTACACCCCAAAACAATGGTCTCTTGACTCAGGTAGTTCCAGACTTTTTCCTGGACTCCCTCCCAGTTAGCTCTGGTGCACTAGCCCCCTTCAGGCTGTGTTCATGCAGTCAACCCCAGTCCTCTCCCTGGGATCTGAATCCCAAAGAAGCCCGAGCCTCAGCTCCCAGCCCCCACCTGCCCTGGTGGGTGAGGAGACACGCCTCTCAGGCTGGTGAGAGCTGGTTGGCACCAATCCCTGTGCAGGAATCTTTCTGCTTTGCCCTCTGCAACCCTGTTGCTGCGCTCTCCTCTGTGGCTCCAAAGCTTTCCCCCACTGGCCCACCCCTGTCTCCACCAGTGAAGGGGCTTCCTAGTGTGTGGAAACTTTTCCTCCTTCACAGCTCCCTCCCAGAGGTGTCGGTCCCATCCCTATTCTTTGTCTCTGTTTTTTCTTTTGCCCTACTCAGGTATGTGGGGAGTTTCTTGCCTTTTGGGAAGTCTGAGGTCTTCTGCCAGCATTCAGTATGTGTTCTGTAGAAGTTGCTCCACATGTAGATGTATTTTTGTTGTATTTTTTGGGAGGAAGGTGATCTCCATGTCTTTATCCTCTGCCATTTTGAAGGTCCTCGAAGAGTGATCTTCTACAGCAGACTTTATCAAGCAAAATAAAGAATCTGAGAAGTTGAAACTTGATCTCTTGATACCAGTTAGGACGAGATCTTTATAGTCTTCTTGTGTCCAAGCTCTTCTGCTAGTTTTCAGCCAGTGTTCTTTGAGAATTGTTGCATCTGTAGATGTATTCTTGATGCTCTGAGGAGAGAGATGAACTCCACATCCACCTACTCCTCTGCCATCTTGAATATCTCCCATACCAATTTTTAAAATGCTGATAATGGAATATTTGGAGTCTATGAGCTCTTTGATTCTAAGACACAGCACAGTGGGTTATTGTATGTGTGTATCTTATGTTTTCTAGGGTGTCCACTGGAATTCTAAATTGGTCTTGGGGAAAATCCTACCACAATTTCCAAGTATTTGGTGCTATTTGGTCCCACTGACCTTTGTACACATAGGAAAACTGGACAATGACACACAGGTTTGTTGAATGACTAGAAATTACCCGTTTTCAAATGACAATAGGACAAAACATTCAGGCCCTGAGAATCTCAGGACTATCCCCCAACTCATTCATGAGAATTCTGAGTAGTTAAATCAAATAAAAGGCTTTTCAAAAGGACAATTAAGAGAAAGAATAAAGGCTTAGGTAGTATGTTTGCAAATAGTGAAGTCCTTGTCAGGAGCCAGATGGACACATTTATACAGTCGCTGGGACTCAGAGGAGCAACAAGTGGGGGCAAACATATATGTTCAGTTAGGTTTCTAACTGGAGGTTCATTTATTTTTCTACTGCCTCAGAACTTTCAACCATGGCTGCCCATTAAAACAATCAGAAGAGCTTTAAAAATATCAATGCCAAACACCACCCTAACCCCAAGTGTTTAAGTTAGAATCAATATTTTTTAAAGCTCCCTAAGTAATTCTAATATGCATCAAGAAACTCTGCTGGTCACCAAGGTGCTGAAGAATTCAGATAATTCCTCTTCCAAAGAGGGAAAACCTAGTTGGGTTTTATAAAAAAAATCTTGTCTCATTTTTTCCCCCACTCTTATAATATGTCAGTTTTTGACAAGTGAATTATCTTTGAGTGGTTCACTCAAGGAGTCGGTGAAAACACTGTGAAGATGTCCACCTGAGGAAAAGCTAAGGATATGAGTTTGGCAATGATTTCTCTTTGAACATTTGAGCCATTTAGTGCTAGAGTAACTTAGCAAGATCATGGAGTTACACTTTATGTTATTCTTTACTTCCTTTCCCTACCTGATAAATCTTCATTCAGTATCAGAATCTGTTCAAGTATTTGATTTTCAACCGTAGAGACATTTCAACAGAATGTCTCTAGATATTTATTTTGCTGCTTATTTTGGCTATATAAGGATACTATTGCTAGTTTTTATTTAAAAAACTAGCTTGACAACTGAATACTTTAAAATTTTTATTTTTTAAGAAAAACTTTCAAATATTAACTCTAATTTTAATTCCCATACCTATCATAGATGTGAGAATGCCAGAATAATGGAAATAAATATAAAAGAGATTTTGCTCTGACTTATTTCTCTGTAGAGATGAGATGTGCTCTCTCTTCTTTGTTTACATTTTAAAAATTAGGTGTTGAGTCCCCTAAAGTACAAGGTATTTGATGACATATAGGACAACTGTCATGAAGGTGCTGAAGTAGGTGTTATATAAACCAAGGTATATGTGTTATAGAATAAACTTTCATTACTTTATGTTCATTTTGCTATGTGACAAGGACTTATGATAAAGTATTTTCTTGTAGATTTGCTCCAACAAAGGACTATTGTTCAAGGACCAATAATCCTTGATCTATACAGATGTAAAATCTTCTGCAACAATTAAAGAATACTGCTAAAAAGAATGCTGATTATTATATAAACATTTAGTCTAAGTAATTAAATTTAATAATTCCTATGGAAAGTTTAGTAAAAGTTTAACTTTATGAGAAAATAAAGCTGCTTTAATTGATAACCACCATTCTTTTTAAAATTAAAATACTGAGAGACAGTGATTTCTTCCTCCCTCTCTCCTTCCCTTCATCCATCTTTCTACTATCTATCATCTTTCTAGTGACTTTTAACTGAGTTATGGCCAGCAGGACGTGGTCAGAAGTTATGTGTCCTGCAGTGGTGTTTAGTTTTATGTGCCAACTTGGCTAGGCTATATCTAATACTTTAATCAAACACTAATCTAGATGTGTTTGTAAAGGTATTTTGCAGGTGTGGTTAACAACTGTAATCAGTTCGCTTAATTAAAGAGGATTGCCCTCAAACTGTGGGGAGATCTAATCCAATCAGTTGAAGATCTTAGGAACAAAAACTCAGTTTCCCAGAGAAAAAAAATTCTGCCTCAAGACTTTGGAGTCAACTCCTGACTAAGTCCTGCCAGCCTGCCCTATGAATTTTAAACTTGTCAGCCCCCACTACTCTGTGAGCCAATTCTTTAAAGTAAATCTTATTTTATTAAAATTATTTTATTTAAATCACTGCCTGATTTGCAGAGCAGAATTATTCCTCTCTGCAGGGATTTGGGAAAGTTTTAAAATATTACAATATGGAGGTACTTAGTACATACATTTATGTATATTTTAGGAAATAAAGAAAAAAATTGAGTTTTTTGTTTTTTTAGACAGGAAGAATGAATAAGTATTTATTAAAACTTTACATTTAGCATATTGACCAAATAACATGGAAAGATTAAGCATGTCATTTCCTTCTTAAATAAATTCAATGAAGAAGTCAAAGCATGAATAAAGTGTGTAATTTAGTTAATAATAATGTGTAAGTGTTGATTCCTTAGTTGTGACAAACGCAATATAGTAATGTAAGATAGTAACGTAATATATTCGTATGTAAGATGTTAATAATAGTGGAAATTTGGTGAGGGATATATGGGAACTATACCAACTTGGTAACTTTTCTGTTAATCTGAAACTATTCTAAAATTAAAAGCTTATTTAAATTTTTAACATGACAGCAAAGGTGGCTTAATAAAAAGAATATCATTTAATTAAATTTCAAGGATAAATCCAACTAGCAAGTAGACCATAATTCTCTAGAGAGCCAATCATACAATCTCTTCCTATTAAAAAAAATAGACAACTGTATTATCAGGAATTTTTCTGGTAGACATGTGATTAGAACAAAAATGTAAGATGATATTAAGAAGTGACTCTGAGATAAATTTTCCTGAGACCATCTTTCCTCAGTTGATATTTCAGACATAGCCATAATGTTCAACTTTGCCTTCTTTAGCCAAGGGTCTTTGATAATGGATCTCCTTTCCCTACATTTCTATGGCAGACCATCTGCCTTTTGTTCATAAAGTAAGTCTCTTTCCAGAGGAGTTAAAATAAATTGAGCTTCCTAGTAAAACAGAGTTCTCCCAGTTCTACTTCCCTGAGTTTATATCCAAATCAATGTTTTCAAGTTTGGGTTGTTACCATTTCTTTCTTCTTTCAGCAATGTTTTGAAGATCATCCTTGTATATATAGCTTTATGTACTTTCCAACTAATTGTAACAAGATAATTTCCTAGATTTAGGCCCATAAATATTCATAAAAGGATTTTGGTAATTTTGTTAAATTTCTCTGTAGAACATGTGTATCAGTTTATGTACCCAAAAGGACTAGCTGGGAATGCTCATTTTGTAACATACTTGACAACAATTTGGCTTTACCATTAATTATATTTTTTTAAATGTGCAAATTACCAAGTTGGTTTTAATATTAATCTGTTGATGACTTATGAAGCTAAATATATTATCAGATGTTTGTCATTTTTACTTATATTTTGTGAATTGCTGACTACTGTTCTTTGCTCAGGTGCTCTGATTTTCAAAAATCAATTTCTGTAAACTTGATTAATTTGTATACAGACTCCTCTCTTAGTGCTAAAAAAACCTGCTTTCTGAACCTGAAACCCTGCACAGTGGTGAATTCACCTAGAGAACCACCTTGAGTGCCGACGTCCTCAGGCAACACATTTTTTTCTTAAACCATGTTTGACATTTGAAGTTAAAAGAGAAATTGCTGATTCTTATCTTTCTATTGTGCTCTACACCCATGACTTTTCCAACCCTTTGCATTTCATTTTTTTCTTCAGCCAGTTGTAGAAATAGCTTATTCTCCCAATTAGCCACCTGCCATCCATACATATTTTTCCCCAAAGGCCCATCACCACTGTAAATGTGGTCATTTCTTTTAAACTTCAGTCTACATGTGCCAAAGCCTCCATCCTCCTCTAACTCTTGTTCAAGAAACATGGTATATTTTGGTTCTAACTCTTGTTCAAGAAACATGGTATATTTTGGTTCTCACTCTAAAATATCCTTTTGAAAGGTTCTAAGAACATAAGTAATGTCAATTCAAGCTGTTTCTTAAGAGCATATGTGCTGCAGTAGGATTTTGTTTTAGTCCTTTAGCAAAAAGACTGAACTAGATTGCTGGATTGGCTGATTCTTCTTTATTGTCCATACAAATAAAAATTTGTGCTCAAAAAGCTTTTCTCAGAGCTAGTTCTTTTAGGTCTTTCATGTTGCATATAAATACCTGCTTCTCTTACCCCATTCCCATATGGATTTTGAAGTCTTATGAAATTCTCCTTAATATTTATTTTTGCCTTCCCTCACCACCCTATGTACTTGACTAGTGAGGAATAATTCATAGAATCTTAAAAGGTCCTCACTCACTGTCTTGAAGCAGAATGCTATTTAAACATATTTTAGAAGAGCTGTTTATAAAATGAAAACAAATATCATACTAGGTCTTATGGATGTTCTATATAAAGACTAGATTTAGCTTTAGAAACTGTAGTATTATTTTCAGATATTGTCTGAGCTGTGGCAAATCTTCTGTATCCACAAGATATTTTGTAAATGTGACACAGCAAGTTAAATCTTCTGGCTTTTGCAACTAACTGCTGAACAATCATCAACAGGAAGACACTGGAACTCACCAAAAAATATACCCCACATCCAAAGACAAAGAAGAAGCCACAGTGAGATGGTAGGCGGGGTGCAATCACGATAAAATCAAATTCCATAACTGCTGGGTGGGTGACTCACAAAATGGAGAACACTTATAACAAAGAAGTCCACCCACTGGAGTGAAGGTTATGAGTCCCACGTCAGGCTTCCCAATCTGGGGGTCTGGCAATGGCAGGAGGAATTCCTAGAGAATCAGACTTTGAAGGATAGTGGGATTTGACTGCAGGACTTTGACAGGACTGGGGAAAACAGAGACTCCACTCTTGGAGCACACACACAAAGTAGTGTGCTCATCGGGACCCAGGGGAAGGAGCAGTGACCCCATAGGAGACTGAACCAGACCTACCTGCTAGTGCTGGAGGGTCTTCTGCAGAGGCAGGGGGTGGATGTGGCTCACTGTGGGGACAAGAACACTGGCAGCAGAAGTTCTGGGAAGTACTCCATGGTTTGAGCCCTGCCAGAGTCTGCCATTAGCCCCACCAAAGAGCCCAGGTAGTCTCCAGTGTTGGGTTGCCTCAGGCCAAACAACCAACAGGGAGGAAACCCAGCCCCACCCATCAGCAGTCAAGTAGATTAAAGTTTTACTGAGCTATGCCCACCAAAGCAACAGCCAGCTCTACCCAACACCAGACCCTCCCATCAGGAAACTTGGACAGACCTCTTAGATAGCCTCATCCACCAGAGGGCAGACAGCAGAAGCAAGAAGAACTACAGTCCTGCAGCCTGTGGAACAAAAACCACATTCACGAAAGATAGACAACATGAAAAGGCAGAGGGCTATGTACCAGATGAAGGAACAAGATAAAACCCCAGAAAAACAACAAAATGAAGTAGAGATAGGCAACCTTCCAGAAAAAGAATTCAGAATAACGATAGTGAAGATGATCCAGGATCTCAGAAAAAGAATGGAGGCAAAGATCAAGAAGATGCAAGAAATGTTTAACAAAGGTCTAGAAGAATTAAAGAACAAACAAACAGAGATGAGCAACACAATAACTGAAACGAAAACATACACATTCCTTCTAGGAATCAGTAGTAGAATAACTGAGGCAGAATGGATAAGTGACCTGGAAGACAGAATGGAGGAATTCACTGCTGCGGAACAGAATAAAGAAAAAAGAATGAAAAGAAATGAAGATAGTCTAAGAGACCTCTGGGACAATATTAAATGCAAGAACATTCGCATTATAGGGGTCCCAGAATGAGAAGAGAGAGAGAAAGGACCCGAGAAAATATTTGAAGAGATTATAGCCGAAAACTTCACTAACATGGGAAAGGAAATAGCCACCCAAGTCCAGGAAGCACAGAGAGTCCCATACAGGATAAACCCAAGGAGAAACACACCAAGACACATAGTAATCAAATTGGCAAAAATTAAAGACAAAGAAAAATTACTGAAAGCAGCAAGGGAAAAATGACAAATAACATACAAGGGAACTCCCAAAAGGTTAAGAGCTGATTTCTCAACAGAAACTCTACCAGCCAGAAGGGAGTGGCATGATATACTTAGAGTGATGAAAAAGAAGAACCTACAACCAAGATTACTGTACCCGGCAAGGATCTCATTCAGATTCAATGGAGAAATCAAAGGCTTTATGGGAAGCAAAAGCTAAGAGAATTCAGCACCACCAAACCAGCTCTACAACAAATGTTAAGGGAACTTCTCTAAGTGGGAAACCAAGAGAAGAAAAGGACCTACAAAAACAAACCCAAAACAATTAAGAAAATGGTAATAAGAACATACATATCAATAATTATCTTAAACATGAATGGATGAAATGCTCCAACCAAAAGACACAGGCTTGCTGAATGTATACAAAAACAAGACCCATATATATGCTGTCTACAGGAGACCCACTTCAGACTGTAGTGAGGAGATGGAAAAAGATATTCCATGCAAATGGAAATCAAATGAAAGCTGGAGTAGCAATACTCATATTAGATAAAATAGACTTTAAAATAAAGAATGTTACAAGAGACAAGGAAGGACACTACATAATGATCAAGGGATCAGTCCAAGAAGAAGATATAACAATTATAAATATATATGCACCCAACATAGGAGCACCTCAATACATAAGGCAACTGCTAACAGCTCTAAAAAAGGAAATCAACAGTAACACAATAATAGTGGGGGACTTTAACACCTCACTTACACCAATGGACAGATCATGCCAACAGAAAATTAATAAGGAAACACAAGCTTTAAATGACAAAATAGACCAGGTAGATTTAATTGATATTTATAGGATATTCCATCCAAAGCCCACAGATTACACTTTCTTCTCAAATGCACACAGAACATTCTCCAGGATAGATCACATATTGGGTCACAAATCAAGCCTTGCTAAATTTAAGAAAATTGAAATCATATCAAGCATCTTTTCTGACCACAATGCTATGAGATTAGAAATCAATTACAGGGGGAAAAATGTAAAAAGCACAAACACATGGAGGCTAAACAATACGTTACTAAATAACCAAGAGATCACTGAGGAAATCAAACAGGAAATCAAAAAATAGCTAGAGACAAGTGACAATGAAAACACAATGATCCACAGCCTATGGGATGCAGAAAAAGCAGTTCTAAGAGGGAAGTTTATAGCAATAAAAGCCTACCTCAAGAAACAAGAAAAATCTCAAATAAACAATGTAAACTTACACCTAAAGGAACTAGAGAAAGAAGAACAAACAAAACCCAAAGTTAACAGAAGGAAAGATAAAGATTAGAGCAGAAATAAATGAAATAGAAACAAATAAAACTATAACAAAGATCAATGAAATTAAAAGCTGGTTCTTTGAGAAGATAAACAAAATTGATAAACCATTAGCCAGACTCATCAAGCAAAAGAGGGAGAGGAACCAAATCAATAAATTAGAAATGAAAAAGGAGAAGTTACAACAGACACTGCAGAAACACAAAGCATCTCGAGACTATTACAAGCAGCTCTATGCCAATAAAATGGACAACCTGGAAGAAATGGACAAATACTTAGAAAGGTATAACCTTCCAAGACTGAACCAGGAAGAAATAGAAAATATCAACAGACCAATCACAAGTAATGAAATTGAAACTTCGATTAAAAATCTTCCAAGAAACAAAAGTCCAGGACCAGATGGCTTAACAGGTGAATTCTATCAAACATTTAGAGAAGAGCTAACACCCATCCTTCTCAAAGTCTTCTAAAAATTTCAGAGGAAGGAACACTCCCAAACTCATTCTATGAGGCCACCATCACCCTGACACCAAAACCAGGAAAAGATACTACAGAAAAAGGAAATTACAAGCCAATATCTCTGATTAATATAGAGGGAAAAATCCTCAACAAAATACTAGCAAACAGAAGCCAACAGCACATTAAAAGGATCATACACCATGATCAAGTGGGATTTATCCCAGGTATGCAAGGATTCTTCAATATATGCAAATCAATCAATGTGATACACCATATTAAAAAATTGAAGAATAAAAACCATATGATCATCTCAACAGATGCAGAAAAAGCTTTTGACAAAATTAAACACCCATTTATGATAAAAACTCCCCAGAAAGTGAACACAGAGGGAACCTACCTCAACATAATAAAGGCCATATATGACAAACCCACAGCAAACATCATTCTCAATGGTGAGAAACAGAAAACATTTCCTCTAAGATCAGGAACAAGACAAGGATGTCCACTTGCACCACTATTATTCAACATAGTTTTGGAAGTCCTAGCCACGGCAATCAGAGAAGAAAAAAAAATAAAAGGAATACAAATTGGAAAAGAAGAAGTAAAACTGTCACTGTTTGCAGATGACATGATACTATACATAGAGAATCGTAAAGACGCTACCAGAAAACTACTAGAGCTAATCAATGAATTTGGTAAAGTTGCAGGATACAAAATTAATGCACAGAAATCTCTTGCATTCCTATCACTAATGATGAAAAATCTAAAAGAGAAATTAAGGAAACACTCCCATTTACCACTGCAAAAAAAGAATAATATACCTAGGAATAAACCTACTTAGGGAGACAAAAGACCTGTATGCCGAAAACTATAAGACACTGATGAAAGAAATTAAAGATGATACAAACAGATGGAGAGATATACCATGTTCTTGGATTGGAAGAATCAACATTGTGAAAATGACTATACTACCGAAAGCAATCTACAGATTCAATGCAATCCCTATCAAATTACCAGTGGCATTTTTCACAGAACTAGAACAAAAAAATCTTAAAATTTGTATGGAGACACAAAGACCCCAAATAGCCAAAGCAGTCTTGAGGGAAAAAAACACAGCTGGAGGAATCCGACTCCCTGACTTCAGACTATACTACACAGCTACAGTAATGAAGACAATATGGTACTGGCACAAAAACAGAAATATAGATCAATGGAATAGGATACAAAGCCCAGATATAAACCCACGCACCTATGGTCAACTACTCTATGACAAAGGAGGCAAGGGTATACAATGGAGAAAAGACAGTCTCTTCAAAAAGTGGTGCTGGGAAAACTGGAGAGCTACATGTAAAAGAATGAAATTAGAACACTCCCTAATACCATACAGAAACTCAAAATGGATTAGAGAGCTATATGTAAGACCAGACACTATGAAACTCTTAGCGGAAAACATAGGAAGAACACTCTTTGATATAAATCACAGCAAGAACCTTTTTGATCCACCTCCTTGAGTAATGGAAATAAAAACAAAAATAAAGAAATGGGACCTAATGAAACTTAAAAACTTTTACAAAGCAAAGGAAACTACAAACAAGATGAAAAGACAGCCCTCAGAATGGGAGAAAATATTTGCAAACGAATAATGGACAAAGGATTAATCTCCAAAATATATAAACAGCTCATGCGGCTCAATATTCAAAAAAACAAGCAACCCAGTCATAAAATGGGTAGAAGACCTAAATAGACATTTCTCCAAAGGGGACATACAGATGGCCAAGAAGCACATGAAAAGCTTCCCAACATTACTAATTATTAGAGAAATGCAAATCAAAACTACAATGAGGTATCACCTCACACCAGTTAGAATGGGCATCATCAGAAAATCTACAAACAACAAATGCTGGAGAGGGTGTGGAGAAAAGAGAACCCTCTTGCACTGTTGGTGGGAATGTAAATTGATACAGCTACTATGGATGGAGAACAGTATGGAGGTTCCTTAAAAAACTAAAAATAGAATTACCATATGACCCAGCAATCCCACTACTGGGCATATACCTGGAGAAAACCATAATTCAAAAAGACACATGCACTCCAATGTTCACTGCTCTGCTATTTACAATAGCCAGGTCATGGAAGCCACCTAAATGCCCATCGACAGATGAATGGATAAAGAAGATGTGGTACATATATGCAATGGAATATTAGTCATAAAAAGTACGAAATTGGGTCATTTGTAGAGACGTGGGTGAATCTATAGAGTGTCATACAGAGTGAAGTACGTTAGACAGAGAAAAACAAATATCCTATATTAATGCATATATGTGGAATGTAGAAAAATGGTACAGATGAACCGGTTTGCAGGGCAGAAATAGAGACACAGATGTAGAAAAGAAACATGTGGACACCAAGTGGGGAGAGCAGCGGGGGGTGGGATTGGTGGTATGATGAATTGGGAGATCGGGATTGGCACGTATACACTGATGTGTATGAGATTGATGACTAATAAGAACCTGCTGTATAAACAAATAAATAAAATAAAATTCAAAAAAAATAATTGCTTTAAAAAAAAATAAAAACTTTCCGACTTTTAAAAGACTGAGTCTTGTGCTGAACCAAAAGGGCAAGTTAAAGCAAGACATAGTCATCACTTATATACTGTCTCTCCCTGTCCTTTACCACAGTGTTCTGATCAATCCCTTCCTAAACATTAACCCAAAAATTTTCCAAGGGAGAGTACCTGTTCCAACATGGGGGCAAGTTTCATACAATTTTCTCTGGTCCCTATTTGTCCTCTCTTGATATAGTTAGTTAATTTGTCCATGCTTAATCTTAACACAGGACATGACAATTGTGATTACTTCCTTAATTTTTGTGATTGATGATTTTATTGGCTTAGGGACTTTTAGAACTTCAACTAAGTGTACTTAAAGAGTTGGACTTCTTGGGACCATTGGAATCAGGGGATCTGTGACTTCATGGATTTCTCCTATACTTAAAACAGTTATTTTTCCTGAGTCTTCCCTTCAAATCCTTCCTGTTTTTCGGAGTTTTTGGCATACAATAGAAAATTCTTTACCAAATGGATTTTTCCCCCTTAGCTTTATTAGAAAGTTATATTGGGTCACTTTTCGTGTAATTCTAGAATTTACTACATTTAGCTGTTTTAAGCCTAGGAAATCCTATCACTAGAACATCATGGAGATTATATCAAAGGGGGATGCAAGCTATTATCCAAGACCAATTTTCATCGATTTTCTTTGTTAACATCTTTATATCTCTCTGTTTCACATTATATTCTTTCAGCTACCTGCTAATACAGATGAGTAAAAGATTAGAGGATAGGAAAGAAGTTGGAAAAAGGACCAAATCTTCTAGAAGCAAGAAAGGATCTAATTAAATATAAATAATTTGAAACTTTGCAGAAATTATTTATTTATGCTTTAAGAATAGACCCAGATGGCATCTTTTGGGATTTGTTTCCTTTAACCCCCTGACTATATGAAGTACCTTTATAAATCTCTGCATATTTTTTACCACAAATATTCTACTCTTTATGATCATTTGCTTTTGTTTCCTTGACTAAGCTATATCTATTGAGTGGAGGGCTATATCATACATTATTTTGTTTCCAGCTTCTAGCATAGCACTGTTCTATAATAAGTATAAAACAAGGGTTTTGCAATTAAAAGTAATAGTTTTTGAGGGCTTTTCTCTGTGTCATGTCTAAACTGAGTACTACCTAAATGGAATTCTCATTTAATTCTCTTATAAACCTTAATTGGGAGGTTCTGTAATTGTCCCCATTTTTAAGATGATGATCTGAAGTGTAGAGGGGAAAGTTAAACATATTATCAAAGGACACAGGGTAATCAAAGGACACAGGGTAGAGCTAGGATTTGGACAAATAAATGCTCTCCCCTCTAACCAATCTGCTGTGCTGTTCCTCATGAACAAATGAATGGACAGATGAATGGTGCATCTGGATTAACTTTGACTTGAACCTTAAAATGCCTCAAATAGAATTTTGACCGTTGGCACCAATCTAAAAATAGATCTGCTGTAAGATGAATAAGGCTACAGCAGTACTGAGATGTCTGTCCTTTTTCTTCTCCTTTCTTGAACAAGTTACGTGTAATTAAACATCTCGAAGTTGGGCAACCAGAGAATCAGAAGGAAGAGGTGTTAAAAAAGAAATATGCTTATTTAATAAACCTAATAACCCTAAATACTTAAACTTTTCTGGTCATGTAGTTAATCCTACATTCTTTTAGCATGTATGTTGCAGTTTGCATGCTTATAAATTGCACATCTAGGCCCTTACCAGTGTAGTGGTGATCATGCTCATCTTGATCTTTTCTTGGGATTTCAGTTTAAGTGCAAACCATATGCAGTGAGGACTTTAAGTGGAAATCATTTGGAATTATAATACCTGCAATGCCTCTGAAATACATTAAAAAGAACAATGGTTATGATAAAGTATTCATAGCTTCTAAAAAATGTATTCATTTATGTCTGCTGAGCATCACTGAGCAATAGGTTTATTTAAGTTACCTTTATATTTCCTTGCTTCTGTTGATTTCAAAGCAGTAGGATACTGTAGCCAGACTTCCCTTGGGCAACCAAAAAGTGAGAAGCCTCTATAAAACCCAGATATTTAACTGATTGCTTCAAACAATGGCTTTGAAATTGCAATGGTGTTTTTGATGAAATGCGTTCTTAGAGGAATAACTTTTTCAATTGTTCATCTAATTGAAGGATATGAATATATTCAGAAAATCCTCAAATGAATTTATTATGCAGTCTGAAAGCACAAACATCATATTACAAATATTACAACAAATAGGGTTAAAAAGGAAGTTAGCCACACGCCATGAGTTTTGTCTAAGTTCCTAACTACACGCCATGAGTTTTGTCTAAGTTCCTAACTAACTCTTTCATTGCATTGTGTTCTTTGTGATTGTGCATAAGATGGCAGCAGACTTCATGACATGCAGCATGGAGATAGTTTTTAAGCTCTTTTGTATACTTCTCTAGGCTGCTGCTTCTTTAAATTGGGCTGCCAGCTGGCATCTGGGAAGTCAGCTCTGCAATATTTTAAGACTGACAGACTGGAGAAATGGGTGATTAGAGCTCAACATTTAAGGTACTTCATTTGCAGGGGCACTTTGCAGAATATTTTTCTTTATCAGTAGTGAATATAGGGAAAGTCATTCTTCAATTATTTGAAAAATAACCAAATCATCCATTACTTCTTTGCTGTTAACTCTAATTTTAAATATTCCACTCCAGTGTGTCTAAATTCAATTGTGGTGAGGATTACAATAACAATCCAATTGGAAAACTGGGTGAACTATCTTTAAAGTGGATATGCAAGTCTCATTATTTGATTAAACAATATATCTTTGGAATTTTATGCTATGTTGAGATTGAGGGAAAAGTCTTTTTGGCGTATGTCTAGAAAATTGCTGAAACTTGCCAGTCATTCTAATGAAATCTTATCATCTAGTATAAACATCCCTAGGGACAACTTTTGACTTTGTTTCTTATCCTATGTACTTCAGAAGGTTTAATATCTAGGTCAGGATATTTACTAACCCGGAAAGTAAATTTTCCCTATTTTATATCCAAAAATGAAATGACATTTTTTAGGTTATTGGAAAAGACAAGTGAATATACACCTTCATTAGAATTCTGCAGTCATAATGATATTTGAGGGAGATTAATGAAAACTGTCAAATATGATGTATCTTTAATCTGGGAGAGAAGATAATATATAAAAAATGACTAATGTAAACATCAAATATACATAAAATTGCTAAAGAAAAGGGTAATTTTCTGTCTGCCTCCAAAGATTGGGGCTTTCTTCCAAACTGTAAACACCTTTAGCTCATGTTAAAATAGATATGGACATTATTTATATACAAGAATGGGTAATAAATCTTGGAGCGTCATCTTGACTGACTAAAGATGTTTCAACACTAGTTTGAAAATCATTGAAAATTAATAACATACTATTATGATATTTAGAAGTCTCATATAACAAAATAAAACAAAAATTGTTTGTGATACATCATATAAAAATAAAACATAAAAATGTATTGCTTCATATTTTAAGTTAGCACTTTAGATTATTTATCTTTTATTAGTCAGGCTGACACTTAAGCCAATGTTAATTGGGGTTATGAGTCTGCCCGCTATTAATTCTACTGTAAGTATAGCTGGTCAGAGGGTATTTGTTTTGCACTGAATCAAGTGTGGATAGAGGGTAATCCAGGAGAGGAGAGTGGGTTGACTATGACCAATTGGAAGGATGTGATCTCAAAACGGATCCCTGCATTTCCATCTCCCTTTCCTCATCACTGGCTATTGTGGCTACGAAGTCCTCACTGCACAGTTGACAGTGCAGATTATTAGACAAAGACATTACTAAGTTGTTTGCTCTCAGTTTGCTCTATTCCAGACATATGTAGGTCCTATACTTCTCATTCCTAAATAAACAAACAAGGCATAAGTCATCTTACTTCTACATGGCAGTCATCGGTCATGAGAGTAAGCCTTGTAGTGGACCTAGCTGTCTTTCATGTAAATAAAACCTCAGTGATATTTGTCTACTTATTACCAGAAAATTTTGAGAATGAATGAAAATTATGAGGAATATATATATACAGTAATTTTTCAATAGCATGGGATTAGGAGTTAATTAAGGCATTAGAGAGCTAGCTGTATAGCTTTGGGCTGATTATATAACTTTTTAAGATTATTTTACCATCTGTCAAGTAAGGATACTCATAGTACATGACAGGATTGTTGTGAGGTTGAAATAAGACAATGTTATAAATTCCTTAGCACAATGCCTAAAATAATAAGTGCTCAACAAATTGTTATTTAAAATGTATGTAATGTAATAATTGAAGTCAAGCAAAATGAGACTAAAAATAGAATCTCAGACATTACAGACAAAATGTAATTTCTTAAGCCATCACCATATGGCTATGTAA
Source organism: Aethalodelphis obliquidens (assembly GCF_003676395.1). Lineage (NCBI taxonomy): Eukaryota > Metazoa > Chordata > Mammalia > Artiodactyla > Delphinidae > Aethalodelphis > Aethalodelphis obliquidens. The sequence continues at coordinate 16,003,090 of NW_020837954.1, forward strand.
TTACTCCCACAGAATCCCGTCGAGTGAAACAACAAATATTTTTAAATCTTTAAATGCTGTTTTCCTCACAAAACTGATGTAAGAGAAGATCTACAGAGTTTTCCAGACCAAAAAAAATCATCCTTTAACTGTTTTCCTTAAGATATACAATTTCAACTACAAATGCAGAATATTGTAGAAGGCACTCTTCATTTTATCATGGTTTTTCCAAACACATTGTCTATTCCTTCTGGGGACTTTGTACGTTAGTAATGAAGTATTTACTAGTAATCATATACATATATACACATGTGTATATATACACATATATATATATAACACACACACGTATGTATATGTGTGTGCGTGGGTGGGTAGGTGAGGTTTTCAACAAGGCCTCGACGTAAGAAGAAATTTTCTGAAGTAATTGTGAATTAGTTTGCTTTTCCTAAAATAATGTTTTTATTCCATAGTTGTAAAGAATTTAGGCTGTAACTAGTCAGCAATATATGATTGATGTCTATTTTCATATCTTTGTGTTCTTAGGCAAAACATTTCCTATTTAAATCACATTAGCATTTTCTAATGTGACAGGATTTAACTTAATTGGCTGGGCATATGGTGGCTTAATTCACCTATTCATCTCCTGCCCCATTTTCAGACATGTCCTAATAACAATCATTGTTTCCCCATCTTACAAACTGAGCATCCTGAGTCTACATTTCTGCTTTTTTCTAAAAACAAAAACCCACTGTGATATAATATCCAAGCTGCTACTGGAAAGGATTAGAATACTGTAAACAGAATGAGGACACACCTTTTAATATAATCTTTGAAATTTAAACAGCTATTGCTATCTTTGAAATTTAAACAGCTATTGCTAGTGAAAAGAATAATTTCCTTCTGCTTGTCTACAAAGATTAGTACTGTATTTCAAACAGCAAATAAGAAAGACTCTTACCTTGCTACTTTTGATTAGGAAAAGCAATCATGAGCAGATGAAAGATCAGAAAAACCTGTACAGGTATTCTTTCTTCACAGTAATGGAACTTGGAAGATTTGAACCAATTAAAGATGTTTTTCATTGTAAGTCTCTACTTCTTGGGTGTTGAATATCAATTCAAAACTGGGTTGAAAATCAGAAATGTGCACAAATCTCATACTGGCTCAAGCAGGTCCAAAATATTCCAGCCACTCATCGAGGCATTGAGAGCCATGTTTTTATCTCCATCTGAGATTCTTAAGCTGCCAAGAAACTAGAAGGGGGATTTTATCCCAAGATGTCATTCATAACATAGATGCCAGAGTCAACTGCTGACATCCCTGGCTAGTCCTATGGAACTCCAGTTAACAGCTGGCTGCTTGGGCTGCCAAAACAATACACAATATTTTGAGCTCCTGCCTTTCTTCTGGCTTCCAGCCTTTGCAGAGAGAAAAGAAGCACATAGTCATTCCATTTTTACTGTTGTAAAGAAAACCTTAAGATGGCAGTTACGGTTGATTTGCGGGTTGAAGAAAGGAAGATAAACTTTCAAAGATATAACCAAGGACACCATTAGCCTGCAGATTACCGGAGAGCAAATAAAAGGAGTCCCTTTCTTGGAAGTTATAGGCTCTTAGGAGCAAGGCTGGGCCATCAGATATCATTTTTGTATGAAACAATATGTGCCTCATCCTGCAGGTGAAGAGACATAGCCTTGCACACTCCACTCACCCTTGTAACTATTGTATGTGCTGACCCTGGATCGCAGGGACCTTTAGGGCTCAGATGAATTTCTTTCATAGGAAAGATAGAGGTGACAATTATATTTTTTGTGTCTTAACTTATTTATCCAGATTTATTCTCATCATAATTACTCAGACATCCACCTTTAAATATCAGAAGAATAAGCCCATCAGTGTATGTGGTTCCCCTCCAAACAATGTAGATCCAAAACATCAGGTGTATATAAGAAATAGAATTCTATCTAGAAAACACAACAAAACTCATAGCAAAAAAAAAGCCAAACTTATGATTACCAGAGCCAGGGGTTTGGGGGAGGGGGAATTGGAGGAAGGTGATCAAAAGTTACAAACTTCCCATTACAGGACAAGTACTAGAGATGTAGTGTACAGCATGATGACTCGAGCTAACACTGCTGCATGATATGTAGGAAAGTTAAGAGAGTAGACCCTAAAAAGGATCACAAGGAAAATTTTTTTCCTTATTCTTCTTCCTTTTTCTTCCTTTTCTTTTTATTGTATCTGTATGAGATGATTGTTCTTAGCTGAACCTACAGTGATAATCATTTCACAAAATGTGTAAATCAAACCATCATGCTGTATGCCCTAGGCTTTTACATGATCTGTCAATTATTTCTCAATAAAACTGGGCCTTCCCTGGTGGCGCAGTGGTTGAGAATCTGTCTGCTAATGCAGGGGACAAGGGTTCGAGCCCTGATCTGGGAAGATCCCACATGCTGCGGAGCAACTAGGCCCATGAGCCACAACTACTGAGCCTGCGCGTCTGGAGCCTGTGCTCCGCAACAAGAGAGGCCGCGATAGTGAGAGGCCCGCGCACCGCGATGAAGAGTGGCCCCCGCTTGCCACAAATAGAGAAAGTCCTTGCACAGAAACGAAGACCCAACACAGCAAAAATAAATAAATTAATTAATAAACTCCTACCCCCAACATCTTCTTAAAAAAAAAAAATGAAAAAAATTGAATCAGAAACCCTGCTGGACCAAAAAGATGACAGAGACTGAAAGGAAATGGCAGCCAACTCAGAATGACTGGCAGAGACAGAGATTACTGGGAAAAAATAAAGAACAGCCCACAACTTAAAAAAAAAGGTAGTAGGATTCCAACATGATCTGATTGGGATTTTAATCTCTTATGATACATTTAGCTTTAGTTTAAGCTAATGGGTTTATAAGAAATTACAAAGCATTCCAAAATTATACCCTAACACTTAAAAATATGTCAACATATTTCAATAGCTTGTAAGGCCAGTGAGGGTGCTTGTCTTAATTCCAGCCATAACATCAGTATCTACTGTGTTATTGGTACAAAATAAGTGTTCAGTAAATATTTATTGGCAGGAAGAAGGAAGGAGGGGATGAAAAGAAGGAGGGAGGCAGAGAGGAAAAGAGAAGGGGGAAAGATTTTAGAAGCTTTTAAAAATGTGATAACATTTAGAAACTAAAGCTAACTAGATTTTTGGAATGTGTAACATAGCTCTTTTACCTGCAGAAGATTTAAATGTAATTTTAATACAAAAGATAAAGATCACAATTTTGATCCACCTGTTTCTATTAAAATAATTATTTTACTGAGGGAAAAAACAAATGCACCACAAACAAAGTAAAGTGTCATCTGGGAGTATTGAGTGAGGCCCATAATATACAATGATAACTAAAAATTCAAAGGCCATATGGCTTATAACAAGAAAGATAAAATAGTTGTTATAGGGATTAGATGAAAATCAACACACCATTATAGCCAAAAGCCACAGAATTGATAGCAGCAATACATAGAGGGGAAAAATATTTTTTTAAATGTTGAAAGTTTAGGATACCAAAAATAGTCTACAATTTATTCAGTTTCCGAATAATCTATTTTATTCAAATTTTTACTTAAAGTAAATTATTGATTACCTTTGAACACATCAAGAACCCTATTTTTTTTTAAGTGGTAACTACAAATATATGAGGGAAATTGACTAGAACTCAGAAGTATTAGGGTAAGAATATAAATTGACCACTTTGATACAGAGAGAACAAGAATCCAAGTGGCAGCCAGTGTTGTGGAATGTCCTGGGATATGACTTAATGCATAAAGGAAATTTACTTTGGAGAGACAATGAAAAACTAGTTTCAAGAGGGATTTTATCTATAATTGCATTTTGTGTACTTGAATTACAAGACAAAGGCAAGGGCATTGACTAAGTGTCGAGTGAGCTAAGGGCAAAATCTGCCTATGACCAGAGTGGCATTAGGAAACCAGATCTCACCAAAACCACACAGTATAGGTAGCTGCAACTTTAATAGAATTTATTAATGATGTAGTTGTGAGTGTTCAACATAATTTCAATAAGACAGTTGAACCGTAAGAATGTGAGGTGCCATATAAGGAAATAATAAATGTGATAATGATGACCGTTACTGTACTTGAATTAGGCAATTTCTTTATATTGGTAAACTGTGCAGATAAAAAGAGGGGTAATGGCAGGAGTGGGTGTGAAAGAGTGTGCATGCAGAAAATTATTGTGTAGTCAGGCTAACTGGTGACAAATTTCAACTGAACGGTTTAGACCCAGTAAAAAATTGTTTTCTACAGGGGGAAAAGTTTTTCAATGCCAGACCCTTGACTTTCAACATGCCAGAGTTTCCCATATATTGTTATATTAACTTCGTTCCTTTGTGATTGACATCCTAACACAATAATATATTGAGTAGACATTCAAAAACACTGTAAAAATAAAATACATCACAGAATCCTTACAGACAAGATGAACTTGTACAAGACATCTAGCTTTTATACAAAGTCTCTCAAAATAGAAATTATTGGGGATGTTCTATCATGGGAGATGATTTATTTTACTTTCTGCTAGAGCTGTCTGCTTACATTTTGTCAGCCTATGTTGTGTAGGTGTGTGCACGTCTCTGTGGAAAGGAATGAAAATATTTTAATCTGTTAAAGAAAAATTCTGAACCCATTTATGATTTATCTTAAATGTGCATTCCTGATATGAAATTTAAAATGTAAATAATTTTTTAACTGATTTTTTTCCCTCTGTGGCATTGAGGGGCTCTGGCCACCACAACACAGGAGGCATTAGAGACCATGGCAATAGCGAGATGCCACATACTTTAGATTTATGCTATCGAGTAGTTTGTACGCCATTAGTATATTTGAGTGAACACTGCATGCTGGCATGGTATTAGATTCTGTTAGGACATCAAAGAGATATGAGATATTATTCGTGTCCCCCAGGCCTGAGCAGTTTTGCTGCACTTTTCTCAAATGAAAATACAGTGAAACCCCTGAATTGTTAACTTTCAAGGAAGAGTAGCTTGTTTTTCTTCTCTAAGGATCTCATAAAAGATCTCAGCTCAGACAGTCCCACCAGATAGAAAGATTGAATGGACATTCATATGGATTTAGTGGAATGGGGGAGAAAGCTACTTTGAGAAAGATTGGGAGTATCTCAGCACTTCATTGAGTAGAGTAACCTGATTCCAGATAAGATGTTGAAAGTCCGTAAAACTGTGACAAAGGCAAGAGCACATTTATTTGTGATTTCTAGTCTGCAGTTCTGTGGCATAGATTCCTGATGCATTTTTATAGATTTTATTGGCTGCCTTTAAACTGTTGATTTGAGAATTCATAGTCGTCCCTTTTCATTCTTTTATAACTTGTTGAAATTATCTAAGGCAGAGGGTAAGCTTGGGATGGGGGGGGTCTACACTTCTTTTAAACTCTGTGAGCCAAGTTAAATGTAGATTTTTAGAGTAGCCATGGATGTATGTCAAGATTTCGCATAATGGGTTTCGCATAATGGGAAAGAAGATAAACTATCTGCATATTAGCACAGAATGAAATATGAAATCCATAGACAGGGAATACCCTGTGGATATAAATATTAACATTATGGGTATATTAAAGCACTGGAAAGAGTGTAAAGTAGGGGCAGAACATAGGCATTTATTCCCTAAGTTATTCTCAGTATTCAACAAGGAGAAAAAAACCAAGATGAGTCTGGAAGTATGGATGGGAAAAACTGAGGGAATTTCCTAAGTTTTAGTAAATTATTATCATAAGGGTCAGGAGCGATGAGGAAAGTTAGCCACCAAGTAGGTATAGACTCTTTAGGGAGGCAAAATTGTAGTCTGTAAGGGAGTATGTAAATATAGTGTAAGTATAGAGTATTTGCACTTATGGCGTTTTCTGATTTTCAAAATTCAGCTTTGGCACCTGAATATAATCTAGGGTTTTATTTTTATTTCTTTCATCACTCACATTTTGATTTTAAAAGCTGTAGTGATTGAAGCACAACTCGATAAAATATTTTCCAAGGTCTCACAGTCAGAAGTTGAAGCCACAAGCTCCTATATCTCCAATAATTTTGCTCTAAGTACTTGGGAACATGAGCTCTTCATTTGAATTAAGCATGGAGATGTTTCTGGGAATAAAGAGCCAATTGTAACTGGTCTCCTGACAAAAATCAAACCAAATGGACTATGAAATGATTGTGTTCATAAAAAGGCATGTAATAAAGACCAGCGTGAGTATAATAGAAATTTTCACTATCTATGGAACCAGTAGAAAACTGTTACGTAAATGGGTCTTGTATACTAGATTGTTTTTTAACTCTGTATGTGCCTTAAATGACCATGTTATTGAAGCTTTAGATGTTAAGTTGCACAAAGAGCTCTGCAATGTTTTTTGTTTTTTTTTACCTAACATCTTTATTGGAGTATAATTGCTTTACAATGCTGTGTTAGTTTCTGCTTTAAAACAAAGTGAATCAGTTGTACATATACATGTATTCCCATATCTCTTCCCTCTTGCGTCTCCCTCCCTCCCACCCTCCCTATCCCACCTCTCTAGGTGGTCACAAAGCACCGAGCTGATCTCCCTGTGCTATGTGGCTGCTTCCCACTAGCTATCTATTTCACATTAGGTAGTGTATATATGTCCATACCACTCTCTCACTTTGTCACAGCTTACCCTTCCCCCTCCCCTTATCCTCAAGTCCATTCTCTAGTAGGTCTGTGTCTTTATTCTTTTTTTTTCTTAGATTCTGTATATATGTGTTACCATACGGTATTTGTCTTTCTCTTTCTGACTTACTTCACTCTGTATGACAGATTCTAGGTCCATCCACCTCACTACAAATAACTCAATTTCATTTCTTTTTATGGCTGAGTAATATTCCATTGTATATATGTGCCACATCTTCTTTATCCATTCATCTGCAGATGGACACTTAAGTTGCTTCCGTCTCCTGGCTGTTGTAAATAGAGCTGCAATGAACATGACTCTTTTTTTTAACATCTTTATTGGGGTATAATTGCTTTACAATGGTGTGTTAGTTTCTGCTTTATAACAAAGTGAATCAGTTATACATATACATATGTTCCCATATGTCTTCCCTCTTGCGTCTCCCTCCCTATCCCACCCCTCCAGGCTGTCACAAAGCACCGAGCCAATATCCCTGTGCCATGCAGCTGCTTCCCACTAGCTATCTACCTTACTACGTTTGTTAGTGTGTATATGTCCATGACTCTCTCTCGCCCTGTCACAGCTCACCCTTCCCCCTCCCCATAACCTCAAGTCCGTTCTCTAGTAGATCTGCGTCTTTATTCCTGCCTTACCCCTAGGTTCTTCATGACATTTTTTTTTTCTTAAATTCCATATATATGTGTTAGCATACGGTATTTGTCTTTTTCTTTCTGACTTACTTCACTCTGTATGACAGACTCTAAGTCTATCCACCTCATTAGAAATAGCTCAATTTCGTTTATTTTTATGGCTGAATAATATTCCATTGTATATATGTGCCACATCTTCTTTATCCATTCATCTGATGATGGGCACTTAGGTTGTTTCCGTCTCCGGGCTATTGTAAATAGAGCTGCAATGAACATTTTGGTACATGACTCTTTTTGAATTATGGTTTTCTCAGGGTATATGCCCAGTAGTGGGATTGCTAGGTCGTATGGTAGTTCTATTTTTAGTTTTTAAAGGAACCTCCATACTGTTCTCTATAGTGGCTGTATCAATTTACATTCCCACCAACAGTGAAAGAGTGTTCCCTTTTCTCCACACCCTCTCCAGCATTTATTGTTTCTAGATTTTTTGATTAGGGCCATTCTGACTAGTGTGAGATGATATCTCATTGTAGTTCTGATTTGCATTTCTCTAATGATTAATGATGTTGAGCATTCTTTCATGTGTTTGTTGACAATCTGTATATCTTCTTTGGAGAAATGTCTATTTAGGACTTCTACCCATGTTTGGATTGGGTTGTTTGTTTTTTTGTTATTGAGCTGCATGAGCTGCTTGTAAATTTTGGAGATTAATCCTTTGTCAGTTGCTTCATTTGCAAATATTTTCTCCCATTCTGAGGGTTGTCTTTTGTTCTTGTTTATGGTTTCCTTTGCTGTGGAAAAGCTTTTAAGTTTCATTAGGTCCCATCTGTTTATTTTTGTTTTTATTTCCCTTTCTCTAGGAGATGGGTCAAAAAGGATCTTGCTGTGATTTATATCATAGAGTGCTCTGCCTATGTTTTCCTCTAAGACTTTGATAGTTTCTGGCCTTACATTTAGGTCTTTAATCCATTTTGAGCTTATTTTTGTGTATGGCATTAGTGAGTTTTCTAATCTCATACTTTTACATGTACCTGTCCAGTTTTCCCAGCACCACTTACTGAAGAGGCTCTCCTTTCTCCACTGTACATTCCTGCCTCCTTTATCAAAGATAAGTTGACCAAATGTGCGTGTGTTTATCTTGGGCTTTCTATCCTGTTCCATGGATCTATATTTCTGTTTTTGTGCCAGTACCATACTGTCTTGATTACTGTAGCTTTGTAGTATAGTCTGAAGTCAGGGAGCCTGATTCCTCCAACTCCGTTTTTCGTTCTCAAGATTGCTTTGGCTATTCGGGGTCTTTTTTATTTCCATACAAATAGTGAAATTTTTTGTTCTAGTTCTGTGAAAAATGCCAGTGGTAGTTTGATAAGGATTGCATTGAATCTGTAGATTGCTTTGGGTAGTAGAGTCATTTTCACAATGTTGATTCTTCCAATCCAAGATCACGGTATATCTCTCCATCTATTTGTATCATCTTTAATTTCTTTCATCAGTGTCTTATAATTTTCTGCATACAGGTCTTTTGTCTCCTTAGGTAGGTTTATCCCTAGATATTTTATTCTTTTTGTTGCAATGGTAAATGGGAGTGTTTTCTTGATTTCACTTTCAGATTTTTCATCATTAGTATATAGAAATGCCAGAGACTTCTGTGCATTAATTTTGTATCCTGCTACTTTACCAAATTCATTGATTAGCTCTAGTAGTTTTCTGGAACAGTCTTTAGGATTCTCTATGTATAGTATCATGTCATCTGCAAATAGTGACAGCTTTACTTCTTCTTTTCCGATTTGTATTCCTTTTATTTCTTTTTCTTCTCTGATAGCTTTGGCTAAAACTTCCAATACTATGTTGAATAATAGTGGTGAGAGTGGGCAACCTTGTCTTTTTCCTGATCTTACTGGAAATGATTTCAGTTTTTCACCATTGAGAATGATGTTTGCTGTGGGCTTGTCATATATGGCCCTTATTATGTTGAGGAAAGTTCCTCTATGCCTACTTTCTGCAGGGTTTTTATCATAAATGGGTGTTGAATTTTATCGAAAGCTTTCTCTGCATCTATTGAGATGATCATATGGTTTTTCTCCTTCAATTTGTTAATATGGTGTATCATGTTGTTTGATTGTATATTGAAGAATCCTTGCATTCCTGGAATAAACCCCACTTGATCATGGTGTATGATCCTTTTAATGTGCTGTTGGATTCTGTTTGCTAGTATGTTGTTGAGGATTTTTGCATCTATGTTCATCAGTGATCTTGGCCTGTATTTTTCTTTCTTTGTGACATCTTTGTCTGGTTTTGGTATCAGCGTGATGGTGGCCTCATAGAATGTGTTTGGGAGTGTTGCTCCCTCTGCTCTATTTTGGAAGAGTTTGAGAAGGATAGGTGTTAGCTCTTCTCTAGATGTTTGATAGAATTCGCCTGTGAAGCCATCTGGTCCTTGTCTTTTGTTTGTTGTAAGACTTTTAATCATAGTTTCAATTTCAATGCTTGTGATTGGTCTGTTTATATTTTCTATTTCTTCCTGATTCATACTCAGAAGGTTGTGTATTTGTAAGAATTTGTCCATTTCTTACAGGTTGTCCATTTTATTGGCATAGAGTTGCTTGTTGTAATCTCTTATGATCTTTTGTATTTCTGCAGTGTCAGTTGTTACTTCTTTTTCATTTCTAATTCTATTGATTTGAGTCTTCTCCTTATTTTTTCTTGATGAGTCTGGCTAATGGTTTATCAATATTGTTTATCTTCTCAAGGAACCAGGTTTAGTTTTATAGATCTTTGCTGTCATTTCCTTCATTTCTTTTTAATTTTTTCTGATCTGATCTTTATGAGTTCTTTCCTTCTGCTAACTTGGGGATTTTTTGTTCTTCTTTCTCTAATTGCTTTAGGTGCAAGGTTAGGTTGTTTATTCGAGATGTTTCCTGTTTCTTAAGGTAGGATTGTATTGCTATAAACTTCCCTCTTTCAACTGCTTTTGCTGCATCCCATAGGTTTTGGGTCATTGTGTCTCCATTGTCATTTTTTCTAGGTATTTTTTGATTCCCTGTTTGATTTCTTTAGTGATCACTTTGATATTAAGTAGTGTATTGTTTAGCCTCCATGTGTTTGTATTTTTTACAGATCTTTTCCTGTAATTGATATCTAGTCTCATAGCATTGTGGCTAGAAAAGATACTTGATACAATTTCAATTTTCTTAATTTAGCAAGGCTTGATTTGTGACCCAAGATATGATCTATCCTGGAGAATGCTCCATGAGCACTTGAGAGAAATGTGTATTCTGTTGTTTTTGGCTGGAATGTCCTATAATATCAATTAAGTCCATCTTGTTTAATGTATAATTTAAAGATTGTATTTCCTTATTTATTTTCATTTTGCATGATCTGTCCATTGGTAAGAGTGGGGTATTAAAGTCCCCTACTATGAATGTGTTACTGTCAATTTCCCCTTTTATGGCTGTTAGTATCTGCCTTATGTATTGAGGTGCTTCTATGTTGGGTGAATAAATATTTACATTTGTTATATCTTCTTCTTGGATCGATCCCTTGATCATTATGTAGTGTCCTTCTTTGTCTCTTGTAATAGTCTTTATTTTAAATTCTATTTTGTACGATATGAGAATTGCTACTCCAGCTTTCTTTTGATTTCCATTTGCATGGAATATCTTTTTCCATCCCCTCACTTTCAGTCTGTATGTGTCCCTAGGTCTGAAATGGGTCTCTTGTAGACAACATATATATGGTTCCTGTTTTTGTATCCATTCAGCCAATCTGTGTCGTTTGATGGGAGCATTTTATCCATTTACATTTAAGGTAATTATCAATATGTATGTTTGTATTCCCATTTTCTTAATTGTTTTGGGTTCATTTTTGTAGGTCTTTTCCTTCTCTTGTGTTTCTTGCCTAGAGAAGTTTCTTTAGCATTTGTTGTAAAACTGGTTTGGTGATGCTGAACTGTCTCAGCTTTTGCTTGTCTGTAAAGGTTTTAATTTCTCCATCAAATGTGAATGAGATCCTTGCTGGGTAGAGTAATCTTGGTTGTAAGTTTTTCTCCTTCATCACTTTAAATGTCCTGCCAGTCCCTTCTGGCTTGCAGAGTTTCTGCTGAAAGATCAGCTGTTAACCTTATGGGGATTCCCTTGTGTGTTATTTGTTGTTTTTCCCTTGCTGCTTTTAATACGTTTTCTTTGTATTTAATTTTTGATAGTTTGATTAATATGTGTCTTGGCATGTTTCTCCTTGGATTTATCCTGTATGGGACTCTCTGTGCTTCCTGGACTTGATTAACTATTTCCTTTCCCAAATTAGGGAAGTTTTCAACTATAATCACTTCAAATATTTTCTCAATCCCTTTCTTTTTCTCTTCTTCTTCTGGGACCCCTTTAATTCAAATGTTGGTGCATTTAATGTTTTCCCAGAGGTCTCTGAGGCTGTCTTCAGTTCTTTTCATTCTTTTTTCTTTATTCTGCTCTGCCGTAGTTATTTCCACTATTTTATCTTCGAAGACACTTATCCATTCTTCTGCCTCAGTTATTCTGCTATTGATCCCTTCTAGAGTATTTTAAATTTCATTTATTGTGTTGTTCATCATTGCTTGTTCCCTCTTTAGTTCTTCTAGTTCCTTGTTAAATGTTTCTTGCATTTTGTCTATTCTATTTCCAAGATTTTGGATCATCTTTACTATCATTATTCTGAATTCTTTTTCAGGTGACTGCCTATTTCCTCCTCATTTGTTAGGTCTGTTGGGGTTTTACCTTACTCGTTCATCTGATGTGTGTTTTTCTGTCTTCTCATTTTGCTTGTCTTACTGTGTTTGGGGTCTCCTTTTTGCAGGCTGCAGGTTCGTAGTTCCCGTTGTTTTTGGTGTCTGTCCCCAGTGGCTAAAGTTGGTTCAGTGGGTTGTGTAGGCTTCCTGGCAGAGGGAAGTAGTGCCTGTGTTCTGGTGGATAAGGCTTGATCTTGTCTTTATGGTGGGCAGGTCCACGTCTGATGGTGTGTTTTGGGGTTTCTGTGGCCTTATTATGATTTTAGGCAGCCTCTCTGCTAATGGGTGGGGCTGTATTTCTGTCTTGCTAGTTGTTTGGCATAGGGTGTCCAGCACTGCAGCTTGCTGGTCGTTGAGTGAAGCTGGGTCTTGGCGTTGAGATGGAGATCTTTGGGAGATTTTCGCCATTTGATATTACATGGAGCTGGGAGGTCTCTTGTGGACCAGTGTGCTGAAGTTGGCTCTCCCACCTCAGAGTCACAGCACTGACTCCTGGCTGGAGCACCAAGAGCCTTTCATCCACAGAGCTCAGAATAAAAGGGAGAAAAAGTAGAAAGAAAGAAAGAGGGTAAAATAAAATAAAGTAATATAAAAAATAAAGTTATTAAAATAAAAAATAAGTATTAAGAAAAACATTTTTTTTAAAGAAAAAAACAAAAAAACGGACGGACAGAACCCTAGGACGAATGGTGAAAGCAAAGCTATACAGACAAAATCTCACACAGAGCATACACATACACACTCACAAAAAGAGGAAAAGAGGAAAAAATAATCTATCTTGTTCTCAAAGTCCACCTACTCAATTTGGGATGATTTGTTGTCTATTCAGGTGTTCCACAGATGCAGGGTACATCAAATTGATTGTGGAGCTTTAATCCGCTGCTCCTGAGGCTGCTGGGAGAAATTTCCGTTTCTCTTCTTTGTTCGCACAGCCCCCGGGGTTCAGCTTTGGATTTGGCCCTGCCTCTGTGTGTAGGTCACCTTAGGGCGCCTGTTCTTCGCTCAGACAGGACGGGGTTAAAGGAGACGCTGATTCGGGTGTCTGGCTCACTCAGGCCAGGGGAAGGGAGGGGTACGGATGCGGGGCGAGTCTGCGGCGGCAGAGTCCAGCATGACATTGCACCAGCCTGAGGCGCACCGTACGTTCTCCTGGGGAAGTTGTCCCTGGATCCCGGGACCCTGGCAGTGGTGGGCTGCACAGGCTCCAGGGAGGAGAGGTGTGGACAGTTACCTGTGCTTGCACACAGGCTTCTTGGTGGCTGCAGCAGCAGCCTTAGCGTCTCATGCCAGTCTCTGGGGTCTGCCCTGTTATCCACAGCTCACTTCTGTCTCAGGTGCTCCTTTAAGCAGCACTTTTAATCCCCTCTCCTCGAGCACTGGGAAACAAAGAGGGAAGAAAATGTCTCTAGCCTCTTCTGCAGGTCCAGACTTTTTCCCGGACTCCGTCCCGGCTAGCCGTGGTGCAGTAACCCCTTCAGTCTGTGTTCATGCCGCCAACCCCAGTCCTCTCCCAGCATTCAACCGAAGCCTGAGCCTCAGCTCCCAGCCCCTGCCCACCCCGGCGGTTGAGCAGGCAAGCCTCTCGGGCTCTTGAGTGCTGGTTGGCACCAATCCTCTGTGAGGGAATCTCTCCACTTTGCCCTCCGCACACCTGTGGCTGCAGTTTCCTCTGTGGCTTCAAAGCTTACCCCCTCCGCCACCCGCCATCTGTGCCCGCGAAGGTGCTTCCTAGTGTGTGGAAACCTTTCCTCCTTCACGGCTCCCTCCCACTGGTGCAGGTCCCATCCCTATTCTTTTGTCTCTGTTTATTCTGTTTTCTTTTGCCCTACCCAGGTACATGGGGAGTTTCTTGCCTTTTGGGAGGTCTGAGGTCTTCTTCCAGTGTTCAGTAGGTGTTCTGTAGGAGTTGTTCCACGTGTAGATGTATTTCTGGTGTATCTGTGGGGAGGAAGGTGATCTCCGCGTCTTACTCTTCTGCCATCTTCCACCGAGCTTCTGCAATAATGTTTTATTCCTGAAAATAAAATGAAACCTCTCCCTCTTTTTCTGTAAAAATGCTTTAAGCTTATATGTATTAATTAGATTTTGTAATATTTTATTGTTTCCTGTCCAGAGCTTTTATTCAGGAAAATGTAATAGTATAAGCTTAAGATGTTCATTTATTGGGTGATTTAGTTGAGGACAATTTATACTTACAGTATTTAAAACAGAAAATTATTCTCAGCCCTCTTGCTTACTTCGTTAGACTAGAGAGAAAAAGAGAAGTATAAATTATCCAGATTTCACAGACACATTTTTAAAAATTTCATACAAGAGATTCTTTATAACATTAGAAATTGTGTTCCAAGTGAGGGCTATTGGAATGGATTTTTCAGTGTCTTAAGGCCTAGAACACACACTTTAATACTGTCACAATTCATAGTGGAGTGAGCTAATAAATGCTTTGATGATCTCAGGTTCACATAAATTGAGCAGTTTTTGCCTCTACCCAATTTACAGTGTAAGAAGGTAAACAGGCTTGCTTTAGGGTAAACTCTGAGGAAATGACTAGGTCTGAACCATTGTAACTTTTTGAGTATTGGAATCACCAGGCTGGATTCATTTATCTTCTCTATTAGCTGCATTTCTTTTCATCAATACCACTCCTTCACCCTGGCCCTGCTCCCATCTGATGGCCTTATACAAATTTTTAATTGGGCATTACATTGAATTATCTCATTGCATTATATTCCATTATCTTCTGGAGAATTTTCATGTGCATAAAGTTGATAAATAGAATTAGAAGTTCTGATTCCTATTCATAAAACTATGCATTTTATTCATAGGTGGATTTATTGTGAAGTTAATAAAAAACTTAAGCTTCAGATTCCTTTTCTTCCCCTGGGAGAGGTCCTAGTAATATATTCACATGGTTGAACAATTTTATAAATTTTTAGAAATAAAGTATTTTGTTTTATTGTTTTCAATAACCATATTTTAAAATTGAAGTATAGTTAATTTACAGTGTTATGTTAGCTTCAGGTGTACTTTGAGCAAGTTGATTCAATTATATATATATATATATTTTTATATATATATATATATATATATATATATATATATGTTCTTTAAAAGTAAAGTATTTTAAGTACAATTAGTTAGGACCGACCATCTTTTATCACACTTACTTCCTGCTTATTATACTTTTTCTTTACTTAGGTGGTATTGGAATGGGATGTTTGGGTTGCAGCCAAGCAGAAGATGAGCTTAGTGGGATATATTTATGGTTTATGATCATTTTATGGTTTATGATCATTTTCATTTACAGTTCACTTATTGCTTGCTATCCTGGTGAAGGAATGGTGTCCAGAATCACCCTTCACACCCACTGTGCTGATTTGCCTGACTTGTGAGCCTGAAGTTTAGGGCCAGAAATCTCATTGCAATATGAATATGTTCTATAGCCCTGGACAATGAAAGTATATGAACAGTGGAAGAGAAAGCATGTTTGAGCTATATGGCGGCAAATTTAATTTGTATAACCATTTCCAATTATTGGCACACTGGCTAATAAGTGTTTTCAATTGAAAGAATATTTAAGATTGGCCACTGTACAATAAAACTTGAAATACTGTAAAATTGTACAATTTATATATGAAAGAAAGTTGAGAGAGGGTTTCTCAAATTTGACAACAATCATAAATATTTAAATATTATTATCATTAATAAACTATGAAGTGGAAACATTTCTAAGTTGTCAGCATTAAAAATTAAATTAAAAACTAATTACAAAAATAAATTTTGATCCCAACCATGCTGGAGGAAAGAGTTTCATATCTCAAAGGTTGAGTTTACATTTGATTTTATGTAATATAGAAAAATGAGAGATTGTTATAATAATTACAATAAAAGGTAATAGTGGAAAGAAAAGTTGTCTGGAAGTCCATAGTAAATGGTTTCTAATAGGAAGGTGTCTTGTGTGTTCAGAGAGAGAAAAGTCTCCATTTTCCTATGTTACTTAGAAGTGATTCTTTTCTAGGAAACATCAGATCAAAAAGATCAACTTACCCATTTTTATCTCTAGAAGAAGCTGGCATTGATCCTAGTAGATTATGAAAGAATATTTAAAAGTGAAAACGAGAATGAAGGAACGACAAATTATGTAGTCAAAACAAAGTCATAGGGCTTCCCTGGTGGCGCAGTGGTTGAGAGTCCGCCTGCCGATGCAGGGGACATGGGTTCGTGCCCCGGTTCGGGAAGATCCCACATGCCGCGGAGCGGCTGGGCCCGTGAGCCATGGCCTCTGAGCCTGCGCGTCCGGAGCCTGTGCTCCACAACGGGAGAGGCCACAACAGTGAGAGGCCCGCGTACCGCAAAAAAAAAAAAAAAAAAACAAAGTCATAGAAGCAACACTTAGGAGGAATAGGAGTAAAATTGAATAAAGATTCAGGGAAGTAATTGAAAATACACATATTTCTTACTCTAGGAACAAGTCAAGTTGAAGTGAGACAGAAAGCAAGGTAGACAAGAAAAGAAGGAAAAGCGATAGTAGCATTTTGAGCAAGTTTGGAGATTAATGCAGAAGCCAGAAAAATCAGAAAGCCAACACTTAAAACTATAGGATCTTTAAGGACTACAGTGTCTCAGTCACTGTGAGGTGTGTCAAAAACAATTTATTAATAAACACACACACCTATGATCAATTAATCTATGACAAAGGAGGCAGGAATATACAATGGATTAAAAATGGTCTCTCTAGCAAGTGGTGTTGGGAAAGCTGGACAGCTACCTGTAAATCAATTAAATTAGAACACTCCTTCACACCATATACAAAAATAAACTAAAAAATGGATTAAAGACCTAAATTTAAGGCATGATAGCATAAGACTCCTACAAGAGAACATAGGCAAAATATTCTTGGACATAAATCATAGCAATATTTTCTTAGGTCTCTCTCCCAAGGCCAAAAAAAACAAACAAAGGCAAAAATAAACAGATGGAACCTAATCAAACTTAGAAGTTTTTGCACAGCAAAGGAAACCATCAACAAAATGAAAAGACAACCTATAGAATGCAAGAAAATATTTGCAAACAATGGTACCAACAAGGAGTTAATATCCAAAATATACAAATAGCTCATACAATTCAATATCAAAAAAGCAAATCACCCAATTGAAAAATGGGCAGAAGACCTAAACAGACATGTCTCCAAAGAAGACAGATGGCCCACAGGCACGTGAAAATATGCTCAACATCACTAATTATTAGAGAAATGCAAATCAAAACCATAATGAGGTATCACCTCACACCTGTCAGAATGGCCATCATCAAAAAGTCTATAAACAATAAATTTGAAGAGGATATGGAGAAAAGGGAACCCTCCTACACTGGGTGGGAATGTAAATTGGTACAACCACTATGGAGAAGAGTATGGAGGTTCCTAAAAAACTAAAAATAGAGCTACCATATGATCCAGCAATCCCACTCCTGGGCATATATTGGGACAAAACTATAATTCAAAAAGACACACATGGGCTTCCCCGGTAGCGCAGTGGTTAAGAATCCGCCTGCCAATGCAGGGGACATGGGTTCGAGCCCTGGTCTGGGAAGATCCTACATGCCACAGAGCAACTAACCCTGTGCGCCACAACTACTGATCCTGTGCTCTAGAGCCAGCGCTCCACAACAAGGGAGGCCACCGGAATGAGAAGCCAGTGCACCGCAGCGAAGAGTAGCCCTCACTCGCCTCAACTAGAGAAAAGCCTGGGTGCAGCAACAGAGACCCAGTGCAGCCAGAAAAATAAATAAATAAAATAAAATCAATTAAAAAAGAAAAAAAGGACACATGCACCCCTAATTTCATAGTAGCACTATTTATAATAGCCAAGACATGGAAACAACCTAAACGTCCATCAACAGATGATTGGTTTAAGAATATGTAGTATCCATATCTATTTATCTATCTATCTATCTACCTATCATCTACCTATCTACATTCATGCAATGGACTATTACCCAGCCATAAAAAAGAACAAAATAATGCCATTTGCAGCAAATGGATGGACACAAAGATTATCATAGTAAGTGAAGTAAGTTAGCAAAATACAAATATTACATGTTATCACTTATATGTGGAATCCAAAAAAATACAGATAAATTTATTTACAAAGCAGAAACAGGAATCCAAAAAGAGGAGATATATGTGTGCATATAGTTGACTCACTTTGCCGTGCAGTAGAAACTAACACAACATTGCTCCAATAAAAATAAAAAAATAAAAACAGAAAAAACAGAAATAGGCTCACAGACATAGAAAACAATCTTATGGTTACCAAAGGAGAAAGAGGGGGAGGGATAAATTAGGAGTATGGGATTGACAGGTACAAACTACTATATATAAAATAGATGGGCAATAAGGATTTACTGTATAGTACAAGGAACAGTATTCAGTATCTTGTAATAACCTATAATAGAAAATAATCTGAAAAAAATAAATATACATATAGCTGAATCACTTTGCTGTATACCTGAAACTAACACAATTTTGTAAATCAACTACACTTCAATAAAAAATAAACAACTTGTTAATAGCATTAAAGAACATGTTGACTAGACCTATGCGAAAGTATATCTTTTGTCATTTTGTATCTTCTCATTTGGGGAAGAATCTTAGAAATGCAAATGCTGGAAAAGGGTAAATATATATGTACTTCTAGATATTGATAAATTGCTGTCAATATGGGTTGCACAATTTTACATTCTTACCGGCAGTCTTTGAGAGTGTCTGTTTCTCCTCAGCCACACCAGTAGAGCATGTTGTCAAATTTCTGGATGTTTGAATGTGTAAGTAGGAATTTATATCTCATGGTAGGTTTGTACATTTCTCTGATAGAGAAAAAAGTTGATCATCCTTTAATATGTTTAAAGGCTATCTACATTTCATTTTATTGAAAACTGTATGTTTACACCTCTTGCACAGTTTTATACCAGGTTATTGATTTTTTTCTTTCCTATTTTTAATTTTTTTTATGTAATAGAAACACTAATCTTTCTTCTTTTTACCTAAAGTGGCTATAGTTGGTCTCCATTTAATATAACCAAGAATTCCATTAGATGAAAAGCTTTGCATAATCTGGCCCTATCCTTCTTGGTAGCTTCATCACCTTACTAGCCAATCTTAACTAAATACTCTGTGCTACAGCCACACTGAATTTCATGCTATTTTATAAATAGCAAGCTTATAGTTTTCAATAACATCTGTATTAATTTTCTGTCATTGCCATAACAAATTATGAAAAACTTAATGGCTTAATCAACATAAAATTTTTATATTACAATTCTATAGGTTACAAGTCTGCTCCAGGTAACATTGCACTTAAATAAAAATGTCAGTAGGGCTCTTCTCCTTTCTGTCATCTCTGAGGCAATGATATATTTACTTGCTCATTTGAGTTGTTGGGAGAATTTAGTCCCTTGTAATTTCAGGACTGAGGTCCCTGTTTTCTTACTGGTTATAAACTAAGAGACATTCTCAGCTTCTACAGGCCACAGAATACTTTGGTTAATGTTCCCCTTCATTCCTCTTCAAAGCCAGCAATGGCAGGTCAAGTCCTTGTCATATGTCATCTTTCTGAGTCCTCTTCCATCATCACGTCTTTCTTTGACCACAGCCAGGAAAGATTCCTCACTTTTAAAGACTCATATGATTATATATACATATAATACAGGATAATTTCTCCATCTCAGAGTCCATATTCTTGATCACGTTTGTAAAGTCTCTATTGCCATATAGAGTAACATATACACAAGCTCCAGGCATTAGAACATGGACATCTTGAGGGACCGTTATTCTATTGTACTTACTACAGTCCACCCTCTGGCTGCAAAAGATCCACATTTCCCACATATAAAATACATACAATACATCCCAATATCCCACAAAGTTTTAACCCATTACAGCATCAACTCAAAGTTCAAAGTCTCATCTAAATCTCATAAGGTGAAAAATCCCAAATATCATCATTTGTATCATCTAAATTAGGTATATTTGAGATTCTCTGGTAATCTATTCTTGGCATATTTCCTCTCCATCTATGGACATGTGAAACTAAAGAACAAATTATCTGCACCCATAATACATATGGGACAGGCATAGGATAATATTTACAGACATACAGTTCAGAAATGGATAAAATGAAAGGAAAAGAGTAGTCACCAGTCCCAAGAACTTTTGAAACTCAGTCTGGCAAACTCCATTAGATTTCAAGACTTGGGGATAATCCTCTATGGTTAATGGTTCTACCCTCTAGGCTCTAGCATCTCCCATCCGAGTCATCCTTTTCTCATGAAAAGTATCAAGTGTTTGCAGCTGAGTAGTTTTATATCCACCTGTTTCCTGCCATTAGTATTTGGAGCACAGGAGGGTGCACAGCTACAGACTTCTTTCATTTTGTACTCTTTGTCCTTTTCAGTCCAAGCTGGCGTTTCTGCTGTATAAAGGACTTAAAACCTTGTGAATCTCCTATGTATGTCACAGAGATTCCTGTCAATAGGAAGAGACTTGTCCATAGATCTTTCCTGGATAATCCCATCCCCACTTGTGCTTTGCTCACATGACTGGGGGACAATGCCCTTAAGCTTCCTAGATCCTTTTAGGTTTAACTGATATCTGTGATCCATACTCCTTAGTCTCTTTAAAGAGCCTTTTATGTGACATAATGTCTGAATACTCTGACCTTCTGATCTTTCTGAGGCATAGGCAAAAATTACACAACCATGCTCTGGGTTTTCCATCTAAAGCATACTTTCTCTTAATTTTAGCAACTTTTGCAATCTGGATAACTTGAAAATTTCTCAAATCCTCAAGTCCTGGTTCCTGTTCATTTAACAGTTTTCCCCTAAATTTATCTCTTTCTTCTCAAATTTTATTATAAACATCAAGAAGTTCATTTAACACTTTCCCCAAATAAATATGCAAGTTTTTCTGTATTTTTGACATTTTGCTTGGAAAATCTCCTCACCTAAATATTCAAGTTCATCACTTACAAATTCTGATTTCCACATAACTGCAGGACACACTTCCACTAAGCTTACTGCCACTAACAAAGGATCAGCTTTCCTCCAGTTTCCGCTAACATTTCTCATTTCATTCTGAGCTCTCATTGGCAGTATCTTTCACATCCATATTGCTAACAGTTTATTCATGACGATTCATATATTTTCTGAGGCAATTTAGATTTTCTTTACCAAGCTCCTCACTTTATTCTGAGTCTTCAGTAACAGAGTTATTAACATCCATATTTCTTCCAATAGTCTATTCAAAGCAATCCAGGCATTTTCTGTCATGCTTCTCATGACAAATAGATGAGAAAAGAAATATTAATAAATTATAAATTTTATAAACTTATGAATACTTTAAGCTTTTCAAATCCAGAAAACTAGCATACTATTTTTATTAATAAACTGCCTGAAAAACCTCTATAATCCTTTCCCTCCTCTATTCTTTGATTACCTCATCATGTTCCAATAGTTTTATAATATCAATTTTATTAGAAGAAAAAGATAATTCGGTTATTCCTCTAACATAAATGATTTTTTTTCTTATTTGGATATGCTAGAAATGTTCTTTTTGCTTCACAACCTGTTATTGGAAATGCCATGTAAAATTTTAGAATTATTGTAAAATTTGGTTAAAATCCTTTTCAAGTATTTTCTTATCGAATTGTAAGATTTCAAGGAACACACAGTTTTCTTGAGTATTCTCCAATCTTAAATACTATTTAAATTGTTCACAGACATTAATCAGTTTGTCACTGATCTTTATAACAGTTCTATATTATGAGGATTTGTTGTTGTTAATGTCACTATTTTGTGTCAACTGAGAAGTAAAGTTAAATATATTTCCCTTATGTTAATATGATTTCACTTCTCTTCATGAATTGGATAATCAAAAATACAAGAGCCTAGTCAATACAACAACCACTAATTTAGTGATGAATATATATAGGAGCTTTGTCATTGGAGCACATATTTTTCAGGTTCAGTTTCAAGGTGGCACTTTTGTGAACCATTTGAAGGAACCGCCAAGCTTCATGAAAACAAGATGAAACAGATATATTGAGATATGATATGATACATTAGAATGCATAAAATGTGTGACCTTACACGTAGATACACTCTGTCTTTATAGTAGTACTTCTTCAGATACAGAAATTCTGATAAATTCTATTTTGTATGATTCTCATAAAATATTCTCCTGTGGTCATAACTGTATAAACTGCATCACTGAGTATAATCAGAATAGAAGGGAACTTCTCTTTTGACTAGGTGGCAATAAGTATGGAATCTTCTGCCTACAGTCTTATATACATGATTACTAGAAATATTTTCCACAGACTAAATGTTGTTCAGTACATTTCAACCCTTGTTTCTCCTCTATTACCTATAGTTTTATTCCTGTATGCCATAGACTATGTTATTTGCAAATTCTGGCCTTATACCTTTATGTCACAAAGCCAGAAGAATCATCACATCAGTAGTGGGAGTATAGGAGAATGGCTAGCAATAACAACTATACACAGAAGTGATACATATATTCCATTAAATTCAATCTAATAATATCCTCAAATTATCTTAATTTAGATCCCAAAAGTACCTGCGGCCATTCCAGCACCACCAGATAGGAGGAGGATTATGATAAAGAGGAGTACAAAGTAAAGAAAAATCGCAGTGGGCTAAAATATCTTACTTTGGCAAATTTTACAGAAAGATATGATTGATGTAGCATATTTTCAGGCCCTCTCCCAGGACTTGGAAGGGGCCCATGCAAATAAGGGGCCATAAAACTTCAAGGAAAATTTTCTCTTATAAGAAACCTGATTCATCCTGGGTCTTCTATAACTCAGTTGATGGCAACTCCATTAAGAAATGTGGAGTGGTTTTGACTTAATTTTTTTATTCAGGCTCTATATACACTAGTAAATCCTTCAAAATATACTCAGACTCCAAACACTTCTTCCCATCCCACTCTGTTATTGTGACCTGAGCTTCCATCAACTTTCATTTATATTATTTTAATAACATCCTAGTGTATTTCTCTAATTTTGCTTTTACTTTCCTTTTATCTACTCTCAGCATGCCAATATGAGTGCTATATTTAACATTCAGTTATATGTAACTTGGATCATGGTGCTTCTCTGCTCAGCACCCATGGCTCGTCATCTTACTTAAGTAAAAGCCAGAGTCATTACTGCAGCCCACAAGGCCTTCTTGACCTGTACCCCTTAGTTCTTGACCTTATCTCCTTTTACTCTCTCCCTCTCCTTTGCTGCAGCCACACTGGCCTCTTCACTTCCTCGCACATGCCAGGCATTTGCACAGCTTGTAGTTTTAGCCCTCACAACTCCCACTACCTGGATAACTGTGTCCAGATGTTCCCTGGGCTTGTCCTTTCACTTCTTTCAGGTCTTTACTAAAAAGTCACCTCAGTGAGGATTTCCCTGGCCATCTTATCTATAATTTCACCCTTGTCTGCTGCCACAGATTCTTCAGGTTACTTTTCTTGCCTTGCCTTATTTTCTAGTAATTATCCTTTTCTAAATGAATATGTGCTTTATTTATTTTTGTTTATATATTGATTTTCTCATGCATAATTTATATCTACCACTAGAAAATAAGCTCTGTGAGGCAGATGTGTTTGTCCCTTTTGTTCGTTGTGCGCCCCTAATGCGTAGAAGGGTGTATGGCACAAAATAGGTGCTCAGTAAATATTTTAAATAAATATTAATTAAAAACAAATGAATTTTTGACCTGGGGAATGCACAGTCATCTTTTGTTTATCAACCTCTTGGATTGTTCCCAAGTCCTTCAAAGCAGAGTTAATAACATCTATGTGTTGTAGTATTTTGCAATGACTTACAAAGTGTCAGAATGCTGATGTGCTTGTTGTTTAACTTTCTTCTTTACATTCTGAATTCTTCTGGGTCAAGGTCTGTGACATGATCATCTTTATATTCTCCAGTGTATAGTATGTCTACTGTAACATAGTAATCATTTGAATAATATACATTAAAATAACCCTGACACTAAGTGATCACATTGCCTAAATACGAATAATAAATTTTATTTGGAGACACAGAAGTAAGAGTTGTTCTCTCCTCCAGGTAAAAAAGAGTTGACAGGCCAAATCTTTAATTGTAAAACCCAAGTCAGAGAATCTTTGGAGTTCTGTGTTCAGCAAGAAAGTAGCAGTTCAGTAGCTATAGAAGTTACAATCAGAGCAGAGCCCATAATAGATTACTTGATTAAACGAGTTGTTTGCAAATTCTGAAGCATATAATAAAGGCACTCTTGGGCCTTTCAGTATTTTTCTTGTCAGTGGAAAGGGGAGAATCACTTGAAATGTTTAAGGAATCCTCTTAAACATTTGTGGATTACATTCCAGAGAAGTGTCTCCCAAAGTGTATAAAGAAGATTATGTTCATGAGATATTGACAAGGTTAAATGAAAAGAAACAAGAAGGACCTACTAGGTGAAATAAAGTTAAAATGATTTCTTTACTGCAGGGTTTCTCCCAGGCTTTAATGTGTGTTGTGATTCACCAAGGAATGGATACAGAAGCCCGTATTCTCCAAAATGCTTTGTTTACAGAACCTTTTATTTTTGTTTATTTGTTTTTCTTTGGCACCTTTACTTTGAGAAACATTTTAGAGGTATCTCCATGAACAGCAAATCCTGATGTGACTTATCGTTCCCAGAAAACGGTGTCAACGACAGTGACCCTGGCTTTAGGTAATGGTCTTCACGGGTTGACACCATGTACAGTGACAATGTACCAGCCAAGACCATCTTCATTTCACACAGTGCCTTAACAGTCATTCATACCTTCTACTGAGACACATATTTCATTCAATGTTTTTTTTCCTTTAGAAATACATATCAGCTGATAGTTCACAGGATCTTCTAATGCTACCTTAAAGTGAGTTATTCTGAGAAACTACTTTATTTATACCAGAGTACTTTCCCTATGGATTCTAATGGTCTGAAACTACTGTAATTTTTTTGCCAACCACTGTAGGTATTTTCAGGCACCGTGATGTGATCAAAATACTTTGCAAATGTGAAACTTTTTCTGCTAACCCTGTTTGGGACTATCTGAATTCTCATTACATCATTTGGCTTTTTCCAACAGAATATTCTCTGTGTCTGAAATATTGCACAAGACGGTAAGGCAGCTGTGCGAAAAGCTGGTTGATTTCAAAGTGAGCTCCAGCTTTGTGATTGTCCAAGTTTCAAAATAGAATGAGTGTGATTACAGCCTACATAAAAGGTTACAGGCTACAGAAAGGCTGGTTCCAAATGAAATGCCAAATAATGCCACCATGTATTGTACTTTAGACTTGTCAAAAGCTGAACATTTAGAAAACACTTGATTTGACTCAACAAATATTTATTGAGCACTTATTGAATGCAAAATCATTTGTTTCATGCTAATAATCCCTGGAGCAAAAATAACAGTCTCGAAGTTTAATCAGCATAGCATTTATGGCACACCCAGCAGGATGGTTTTTTTCAATACCACTGTAATTCTGTGTAGTGAACATTCATCCAAGCCATAACAAGCAATGAGTGAAGATAATTAAATGAGTGTAATTGGGAGAGGATCAGTAATGCTGACAGCCTAGTCACTCTAATTCCACATCAATTCCCCTTTTGATGAATAAGGCAAGTCAGACATGTGGTTTTGACAGCGTCGGATCCTGACAGAGGAGTTACGCCAATAATTTCACCAGTTATAGATTAATTCCCAATGAATTAGAAACTAAGATCAAAACCAAACAGAAAATCGTTTATCTAAGCCAAGATCATCATTTCCAAAACCCAGGAGAGAACTTAAAAGATAAATCCAGTGTCAGCAAGGTGAGTGCTTAAGTGAGTCCAGGTGTGGAGGGAACTAGAATGGGGTCACGTGTCATGATGCAGATAAGGAGAGGGTCCAGTGAATGAAAACTAAATCAAACCATACTTGATATTTGATAAATATAAACAAGTAAATAAAGACATGAACGCAAGTTAGGACTGGGAAACCAAATCAGAAAATCCACATAAACATTAGAAACAAGAACAACATCAGCAAAAGTTAATGTGGTGGTTTGAATGACAGAGGAGGGACCTGGAGTGGGAGAAAACATTAGCGTTTACTCTTTTGTTTTCATTTAGAAATTAATGCAAAGAAATGTCAGGCTTCAGGGATTCCGCAGGAAGTTTAGATTCAAGACTGATACATATGATGTTTTTCCTTTCTGAAAATGGACCCCTGAGAAAAGCAATCTCTAAGTTTGTACCCATTCCATCATCTAAGCATAAAAGAACTGGGGTTTGTCCCATCTGCTCCAGTTCATTTGGGGGTGTGGATAAAGATCCTTCTAGAGAATGCAGGGCAGAAATTCCCACCCACCAGCCCTTCTCCACCTATGTTTTGGTGCTTGTCCTCACTTGGGCTCTTGACCAGTTTTTCTTATCTTTATGTACGAAAGTGGAGAGGGGCAGTGGCTCTGTGGTGAGATAGACAGATGCTTATGGAAGAATAATAAGGATTATCTCAGGCTTAATTTCAACTGTGTGCTCTAGAGTCAAAATAAAAATTACAACAAGATCTATTTTTGGCAGCCAAGATTGTATTGTTGCCAAAATACAAAGACTGTATTGCTAACATGTATGATATTGTAAGTGTTCTTAGTAGCCAAGATTTCATATGATCTCTGCAATCAGATAAAGCTGAGGGGTAAAAACTTTATTGAATTACCTTAGTATATTATTAAGAGAGATTAATGCAATTCAACAAATATTAGTCGATAGCCCTAGAAAACAAGGCGGACATTTCCCTCCATCGTGGAGCTAACAGTTTAGCATAAATACATATAACTAGTAACAAGTGTCTTAAGGGTTACAAAAGAAGGTTTATGGAGAAATTCAGTAGTCTCTTTTAAGGTGCTTAACCTAGTGTACTGAGTTAAGGAAATCTTTCCTGAATAATAATTAAACTGAATCTTAAAAACCTGATAATCTGATGAATAAACAATAAATCATGAAATGAGTGTGATGTTATCACTAATAGGTGGGGCAACTCAATAGGAACAATCACTCATGAACATTTGCAGTGTGTCAGACGTTTCTTTCTTTTTTTTTTTTTTTTTTTCGGTATGCGGGCCACTCACTGTTGTGGCCTCTCCCGTTGCGGAGCACAGGCTCCGGAGGCGCAGGCTCAGCGGCCATGGCTCACGGGCCCCAGCCGCTCCGCGGCATGTGGGATCCTCCCGGACCAGGGCATGAACCCATGTCCCCTGCATCAGCAGGCGGACTCTCAACCACTGCGCCACCAGGGAAGCCCTGTCAGACGTTTCTTATACCTTAGTTCATTTAATCATGACCATAGCCTGAGAAGATGGGTACTAGCATCCCCTAGGAAGACTGATGGATTTTCCCAATGTTGAACATCTAATCATGTAGAGACTGCTTTCACATACAGGTCTGATTTCAAAGCTCATAATAAGTTTTATCCCAGATTCCTTTACTAGCTCCTTACTGCTGCATAAATACATATATAAGGAGATGTAAGAAATTTAATGGTTGTTAACTGATGCCCTTTGAGGCCTGCATCACATCTCTTCACCACTTCTGATTTCAGCTGCAGTTGGATGCCCAGCCCCAGTGCACTTCAAGCACAAATAACATTCTATGTTTTTCTGCCTCTGGGATTTCCCTGAAGCCATGGGGATTTTCTCAGTCGAAGTGAGTTTGTGGGGGTTATAACACGCTCTGAAGTAACCCTTACCCAATGGAGGATGTAGACTGGTGGATAAAGGCCCCAGTCTTCTCTCCTTGGAGGGACAGCTCTGGGTCACCTTCCCCATGGTTCCTCAGAAGGCCCTGGGGTATTGAGACCCAGCTGTTTACACAGGTAACCAGCTTAATAAGGGACAATTCATTTTTCTTGTTTCCCTGTCTCACTCTTCCCACTCCTTTACTCTTGCTTTCTGAGATTATCTCCCAATGAAATCACCTGCATCCTGGTCCTTGTCTCAGGTTTTGCTATCAGAGGAATTCAAACTAAGATAATGGCTTTAAGCATTGAATTTTTAGTAACAATTTTACACTGCATTCCTGTTGGAATCTGCTGGATCTCTAGCAAAAAATAACCTTTCTTGTATTTTACTACCAGATGAGAATCCTCAGATACTTCATTAAAAAAAGAGCAAAACATGCTTAAAATATGGCATAAAATCTGGAGGAAATTCAACTACTGAGTCTCATTGGAAACATCTATTATAGAAACTAAATTGCAGAGTTAAAGTATCAAAGGCCAAATTTTAATTTAATAGTACTAAGTATATTTATGAAGCCACCATTCTATCTGGAAAAATTATATATGCCAATCCCATTGAATTTGTATAATTGCATCAATATTTATTTGACCACCTCACTGATATTATAAAAAGTAACTTCCTATAGACATTTTTAAGTGTTACTTCTTGTCAGTGACTTTTAAAGTGTAATTTGTGTTATTTAAATCAGTGTGTTGTATAGATGGTACCAATGATTTATAATTTATCTACGTGAAACACCTTATGCTCTAGTTTCCTTATAAAATGCCACACGTTTTTCAGAAAATAGTCTTCTAAGCTTTCTTTCTGCCACTCATGTTTCAGAAGCAATTGCTGTAGTAAAAGGTTAGTCTTTGAAGGGTTTCTGTGTTTTTCTGTCTCCTTTAAGTATCAAATATGGGAACAGAGAAAAAGCAAACATCTTGTATTGAACAATCTATCATCCATTGGACAGTGATGGATGGCGTCAGACTCATTCAGGCAGTAAATTCACATCCACTTTCTCAGAAAGCTTTTTGACATAGTTTTGGAAGTCCTCTCTTGATGTAAAATATTACCTCCTTCTCCCTGTTGTTCCTCTTTCTCCATTTCGTCTTCCCTGGTCTAGAAGTCAGTGAGATTTCAATTACATTGAAGGCCTTTTTAAAAATTAAACACATCTGACATATTAAGTGAAAGTCAGTGCCTTGATAATCTAGAATTTTCCAAAGAAAATAAATTATGAGTTTTCTTCTCATAAAATTCATTAAAATGATTTGCAAACAAAGGTAATTATTTGTCTCACACACTGAGAAACAGGTGTATATGCTTTTTGGAGATCCATATGAACATGCCAATTAGTGAATTAGGTTTATGTGCAAATGTAGGTTCACTTAATTGCTTTGTCTGAGAAAATTTGGCTTTTTTATAAAGTAAGTTTTGGAAAGTAACACTGCTAATCATTCACGAGTTATGATGATAGACTGCTAACGGGTGAGTGGAGAATGTCAACACACTGCATCTGCATCTGGACCTTTTCGAGATGCCAAATTTGCAATGTCCTGGGTTCTGCCCCCTCGATGAACACTTTGCATTATTGCATCTGCCACTTGGGGTCATGGTATTGCCTGGAGCACAGAGCTACAGGCAGTCAGTTCTGATAGAGCATGTATGTATAGGTGATGGGAAATATGTAACAATATGATGTGGTACTTTGGAGGAATTTAATAAGGCAGGGAAGGATAGGAAAGCAATGCCTCCCATATCTGATACCGTGATTGCATTTCAAGAGAATTAGCAAAAATTAAGAAACTTCCATCTTAAGTAATCTTGCTAAAGATCAATGTTGAGACATCTAATTTCGTTTTCTTTTTCTTTTGATTAACTTTAATCTCATGGAAGAGAGTGAGGGGAAGGAGGCTAACTTTGTGAATGCTGTTGTCTGACGTGTAAATTGTGATATTTTTAGGTCAGAAGGATTATAGACGTTTGGCAGAGTGAATTTCCATGAAGCAAGAAAGCAATATATAGGACAATTGATGATTTAGATACAGCATTTATTCCATGTAGGCTACAATTTTGGCAATCTAGAAATAGCACCTCTTATGAAAAATGCTGGTGCTCTCACAACCCAGCCACTTGTTTGAATAGCTTTGTGCTTTGTTTAGAACAACTAGAGGTTGTAAAGGTATACAGGGGGTATCCTTGCAGTGATAGTAAACATGTTATTCTTTCGTGAAAAAATTATATCAATTATAAATACTGAGTTAGCTCAGAGCTAATGTTGCTTTTGCAACAAATGATTTGAAATAATTGTTTTTAAATGTGATTTTTGACAATACTGGTATTTTAAGGAAACTAGTTATAAAAATTTAGAAGGACAGAATGTACTAGTAGAAGTTAATGTAATCTAGTTCCTACTGTTCAGGGAAGTTTAGAATCTGGCACATCTGCAAGTTGTTACTTGGCCTGTATACAAAACAGTCAATTGATATTTTAGAAGGATTTACTACTTAATATGCAGAATGTTTTTTTCATTCAAAAATATTACTTAAGTATCTCTTTTACTACATCTTGGGAGAAATGAAATTAAGTTCAAATTTATAATTGGTTCTGCTATCCCTCATAAAGCATACAATCTAGTTGTGAGACAAAGCATATTTACATGAATTAAACAGAGTAATGAAAAAGTCATGAAACTGGTAGCAGGCTGTGCAATCCACGTACGTGAGAAATACAGTTATTTTATATGCAATTAATATTTTTTCGGAGCAGCTTTTTTCTCATCTTCTCATAGCTTCTTGATTGAAACAGTGATGATCTCTGTTTATTCTCACCATCCATCCTTTGAATAACTTTTTGATATTTCTTAACAAAGAAAAGAGGGCTTTTGCTCTACTCATCGTTAATGTCTTGACTGCTATACACTCTTTGTCTAATTAACTGCACATAGAATGAGAAGAGCTTAGAGTGCTATTGTAATAAACAGCCTAATATAAATCTCTCCTGTTTAACATCGCTAATGAATGTATTTTTGTTTTCTCTTCCTAATGTTGTTTCTTGAGCCTCTTCATTTCACATGTATGCTTTTCCTTGTTTCCTTTGGCTCAGAGTTAAGTCCATGCTTCATATAAAGGAAATATTTGTTGAGAAGCTAAAAGAGCAGTAAGTAAAATTTACAGTGGGTTTTAAGTTTGATGTCAGAAATAGACTTCATTAAAGGTAACAGGACAGATTTAAATAGTCATTCAGTCTATATTAAAAGTATATAAGGTCTGAATGTCTGTAGCATTTATTTACCATATTCTAGAGTCAAAAGTAAGCATTTTTGAGAGGTGTAAGTTTGTTCTGCTGGTATAATAGTCCATTCTGTTACTCATAGGCTCCCAGCTGCTTCTTAATGAGATACAAGTATAATTCAGAGAAAAACAGACTAAGAAACCAAGACTATTAGTGTCAAACGATGTAATAAGAGAGAGGAAAGAATATGAGCCACGAAAGGATTTTTTACTAAGCTACACTGCAGTACACTGTGATTGCAGGCAGATACAAATTGAGACTCAACATTACGTTCAAAAGTTACCAACTGTTAGATTGGCAACTTTATGATTGAAAAAAGAGAGACTTAAAAGTCTTGCAGCTCTGAATAAAATTATTATTTAGATTGATATATGTAGCTTTTTAACCTTTTCTGGATAATTAAGAAGATTTTTGATGCAAGTTCTTTGAATTGTAATTACTGTAAAGCATGCTTAAGCCC
The DNA here is from genome assembly GCF_003676395.1 of Aethalodelphis obliquidens. Taxonomy (NCBI): domain Eukaryota; kingdom Metazoa; phylum Chordata; class Mammalia; order Artiodactyla; family Delphinidae; genus Aethalodelphis; species Aethalodelphis obliquidens. The sequence goes on from NW_020837954.1 coordinate 16,034,782, forward strand.
AATAGATAACTTGGAAATAGTTTAATTTCTCAAATGTTATAAATTGACCATTTTATCTGATATTTTCTGGATATTTTAGTATGTAATTGTTCACAGCATTAGATTTAACACCTTAGATTTAACACCTAGCCAATGCCAGCTGTATTTTAGATGCATATATAAATTTCCAACTAGACAAGCAAACAGAATTCTAGTAGACAGGTAGAAGGGTGTCTATTCTCCTGAAAGGTGCTGGAGTAATCTGTCTCTCACTTTGTAGAAGAAAGTCTTTTCATGATAAGCACCCAAAGTATTTAGTGCTCTGAATGGAAGGACTTGGAAGAATTCACTGAAAATATATACGGTCAGTCACAGGGAAATGTCTGCTTTTCATGATGATGTTTAATGAAATTTTGATAAGAAACAATTTTAGCTGAAATGAAAAGGTGAAAACACAGTGGATGAAATCACAATCCATTTTTATTGGCAAGATAGTTTTTAAAGGCATAAAACAAAAACATCTATATACTAATTGGTTTTCTCAGGAAGCTATACATTTGCTATGAAAAAATATGAATGAGTAACCAATTAGAGGTAATCTAAATTATTAAAGTAAGAAAAATTTGTCACACATTTTATAAAAAAATGTGTATAAATGAAAGTGATTTGCATTGTATTTGTCATATAGAAGATCTGAGGTCTCTCCTATTTAAAAGTGGCAATTTAAATTGATCGAGGTGAAAATGTCCTGTTTCTCATGCCATTCCCAAATATCCCCATACATTAATTAGCATTCTTTGTAAGCTTTTGTGAGTCCTTTAATTTCTCTGTACCCCATTTCTTTCGTACAGAAGAAAAAACACTCTGACATGAAATGTCATCTAATTCACCCTTATGCAGATAAGGAGGATTTTACATTCAATTTCCAAAACAGATGACTGTTTTCCCTTCAAGATCTCTAGCACAGAAATTTTATATATAATCATTTTCAATAGTAATTTCATTACCTTAATCACCCTTATGTGTGAGGTATGTATATTTTCATCTTTGCATCTGATATTTTAAAAATCTATGTTTTAGGCTAAACTGTTTTCCTTTAACTCTGAGCTTTATGGGGCTAGGAAATAGCAGCAGAGTCCCCTTGAAATTACTCTTCAAGTACTTGCAGACAGTTCTTTCCTTCAGGTGAAATGCTTCTGTCATGCTGACCATTTTTTTTTATGAAGTAGCACTATGTGGTTTCAGTCAGTATATATTAAATAATTCATTCAAGTGGTGCCTCTGGTTCTGAAAAAATTTTCTTTAATACAACAACTGCTTTTCCTCAAGAACAGGTCACCCTATTTGAAACAAGCCAAAAAGAGGTATAATGCACAGAAGCTGAGGAGGTGTTTGTCCACTAAGTTAGGTGTATGAAATCATAAATAATTTCAGTTCCTCATTCTGTAACCTCACTTAGAGATGTTTCCCTCATTAATGAGGTAACTCATTTAAATTGCTATACATGTTACCTAGAACTTTTGTAAATTAGTTCACTTTAATATTGACATAGACTTCCTTAGGTCTAAGTACCACTTATGACTCTGATGCTTGAGTGACCTGGAATAAATCTTTTCATATTTAGTGGCCTGTGTTTTCAAATCTTTAGTAAAATATTAATTGTGAAGCCCTGTGTGTATGTGTATGTGTCCTTGAGGGTGGTCTTGCATGTAAAAATTACTGAGTAGGAATTAATTTTGGTTTAAGAAATCAATCTTCAATTACTGAAGTTCTAAACAAAAAGCTAATTCTTAAACTAGTTTGGACAAAATTTTTTGTTTAAGAAAACTTTTTAAATTGAAGTATACTTGATTTATAATATGTTAGTTTCAGGTGCACAGCAGCGTGATTCATTTATACATGCATATATATGTATATTCTTTTTCAGATTCTTTTCCATTATAGGTTATTACAAGATATTGAATATAGTTCCCTGTACTATAGAGTAGGTCCTTGTTGTTTATTTTATATATAGTAGTGTATATCTGTTAATTGCATACTCTTAATTTATCCCTTCCTCCCCCGCCTTTCTTCTTTTGTAACCATAAGTTTGTTTTCTAAGTCTGTGAGTCTGTTTCTGTTTTTTAAATAAGTTAATTTGCATTGTTTTTTTTAAATTCCATATATAAGTGATATCATATGATATTTGTCTTTCTCTGTCTGACTTACTTCACTTAGTATGATAATCTCTAGGTCCATCCATGTTGCTGCAAATGGCATTATTTCAGTCTTTTTTATGGCTGAGTAGTATTCCATTATATATTTTACATATATATATACCACATCTTCTTTATCCATTCATCTGTTGATGGACATTTATGTTGCTTCCATGTCTTGGTTATTATACATAGTGTTGCTATGAACATTGGGGTGCATGTATCTTTTCAAATTAGAGTTTTTGTCTTTTCTGGATATATGCCCAGGAGTGGGATTGTAGGATCATATGGTAGCTCTATTTTTAGTTTTTTTAAGGAACCTCCATACCATTCTCCATAGTGGCTGCATCCATTTACATTCCCACTGGATAAAATTTTTATTTTTCTACTTCTAAAATGAAGCATATCCTAGTAACCACTGCCAAAGTTGGCTGAATAATATTTGGTTCCACTCAAAAACTTAGTTCCTTAAAATTTCGAATAATTTAAATATCATGTATAAATATAGTATATTGAATTTGTCTTTTAAATATTTCAATTTTCTGACTGATAAACTCTAAAGCACTAAATAATTCTTATAACTCTAATATATAGAACCTATAGATATGGTAAAATTCACTTAATATCCTAATAGCTATAATGGGTTCAATTTCAACTTAAAATCACAAGTTTAAAGTAATAATTCAATTACGCATTTTAACTTATAGTTATTAAAATGATTACTCTAATATTAAAAATTCTCTTAAATTTTATAAATATACAAGCCAAAATATTCATATGTTTATTTACCCAAATATTAATATTATTGCTTTGATTTTATAGTTAATTATAAATCTTCCTTTGGATGCTTAACTACTATAGACAATATATATGTATCATTTCAACCAATGTTGGGAGTACCTCCTATATAATTTTGGGGGTAACCTCTCAATTTTCTGGAGATAATGCAAATTCAAGGACAAAGACTGGATTCTTATTAAAGTTACTCTACAACTTCCAGATGCAGGTGGTCACATATTTGCATTCAAGTTGCAGATTAATTACATAATTCTTTTGTCTACCCATAGACTCATATAAATTACTCCTGTGATTTGATTCTTTTTTCAATTCTTAAAATATGTAACTATATTTTCCAGCAAATTCTATAGACATTTGCCCTAGTTGAAATATTTATTATTATTTCTAGAATCACACTGATTTTACAGATTTTCTAATAAATGATTACATTTTAGATACCTTTAATTGCTCCAAATGATTATTTAGTTATAACTTCCAGGGTCATCCAAATGACATAAAAAAAGATCATTTAGCAACGTCTTCAGCATTAGTACTCAACTCATTTAAAATTTGATTGTGCTTGCATGATGCAAAAGAACATATCCAGGAATTTGGAAAAATAAACAGTTCATCATGAACTGGCCTTTCAGGGAGCTAAAATCAAAGAGGAAATAAACCTTTTAAAACAGAATTCAAGTACAATGAAATACCAGGTGTTTCCACAGATATAAAAAAGAGTACTAACAGAGTATTTTGAAAGGAGCATTTTATAATTGACTAGGGAAAACTAGATAGACATCTTAGAGAAAGAAATTTATGGTTGAGTTTTGAAGAACTGACTGACAGATAAGAGGATGAGAGGTGGATGTTATGGAAAACTTTAAAGTAACAGACTGTGAACAAAACCAAAACCTTGAAGATCACTAGATCTATTGTGGGAATAACTGTATAGAGAAGAAGGGATGAGAGTTAGGGAATATTAACGAAGCATGTAGATACCTCCACTAAAAATAACTTTGCATACCAGGAAGAGAGTCTGAACTTCATGCTATATGCATAAGGAACATAGCTCTGACAATAATGTATTGAGTAGATTTGAGAGTATTATGTAACCAGAAACTAAGAGCTCAGAAAAGAAGACAGTGGTAAAAATATAAAATGAGGGAAGCAATCATACAGGACTTGCATCTGATTGGTGATTTTGCAAGGAGTTAAGTGGTGAAAGAAAAGAGAGATCTGATTGTTAAGATTTGGAAGAGGATGAGCATGTACATCAACTATACCTCAATATAAGAAAGAGGGGGAAGAAAAAAGAAAATGATGAGCAGAGTAGGAGGAGCCAGGACAAAGGTCTGTGCAAAAGCAACCAGATTTAAAGAAAGATAACCATGACTCAGAAAAGCGTAGAGAAAAGGGAAATAAGATGCGTGGTTGCTGAAGGTATGTGATGCTGTAGAGGTGAGATAATACTTTTAGAAAGGTGTGATCAGAGCTCAACTTCATGAGTGGAAGAGAGAAGAGAAATAGAAGAAGCAGAAGTTATAAATGCAGTGTGCACTGTCAGTAAGTTTCGTGTTGAGGAAAATGAAAGGGAATGGACAGGATTTTGAGCAGGTTCAGTAATTTGGGGGATAATGGGTGAATATGAGAATTAGGAGGTAAGGCCTAAGAACCCAGTGAAAAGGGAGTGATTGAACACCAGGAGGGAAATATGAACAAATCCAGGAGAAGACAAGGAGGAAAAAATGTCTGGATAGAGGCTATTTGGGGGTAGAGATGGGGATGGGGGAGCGGTCTGAGGCAGGACATCCAATTTCTCCTGAGCCTGGAGGAAAAGAATAAAGGGTAGATTCAGATTTCTAGGAATTTGAGGTAAAACGAAGAAGAAAATTTTAGGGAATTTTTATTTGTTATGCTCAATGCTGTGAATGTTTAGTTAGAAATGGTCAGTCAGCAAGACATAGGTGGGGTTACTTTTCCTTTTTATGCCTCTAGTAATAACTGTTCTGTTTCAACATATTTGAGAGGTAAAATAAAATCCAGCACTATGTTTTTTGTAATTGCTTATCATTATTGATTTTTACGGTAACTCTGGTTGGAAATAATCAGGCAGAAACATCCCAATGCTTAAAACTTAATTCATTTTAATACCTGAAGTGTTATTGTTGTATCCATTTTAAACTATTTTGTATTTTGAAATTTTATTATATGTTGGTAGAAATAGTAAATTTTGTTAAAATGCCTTTGAAGAAAGTTTTAATATCCATAATATGTTAAAAATTATAGAAATCAACTCACCAATAGTGAAATTGGAAAAATCACAAATAGGCTATTCACAAAAGATAAAATGAAAATGAAAATTCGGCCTCACTGGTTAGAAATATGGAAAGTAAGTACATTTTTGATTTATTGGCAGAGATTTTTTAAAAAGTGGCAGTGCTCAGTTTTGGTGAGGATAGAGTGCAAAACATTATCCTGGGAGTAAGAGTACAGTTTGAACAGTGGGGGAATTAACAGAACTCCAGGACCTTCCATGTATAAGTTCAGGTGACTTGAGTTTGAAAGTTCTATTTGTCCTTTTTATCTTATCTGAAAACTGAGAATAATATGGGCAATAGACATTTTGAATAATGAGTAGTATTTTACAAATCTCCTTAGTAACAATTTTATGGAGTAATCTTCTTCATCACTAGGTAGACAGTTAGTGATAACTCAGATGTGAAACACAAAGTGAAGCAACTTTTTTTCCCCCAAGCTTTAATCCATCCTGAAAATTGACATATAATGTTCAGACATATTTATATTCTATTACTAAGGTCAAATCCATTTGAAGATGTTTAAAGGAAGCTTTAGGTTGACCTCCAGTTTCTGTCCCATCTTTAGTCTTGAAAGGATTAGGCAATTGGAGTGCAGGACATAACATTAGAAAAATCATTGACTTATGGCTTTAAAGTTTTCTCATGAATGCTGGACTTTAATTATTTTATCTGTGCCAGGATAATAGACTGAATAGTGGAATTTATATACTGCTGGCTCAAAGGGGGGAACTGAGAAACTAAAAATCAACTTTCCTATTGACAAGCTGGATACACATAGATAAAGCCGGCTGCAAAGTTAGTATGAGACAATTTCTCCCAAGAACATGCTACAGCTATTAAGTATCATAACTACTCCTTTTTTGAATGACTATTACTCTTACTGAGAACTGTCGTTCTCCAAAATCCTAAGCTGTTAGAAACTTTGCTGTTTGAAATGACATCAGTATGAAGGAAACATCAGTATCATTCTTGCCAGGAGCCTCTAAGTCACTTTGACCTAGAGAAACAGCTTTGATATTTCAACCCAAATGCATAGCTTCAGATAGGGAGTTTCTGGACACAGTATTCCACATCTATGTTTACTTTGTATTTCATAAGGAATAGGACAATGGATACACTTTCTTCGGTAATTTTCATGTTTTGGGTTGTTTTTCCATTCATCTGAGTTGTTGAATTACTGAATTAGGTTGTATATAACATTCTCTTTTTGTCCCTTTTATGTCAGTAAGATTTATACTGATGTTTCATCTTTTTAATTTATTGATTTCTATGTCTATCTTTATTAATTTCTTCTTCCTAGTGGTTCAGTTTGCTTTTCACTTGCTAATTTCTTAAGATGGACACGTAGATCTTTGATTTGTGAGCCTTATTCATTTTGTGATATAAGCATTGAATGTTACAAATTTCACTCTGAAGACTGCTTTGGCTTCATTCCAAAAATTTTGTGTTTTTATACTTATGTTTTTGTGTTTATTTTTATGCTTTTTATGACTTCAGTTCTTTCAAATTATGTAGCTTTATGTTATGGCTCAAAATATGGTCAATATTGGTGAATGTTCATGTGTACTTGAAAGTTTACTGTGCTTTGCTTGGTAAGTGTGCTTTACTGGTGTGTTCTGTAAACGTCAGTTAGGATAAGTTTGTTAATATAGTGTTGTTTATTTATTCCACATCCTCACTAATTTTTTGTCTACTTCTATCAGTTATGGAGAGAGCAGTGTTGAAATCTTCAACTATAATTTTATGTTTTTCTTCATTAAAGTCTGTCCATTTTTGCTTCATGTATTTTGAAGCTCAGATATTGGCTGCATACACATTTAATATTGCCATGTCTTCTTAATGAATTTACTCTGTTATCATTAACTAATTTCCTTCATTATCCCTGTTAATATTCTTTGCTGAAATCTATTTTACTAGATAGTAAAATAGTCATTTCAACTTCCTTTTACTTAGTCTGGTACATCTTTTTCCATCCATTTATTTTTTTCTTTCTTTTACTTTAAAGTGAGTTATTTATATAATGCATGTATCTGGGTTCTGCTTTTTATCAGGTCTGACAATTGCTGTCATTTTTGGGAGTGTTTGGATCATTTACATTTAATGTAATTATTGATGTGATTGGGTTTCCTGCCTTCCTTTTGATTAGTTTAATATTATTTCACGTTACATTTTATATCTATTATTTAATAACTTTGTTTTTGGAGTTTGTTCTAAAAGTTTACACTACCATTTTTTAACTTATTGCAGTCTACCTTGAGATAATATAATACAACTTTGTGTGTTATAGGAACCTTACAGTAATATCCTATACCTCTCCTCATACTTGTGCTTTTGCTGTCATACATTTTTCTTTTACATGTTACAAACTACACAATTCACTGTTATTATTTTTGCTTTTAAATAATTAAATAATAATTAAATAATTTTAATGTGAGAAAACATTTTTAATAATTTTATTATTTTAAATAATTATTTAAATAATTTTAAATAATTTTAAATAATTTTAATGTGAGAAAACATTTACATCTACTAGCATATAATATTTACAGTATCCTGTGCTTTCTATTTCCTTGGATAAATCCAAATTTTCATCTAATATCCATTTTCTTCTGCCTTAAAAGCTTTTTTAAACATGTATTGCAGTGCAGGTCTTCTGGAAACAAATAGTTTCAGCTTAAATTTTTTTTCCTGAAATTATTTTTCATGTTCATTTTTGTAAGATTTTTTTCTCTGAATATAAAATTCTGAGCAAACAGGTTTATTAAGAAAACTTAGCACATTAAAGGTAGCATTCATTGCCTGTTAGTGTGAGTTTCCTGAAAATCCTGTAATCATTCTTATCTTTGTTCCGTTCTATGTAATATATTTTCCCTGTCTACTCTGAGGAATTTTTTCTTTATCTCTGGTTTTTAGCATTCTGATTATGGTGAGCCTTATTATATTTTATTTTGTGTTTATCCTGCTTTGGAATCTATGGGCTTATAGTTTTCACACTTTTGGAGTTTGGGGCCTTTATTTCTCCATTTTTTATCTGCCTTCCATTTCTCCAGGACTAAAATTGTAAGTACGTTGACTGCTTGCTATTGTCTACTTAGCCTCTGTTTTTTCTTGTTTTGCTGTTTTTACTGTCCATATTTTATTTTGTATAGTTTCTATTTCTGTTGCTTCACTGATTTTTTTCTTCCACACCTTTCAATCTGTGGTTAAACCCATCCAGTGTATTTTCATCTCAGGTATTGATTTTTTAAATCCCTAGATTATATTTGGGTCTCTTTAAATATCTTCCATTTTTCTCTTCATCGTGGTCATTTCTATACTACATTCTTAAACATGTGAAGAATATTTGTAATAGTTGTTTTAATATCCTTACCTGCTAATACCATTACCTCAGTCATTTGTGTCTCTGTTTCTATTTCTTGACTTATCTCCTGGTTATGGATTATATTTTCTGCTTCCTTGCATGTCTCAAAATATTTGCTCAGATCCAAGGTGTTGGAATTTTTGTTTTGTGTGTTAGGGATTTTGTTATGTTTAAGTAATGTTGGATATTGTTCTGGCATGCAGTTACTTGGGTCAGTTGTGGTCTGCTTTGAAGACTTTACTCTTGGCTTGTGGTGTCATTAAACTCCACTACAAAGAAATAGCCTTCTGTGAACTTAACTTGATGCCCCATGTCTTATGTCTTAAGCCCCACTATTCTGGCTTATAAGAAAGCAAACTACTCCCAGCTTTGTGTGAGCTCTGAGAATTACGTCTCCTCATTTTGGTTGTTTCTCAGATTATGTAGTTTCCACTTATGAATGTGCAGATTTGTACTCAGCCAAAGATTTGAGTGGACTGAAGATTTCCAGAACTCTCTCTATGAAGCTAGTTCCCTATTCTTTGGTGCTCTGCACCACATATTCTAAGTAGTTTGACCTCTCAAAATCAGATCTTTGTCCCCTCCACTCAATGAGACCTCAGGCTCTATGTTAGTTTCTTCCTCCCTTTGTTGAGGACTGGAAAGTAACTCTGGGCAATAAACTGGTATAATTTTAGGTCTTATCTTATTGATTTTCCTTCTCACAGGGAGAACACTCCTTAATTACTTATTGTCTAATGTTTGAAAATCATTGTTTTATGTATTTGTCCAGTTTTCTAGTTGTCTAAGGTAGGAATGTAAATCCAATTTCTGTCCCTCCTAGTTTGTTGGAAGCAAAAGTCCTCCAAAATCCATTTGAATTCTACTATTAACTTTCATTTTTCTTTAATCCTTCTTATGTCATAATTCTCTGTTTAAAATTTTCTATGATTGATAATTCACAGTCTATTCAGTTCTTAGTTTTTCTTCTTATTTAATTATTGGCATGTTTTTTGCTTTCTAGAATCTAGGCTGTATATCCAGAAAGATCATGGTATCGGGGTAAAGAATTATTAATTTTGAAAAATAATGAAAATTCTGAACAACTCAAGTGAAAACACTTATATCAGATTATTATCAGAGACTCTTTCAAGGACTGACATCATAATTCTGTATATGTTCTTACTGAGGTTAAGCAATTTTAAAAAGTCAAAGGCTATTTTTTCCCTGCCTGAATATGTTTAAAGGAAAAAGTCTTTGGTTTCAATATTTATGCCTTACTTAGTGCTATGCACCTCTCTTGATGCACAGTGTTGACCTTTTTAAAATAATCAAGCATCAACTCACATTTTGTCAGTGGTTTTTATTCTGGACACAGTCCATGGATTCTTAGTCTGGACATGGTCCATGGATGCATTTTGGGGCTACTTGCAAATTGATGCCTTTGGGGGTACTTGCAAATTAGAACCTTGCAAATTGATGGAACATTTTGTGTATATATATTCTATACTTTTCTGTAGTGGTACAGGACCCAATGATATAAAAAATGTTTTAGGAATTGCAAATGAGATTATAGATTATAACCTAGCTATTTTTTATGCACATATTTCTGATCTGAAGGAACTACTAAAAAATTTTTTTAATGAATTTATTGATTTTACTTTATCTTTTCCTTTTCTACTCTGCTTGATTGTTTGAAAAAAATTCTATATATTTGTAATTACAAAGAAATGATTTGCAGCTTTCAGGGCCTGTTAATCTTACTCAAGACTTCAGAGAAAATGACAGTTTTTTTTTTTTAACTTCCATTAGAATGTAATCCCTGCTATTATTTTAAAGAATGATTTGGAATAATGCCTGGAAAGAAATAACTAGAAATTGTAGTTTTCACTAGGATTCTCAAGCCTCATCAAAAGTTTCTGTTACTTCTCTGAAATCTCAGTATTATTCAGGGCGAGGTAACTAGAAAAAAAATTTTCTGCAATATGCTTTTCCTCTAGTAATGATGATATAGTGATGATATTTGTTAGCGTGAAAGTCATATCAATTTAAAGGAAGTAATTTGTTAACTGAAAAAATGGTTGCAGTGAAGAATATTAAATCTATTTTGGCAGAGTTTCACAGAACATGTCTTTGTACTAAAAATATCTTTCTTAAAACCTTTTTTTATTCTCAAGTTGACACAAAGGAATTTGGCCTTTTTAACTGTATTGCTGAAATTAAAATATGGATCTTTTGTATATTTTGACACATTTATTGAGGCATAACTTGATTTACATACCATAAAATTCATGCATTTTAATTGACCAATTTACCGATTTTTACTAACTTTATAGAGTTGTGCAACCATCATTACATTCTAATTTTAGAACACTTTCATTATCCTCTAAATTCTCTCATGCCAGTTTGCAGTTAACTCTACTCTCATCCCCAGTCTTGGGTAACCCTTTAGTTTCTATCTCTAGATTTGACTTTTCTGGAAATTCCATAAAGATAAAAACATAAAATATGTAATCATCTACATTTGAATTCTTTCATTTAGTATGGTATTTTTGAGGTTTATCCATATGGTAGCATAATTGATAGTCTGTTCCTTTTAATTGCTCTACTGTGCATTCTAAATCAACCTAAAATTAATAGTTACCACTAGCAGGATATTTTTGTCAATTTATTTTCAAAACATTATACGTGTACTACATGAAGATTTATTTTATGAATATGAAATATTTTAGAGAATACCTTTGAAAATATTTAAGAGGATTTTGAACTACAACTGAGTCATGCTTAATAATTAAAAGGAATTATAGGTAACAAATATTCATAGTATACCCTGTTTTGAACAATGGGATTGTATAGATATTTAAGACATCATACCTATTTCCCTGAAGCTGACTCTATAGAAAAACATATGGGCTAATTTAGCATACCATTTAATATCCATTTATTTCTTGCTGTGTAATAAAACACTCTATAATATTAGATTAAAGCAGGGTTCATAAATGATAACCCATAGGTCACATCTGGTCCCTGGCTTGTTTTTGTATGACCTGTGAGTTAAGAACCATCTTTACATTTAAATAATTGTTTATTTTAAAAAAAGGAAAGAAGAATATGTGACAGACTGTATGTAACTTGCAAAGACTAAAATATTTATTATAGGCCTCTTAAAGAAAAAAAAGGTTTGTCTCCTGGCTTAAGCAACATTTATTATTACCTCTCACAGTTCAGATAAGTGATTCTTGCTTTGAGTCTTTCATGTAGCAACAGTCAGCTCCTGACTGGGGCTACATGCTCGACCTTGACTGACTGTTCATTCAGATGATGTGTGCTGTCACCTGGGAACACAGAAACTTACACTTGGCCTTTGTGGCTTGTACTTCATATTCTTACAACATGGCATCTGGATTCTTAAGTGGAGCATCCCATTGTTAAATATTCTAAGAGATCTATGCAGAAGCTGCAAGGTTGTTTTGGAAGTCATGGAGTGTAATATCTGCTGCAATGTATTGAATATATAGCATCAGCTAAAATCCAATATAGGAGTTATCTATCACATTGGGTAGGGAATGTACTGGGAAGTGCGGTTTACTGGGGGGGCTGGCTTTCTTGGAGATTAACTTTCATATGCCTCCCTTTGAATCCCAATGATTCTCTTCCTTTGCAAGTGCAAAATATACTCAGCCCTTCCCAAGACTCCCAAAGTTTTATCTTATCAGGTTATCAGGATCGGGTTTAAAGTCTAGAATTTCATTATCTACATCAGGTCCAGGTATGAATGAGACTGGTCCAATAAGATGCTTCTTAATCTGAAGGTCTGTAAATCAGATACAATTTATCTGCCTCCCACACACCCAGCACAGAATAGGGGGACATGATTAATGCCACAGGCATATCCATCTAAAACAGTAAATAGAAAGCACATAGAAGTTATTGTTGTACAGCAATTCTGCAATCCAGCTGGGCTCAGGTGATAATTCACCCTACTTTGGATGTAGGTAACATAGGCTGATTAAGGCCCAGTTCTGCTCCCTGGGATTTATTTACCTCTGGTTTTGGCTTTATGCTCTGGGCTCTTGGCTTCAAACTGAGTCATTCCTTCTTTTTCGTAAGACATGCCCCAGGCTCTTAGCTGAGTAGCTTTCACAGTCTGCTTACTGCTCACAGAAATTTGAAGGGCCTGAGGCATCTTTTCATTTTGACTGTCTCTTTCAGTAAAAGTTGGTACAATTATGTTAATATTTTGTTTGTTTTTATACATCATAGTATTATGTACTTTTATAAGTCGGCTCCATTAGATAGACTCACACCCACATTTCTTTCAGAGATAGTTTCTTCTCTATCCTGCATCACCCTCATGATTTTTAAGAGTCCCTGTCTACTAAGAGGGTCCAAAAGGCAATCTCTCAGATTCATAGCAGATCTTTTTTCCTAGGCAAGAAAAATCTAGGAAGCATACCCTTAAGATCTTTGGAAAACATTTTAGCTAGCTGAGAGGGTCTAGAAAGCATGCCCTTATTATTCTTAGAAGTCCTATTTTTTCTAGTTGAGAAGGTCTACAAGGAACTGCCTTAAATCTTTCTGAAGTCTCAACAAAGGGTCTTACAGATGCTCTCTCAGTCTTAAATTTATCCTGAGGCCACATTTTACAAAAAGAGCCCTGAATTTGATCTTTACCCAGATGCCATTTCTTACTTTGAGAAACTTCTGCTGTCTAGAAAGACTAGGTTTGAGAAACAGTTTTATATTTTAAGCAAGCAAGTCCTTGTTTCTTATACTTCCTTTAAATTCTGATAAAAAATTTAACAGTGCCTTCTGAAGCTCCATTTTCTCTATTTTTTCATATTGTAGGAGAGTAAAATTTGCCATCCGAGAATATGTCTCTTTGGCATGTGGATTATTTCAACCTGAAAACCATTAAAGCCCAAAGGACTCGGGAAGAACATTTGACTCTCCTCCAACCATCTAAAAGAATTTAGATAGAGGACCTGTTCCAGGAAGGGAGCTATCACCATAGATAAGTATTAGTAAAATATGAACTAGGTGTGATAAACAGGAAGGAGCCCAGAAAAGTCTGTTAAAATTTCTGTGTCTCACCATTTCTGTATGGCCTAGCAAACATTTCTTTACCAAACATTTACTTTTCCATCTCTATGTTAATTGCTTTCCCTCTCTCTGAAGTCCCAAACCACTACCCCAATATCCTCTTTTGTCTTTAGCTGAAGATGATATTTAAGGTGAGGGCTTTGACCATTTTGGTGAGTTACTCAGTTTTCCTAAGTCTCTCCCATGTACAGCTGACCCTTGGACAACACAGGTTTGAATTGTGTGGGTCCACTTATACATAGATATTTTTCAATAGACAATACTATAGTATTACACCATATGTGGTTGTTTGAATCCATGGATGTACAACCATGGATGCAGAGGAATTGCATATAAAGGAACTGCATATACAGAGGGCCAACTGTAAATTGCATGCAGATTTGCGATTTTGTGGAAGGTTGGCACCCCTAACCCCTGCATTGTTCAAGGGTCAACCATATATATATGTCATTAAACTTTTGTTTGATATTGTCCTGTAATTCTATCTCATGTCAATTTAATTCTTAGACCAGCCAGAAGAACTTAGAAGAGTAGAGGACAATTTCTTCCTCCCCAATAATACGCAGCTAAAATAAAATAAACCAGTTGATAAACTTGTGATATTCTGCCAGAAAAAAAAAATCTCCTGAGCTATATCAAATATCTTATTAGGTAAATTTTTGATACCAAAAGTACCAAGTAATGTACCAAGGGGGAAATAGAATCGTCTACCCAGAGTGTAGGCAATGAGGGAGTACATTGTCTGTGGAGAATTTAAAAATAATACTGAAACTAGCTAAAATTTATTCTCTATTTAATCACCATTGAGTGGCAATTGTAAACAATGTCGCTGAGAAAATGCTTCTCTGCTGGGGCATTCTACTCCATTACTCCCATGATTACGTTATATGGTAAAAGGGATTTTGCAGATATAATTAAGGTCTCTAATCAGTTGAGTTATTCAAAGAAGTAATATCCTGAGTGGGGCTGATCTAATCACATGAGCTCCTAAAACAGGAAAAGTGGATCTAGAAATTGGACAGAAGTCAGAGATGCAATTCTGCTCACCTTGAAGAAATACATTCCTGCTGTGAATTGCCTGTGAGAGCCATGTGATTTAAGCTTGGTGACACCTGAAAAGAAAGCCTGACATACAGATATTGTGAGATAAAAAGTGGGTGTTTTTTCAAGCCACTGAATTTGTTTAATTTGGTACACATCAATAGAAAAATAATACATTTGGTTTATATTTTGTTATGCTATGGTTTTGTATGGAATGATGGTTAAGAAATGTGGAATGATGGTATACTATAAAATTCATTGCAGGGCTTCCCTGGTGGCACAGTGGTTGAGAGTCCGCCTGCCGATGCAGGGGACACAGGTTCGTGCCCCTGTACGGGAAGATCCCACATGCTGTGGAGCGGCTGGGCCCATGAGCCATGGCCGCTGAAGCTGTGCGTCCGGAGCCTGTGCTCCGCAATGGGAGAGGCCACAACAGTGAGAGGCCCGTGTACCAAAAAAAAAAAAAAAAAAAACAAAAAAAAAAACTTCATTGCACTATCCTATAAATAGTTACCCACTATTTAAGTGCTAAATGTTTCTAAAGTAGAACAAAAGTACTCTTAGGGATAAATATAATGATCTTTGAAAACACAGATGATGAAGCAGTTGCTTGTTCTCGAAGATTTTGAGGCAAGCTGCATCATGTTGACATTTGAACTAGGCTTTGAAGGATGAGTAACAGCTGGCCAAGCTGACAAAGGAGGGAAGGACATTCTAGGATGAACAGCATGAGTTGTTCCCCTGAGCAAAAGTTAAATGCTTGGGATTATGGAGAAGAAACACACTGAGCATTAAGGTGATCTTAATGTATAGTTACCTTTACCACAAAGAGTCTAATTTTAGAGGATACAATATTTTGTTTGATTTTATGGATAAAAATAATTTCTTTTCAAAATGTGGATACCTTTCAGGAAAAAAAAAGCGTTTGGAAAGATTAAAATCAATCTCTGTTTCTGGGCTTTCTTATCAGTTAATATCACCTAAAGTGTCAAGCTGGACAGGTTAAAGAATTTGGAAATAGAAATAATAAATATTTTCTCAGCTATGAGAACAGTCTTCATACAAATGATATTTATATCCAACTTTAAAGGACTGCATATTTTATAGAGATATATGTGCTGTACCATTAAAAAGTTTTATAAGAAATCATGAGATTAATGGCATAGGATATACTGCTTTATGTTTAAAATGTTTTATGTTGTCAATATTAAATTATACATAGTCTATTTAAACATACTGTATTTTGATTGGGTTGTTTGTTTTTTTAATATTGAGCCCCATGAACTGTTTGTAAATTTTGGACATTAATCTCTTTATGGTCAAATTGTTTGCAAATATTTTCTCCCATTCTGTGGGTTGTCTTTTGGTTTTGTTTGTGGTGTCCTTTGCTGTGCAAAAGCTTTTGAGTTTAATTAGGTCCATTTGTTTATTTTTGCTTTTATTTCCATTATTCTAGGAGCTGGATCGAAAAAGATATTGTTGAAATTTATGTCAAAGAGGGTTCTGCCAGTTTACCTCGAAGAGTTTTATAGTATCAGGTCTTACATTTAGGCCTTTAATCCATTTTGAGTTTATTTTTGTGTATGGTGTTAAAGAATGATCTAATTTCATTCTTTTACATGTAGCTGCCCAGTTTTCCCAGCACATTTATTGAAGAGACTATCTTTTCTCCAATGCATACTCTTGTCTCCTTTGTCATAGATTAACTGACCATAGGTGCGTGGGTTTATTTCTGGGATTTCTATCCTGTTCCATTGATCTATATTTCTGTTTTTGTGCCACTACCATACTGTTTTGATGACTGTAGCTTTGTAGTATAGTCTGAAGCCAGGGAGCCTGATTCCTCCAGCTCTGTTTTTCTTTCTCAAGATTGCTTTGGCTATTCAGGGTCTTTTGTGTCTCCATAAAAATTTTAAGTTTTTTTGTTCTAATCCTGTGAAAAATGCCATTGGTAATTTGATAGGGATTGCATTGAATATGTAGATTGCCTTGGGTAGTATAGTCATTTTGACAATATTGATTCTTCCAATCCAAGAACATGGTATATCTTTCCATCTGTGTCATCTTCTATTTCTTTCATCAGTGTCTTATAGTTTTCTGAGTACAGGTCTTTTGCCTCCATAGGTAGTTTTATTCCTAGGTATTTTATTCTTTTTGATGTGATGGTAAATGGCATTGTTTCCTTAATTTCTCTTTCTGATCTTTTGTTATTAGTGTCTAGAAATGCAACAGATTTCTGTGTATTTTGTATCCTGCAACTTTACCAAATTCTTTGATGAGCTCTAGTAGTTTTCTGGTACGTATGTATAGTATCATGTCATCTGTAAACAGTGACAGTTTTACTTCTTTTTTTCCTGTTTGGATTCCTTTTACTTCTTTATATGCTCTTATTGCTGTGGTTAGGACTTCCAAATCTATGTTGAACAAACGTGGTGAGAGTGGACATGCTTGTCTTCTTCCTGATCTTAGAGGAAATGCTTTCAGCTTTTCAGCTGTTGTGTGTGATGTTGGCTGTGGCTTTGTCATATATGGCTTTTATTATGTTGCGGTATATTCCCTCTATGCCCACTTTCTGGAGAGTTTTCATCATAAATGAGTGTTGAATTTTGTCAAAAGCTTTTTTTCTGCACCTATTGAGATGATCATATGGTTTCTATTCTTTAATTTGTTGATGTGGTGTATCACACTGATTGATTTGTGGATATTGAAACATCCTTGCATTCCTGGGATAAATCCCACTTGATTGTGGTGGTGTATGATCCTTTTAATATATTGTTGGATTCTGTTTGCTAGTATTTTGTTGAGGATTTTTACGTCTATGTTCCTCAGTGATATTGGCCTCTAATTTTCTTTTTTTTTGGTGGTATCTTTGTCTGGTTTTGGTATCAGGGTAATGCTGCCCTCATAGAATGAGCTTGGGAGTGTTTCTCTGCAGTTTTTTGGAATCGTTTCAGAGGGATAGGTGTTAACTCTTCTCTAAATGATAAAATTCACCTGTGAAGCCATCTGGTCCTGGACTTTTTTTCATTGTGAGTTTTTAAATCACATTTTCAATTTCAGTACTTGTCATTGGTTTGTTCGTATTTTTTATTTCTCCCTGGTTCAGTCTTAGGAGATTGTACCTTTCTAAGAATTTGTCCATTTCTTCTAGGTTGTTGATTTTATTGGCGTACAGTTTCTTGTAGCAGTCTCTTATGATCCTTTGTATTTCTGTGGTGTCAGTTGTAACTTCTCCTTTCTCATTTCTAATTTTATTGATTTGAGCCCTTTCCCATTTTTTTCTTGATGAGTCTGGCTAAAGGTTTATCAATTTTGTTTATCTTTTCAAAGAACCAGATTTTAGATTCATTGATATTTTCTATTGTTTTCTTCCTGTCTATTTCCTTGATATCTGCTCTGATCTTTATGATTTCTTTCCTTCTACTAACTTTGGGTTTTGTTTGTTCTTCTTTCTCTAGTTGCTTTAGGTGGAAGTTTAGGTTGTTTATTTGGACTTTTCTTGTTTCCTGCAGTAAGATAGTATTGCTATAAACTTCCCTCTTAGGACTGCTTTTGCTGCATCCCATAGGTTTTGGATCATCTTGCTTTCATTTTCATTTGTCTCTAAGTATTTTTTGATTTCACCTTTGATTTCTTTAGTGATCCATTGATTATTTAGCAACATATTGTTTAGTCTCCACGTGTTTGTGTTTTTTTACAGTTTTTTTCTTATAATTGATTTCTAATCTCATAGGGTTGTGGTTGGAAAAGATGCTTGATATGATTTCAGTTTTCTGAAATTTATCATTTCTCGTTTTCTGGCCCCCAATGTGATCAATCCTGGATAATGCTCCATGTGCACTTGAAAATAATGTGTATTCTGCTGCTTTGGGATGGACTGTTCTATAAATATCAATTAAGTCCATCTGGTCTAATGTGTCATTTAAGGCCTGTGTTTCTTTATTGATTTTCTGTCTGGGTGATCTGTCCATTGATGAAAGTGGGATGTTAAAGTCCCCCACTATTATTGTGTTACTGTCAGTTTCTCCCTTTATGGCTGTTAGTATTTTCCTTATTTGTTGAGGTGCTTCTGTGTTGGGTGCATATATATTTACAAGTGTTATATTTTCTTCTTGGATTGATCCCTTGATCATTATGTAGTGTCCTTCCTTGTCTAACAGTATTTATTTTAAAGTCTATTTTGTCTGATGTGAGTATTGTTACTCCAGGTTTCTTTTGATTTCTATTTGCATGTAATACCTTTTTCCATCCCCTCATTTCCATTCTGTATGTGTCTCTAGATCTGACGTTGACCTCTTTTAGACAGCATATAGATGGTTCTTTTTTTGTATCCATTCAGCCAGTCTATGTCTTTTGGTTGGAGCATTTAATCCATTTACATTTAACGTAATTATCAATATGTATGTTCTTATTGTCATTTTGTTAATTGTTTTGGATTTGCTTTTATAGGTCTTTTTTCTTCCTTTCCTCTTTTGTTCTCTTCTCTTGTGACTTGATGACTATCATTAGTGCTGTGTTGGGATTCCTTTTTCTTTTGTGTGTGTGTGTCTATTGTAGATTTTTGGTTTGTGGTTAATGTGAGGTTTTGCTATAGCAGTCTATATATAAACGAGATTGTTTTACTTTGCTGTTTTTTAAATTTCAAATGCATTTCCGATATCCTGCACTCATACTCTCCTATTCTTACGATTGCTAGTTTTGATATCATATTTGTATGTGGAAGTGGGTATCATATCATATTTGTCGGAGGAGGGATAAATTGGGAGTTTGGGATTGACATATTCATACTGCTTTATGTAAAATAGATAAATAACAAGAACCTACTGTATAGCACAATGAACTCTGCTCAATATTCTGTAATAACCTAAATGGAAAAAGAATTTGAAAAAGAATAGATACGTGTATATGTGCAACTGAATCACTCTGCTACGTACCTGAAACTAACAGAACATTGTTAATCAACTATACTCCAGTATCAAATAAAAATTTTAAAAAACATATCATAACCCATAATAAGATTATTCTACATTTGCACATTTCATGTCAATTATAAGGAAATTCATTATTTAATCATAATGCATAAGAAAGTCATTTCAGATTAAACAGGAAGTTTGAAATACTTCTATTTCTTTTTTTAAATTAATTTATTTTATTTTTGGCTGCATTGGGTCTTCATTGCTGCGTGCAGGCTTTCTCTAGTTGTGCTGAATGGGGGATACTCATTGTTGCAGTGCATGGGCTTCTCATCGTGGTGGCTTCTCCTGTTGTGGAGCATGGGCTCTACGTGTGCAGGCTTCAGTAGTTGTAGCTCACAGGCTCCAGAGTGCAGGCTCAGTAGTTGAGGCACCTGGGCTTAGTTGCTCCGCAGCATGTGGGATCTTCCTGGACCAGGAAGGAGGCAGGAGGATTCTTAACCACTGAGCCACCGGAGAAATCCTGAAATACGTCTATTTCTCATTGCACTGTGAATCATTTAAATTTAAAATCTGTAGAAAAGACACAGCAAGAAAAAATTCAGTGATGAAAATTTTAACAAATTCCTGACATCTGACAATAATATTCGGATACCAAGCCAAAAGAAATAAATTATTATTGTGCTTTCCCCTCTTTAATTTAACAGTTCTGCAGAAATGAGCCCAGGTACCTTTTGCTACTAGAGTAAGGGAAGCATGAGTTAGCAATAGTTAAACTTGAAGATTAAGTTTTATAGTACATGTACCTAGTAGGGCTGCTTTGACAGAGCTCATATTTTTTCTCTCTTCATCTCCTTATCTCAATTTGAAACTTGACTGTCTTACTCCTTAACTAAAATGACTTCTTTCTCAGATGAGGAAACTGAGGCTCAGAGAACCTCACAGAATCATAGAATCTCATATGTGGAATAGAATACAGAGGTCATCTAGACTACTCTTCTCCTGGTTTATGTCACCAGAACCCTCATGTGACATTCTTTGAATATTAAAGATTCCACTACCTTTTAAAAAGCCATTTTAGACTTGATATCTAGAAAGCATCTTCATCTTGAATTAAAAGACCTTTGGAAGCACATAGATTAATATCTTTTGCATAAGACATCCTGTCAGATATTTAAGGATAGCTCTCATCATTGAAGTCCACTATCCACTAGACCAGTTCTCTAAGTAGGTTAATGGTTGAATGGGGGTTAAATTTCAGGTCTCATTCTTCCCATAGTTTTTTCACCTCTCCTTGCTGTCTAAGGGGCAATTCAGGATGTTTATGTAGGAAAAGGCAAGTCATTATCACCTTCAAGAAAAATCTCAGAAATTTTTACTAGTAGTTTTATATAGTTGAACTTCAAAAATACTCTATACAAAGGTTTACATCCAGAAATTGCAATAGAAATTATATGTGATATTAGAAGTTACCTTAGTTTATACAGTTTCCAAAAGACCCTTACAATTTATAGAGAGCATCAAAGCTAGTTGAAACAACTTGCTGGAGTAATTGGGTGTACCATTTCTAAGAAGGAAGAAAGGAGTATATTACATTTAAACCTCCATCTTATTTGACCAATTATAACAGAGATGCAGTATGTACATATTGGCTCATGCATTTTTTTGGTCAGTTATGAAATAATTTAAAGCTACTAGATAGGAAAATATCATGTCTCTGCCTTTCTAAACTGTCCAGGGAATATAATAACACTTGTGAAGGCATTTTTAACCAGAATATTATGACAGTCTTAACAGTTGACAGATGTGATTAACTCCTATCTTGTTTTGGTTATATTGAATGGGGAAAGATGTGCCATTAGAGAAGAGAAGGTCTGCCAGCTAATTAGCACAATAGATGCTCCATCAGCTTTGCTGTTTCTTGCAAATAGTATAGTTCAGTATATACAAATTTATTTATTTGGCATAAAGAAATGAAGCTGCCTTTTACATTTGAACTTGTATAGGTGAAGACATGTTATAGTGTGCTATGGACTAGATGTTTGTATCCCCCCATATTCATATGTTGAAAAGCTACTGCCAGTGCAATAGTATTAGGAGGTGGGGTCTTTGGGAGGTGATTAGGTCATTAAGGCAGAACTCTCATGAGTGGGATTAGTGCCCTTATAAAAGAGGTCCAGAGAGCCAACTACCTTGCCACTTCTGCTGTGTGAAGATGCAATGAGAAGTCTGTGACCTGGAAGAGGGATCTCACCTGACCATGCTGGCACCCTGATCTCTGAATCCATCTGCCTTCAGAACTGTGAGAAATAAATTTCTATTGTTTATAGGCAACCCAGTATGTAGTATTTTGATATAGCAGCCTGAACAGACTAAGACACATTATAAAAGATATTGAGAATTATGTTCAAGAGAGATTTATATTTCTTTACTCTTATTTGTAATTCATTAATTCTAATGTATTTCATATTCCTGTTTATACCTCAGAGTCCAATGTAAATGCCACAAAGTATTTTATGTCTGACTATCAAAAAAGATCAATTTAACTTTAGAAAATAAATAGTATAATCACATAATTATGTTATTTTACCCATTTTTCATAGAGAAGGAAAATGCTTCGTTCCATTTTTTAAAAATTTTTATTGGAGTGTAGTTGATTTACAACATTGTGTTAGTTTCACATGTATAGCAAAGTGAATCAGTTATACATATACATATATCCACTCTTTTTTAGATTCTTTTACCATATAGCTCATTACAAAGTATTGAGTGGAGTTCCCTGTGCTATACAGTAGGTCCTTGTTATTTATCTATTTTATATATAGTAGTGTGTATATGTCAATCCCAATCTCCCAATTTATCCCTCCCCCACCTTTCCATCGTGGTAACCATAGGTTTGTTTTCTACCTCTGTGACTCTATTTCTGTTTTGTAAATAAGTTCATTTGTACTGTTATTTTAGATTCCACATATAGGAAATATCATATGATATTTGTCTTTCTCTATCTGACTTCAATCAGTATCACAATCTCTAGGTCCATCCATATTACAGCAAATGGGAAAATGCCTCATTCTTGCACAATATAATATTATAAGAAGGTCATTGTACAACTACTGTATCTAAACGATTTTATGTGGAATACTGAATAGATTTGTAATAAAGCAGAAGTTCAGTTACTAGAAGTATATAATTTTACTACATTTTGGTCAGGAAAGAAATTATAAAGGATTGTGAAAAAAGATCTTCTAGCACCATATGTCTAGGTTTCCAGGATTTTATTCTAAGTTCTATGGAAAAAAAAATACATCTGAATTAGGATTATGAATTGAATATTCTTGTTAATGTTTACTTTTCAAAGAAAGTAAACCTTGATCTGGGGATATCATTTTCCTATACTTATTTAACAAATTGCGAACTAGACAAATGTAGAAAGTTGTGGACTTGGTAGGTGAGACATACAAAACCCCAAAATAATAGAAAAGAACTCCAATTAGTTTATGCAGCTCAATAGTCCTTTCCCCTTTCTTCTCTTCTTTATTGCTTACCTTATTCCACAGAGTAGCAACTACAGATATTGCATACCTCCACCATCCTTTCTCTGTGGTTGATTCATTTTCCCTGCTTAGGAACATTCAGAGACATCCTTTATCTTAAATGAGGAAACTTTTACCTGATCTTGCCTATCACAACCTGTGTCATTAAACAAGATCTTTACATTCATATACCACACACCCCCAGGTTCATAAAAGTCTTAAACAGCCCTGGCTATTCAAAGCTAAATAACCAATGTCAAGCCCTGCATCTGTGTTTTGGATCTCATTTTCCATCTTCACATTCAGGAATTGTCACTATCTTTTCTCTGTCTTATGTACTCAATCCTTTTTTTTTTTTTCAAGTGGAATTTTCCCCCCAGTAGTTAAAAAAAAATTTTCATGTTTGTGCCCATTAAAAATCAAACAACACATCTTAATCCCTTTCCCTATTGTGCTCCTCCCCCCAGCCCTCTCCCCAACTGGAATAGGGGATGAAGAGATACAAAGTACTACATATAAAATAAATAAGCTACCAGGATATATTGTACAGCACAGGGAATATAGCCAATATTTTATAATAACTTTAAATGGAGTATATTCAATAAAAATATTGACTTACTATGTCATACACCTGAAACTAATCCAGTATTGTAAATCAACGGTACTTTAATTTTAAAAAAATCAAATTATACATGAATAAAATTCCCTTAGTTTACTACCAACCCCCTCTCACTACTAGCTACTATATCATCTCCTTCCTTTAAGAATCAAATATGTTTTGAGATTTATCATTTTTGTCTCATTAATAAATCACACTGGGAAAACTGGACACACAAATCACAGCAACAGGATGAAAGTGGAATACTCTCTTACGCCATATACAAAAATTGACTCAAAAGGCATTAATGATTTAAATGTAAGACCTGAAACCATAAATTATAGGTTGTAAGCTCCTTGACATCAGATTTGGTGATGGCATTTTTGCATTTGACACCAAAAGCAAATGCAGCAAAAGCAAAAATAAACAAGTGAGACTACATTGAACTAAAAAGCTTCTGTATAGCAAAGGAAATCATCAACAAAATGAAAAGACAACCTACCAAATAAGAGAAAATATTTGCAAATTATATATCTGATAAGAGGTTAATGTCCAAAATATATAAATAATTCATACAACTGAATAGCAAAAAAAAAAAAAAAAAACACCCCACACAGAATTTAATTAAAAAGTGAGCAGAGGAATTCCCTGGTGGCGCAGTGGTTGAGAGTCCGTCTGCCGATGCAGGGGACACGGGTTCGTGCCCCGGTCCGGGAAGATCCCACATGCCGCGGAGCGGCTGGGCCCGTGAGCCATGGCTGCTGAGCCTGCACGTCCGGAGCCTGTGCTCTGCAACAGGAAAGTCCACAACAGTGAGAGGTCTGCGTACCGCAAAAAAAAAGTGAACAGAGAATCTGAATAGACATTTTCCACAGAAGACATACAGGTGGCCAACGAGATCACTAATCATCAAGGAAATGCAAATCAAAACCACAGTGAGATATCACCTCTCACCTGTCAGAATGGCTACTATCAAAAAGACAAGAAATAACAAGTGTTGGAGAGGATGTATAGAAGAGAGAACCCTTGTACACCCTTGGGGGGAATGTAAATTGGTGCAACCACTGTGGAAAAAAATATGGAAGTAACTCAAAAAATTAAAAATACAGCTACCATATGATCCAGCAATTCCACTTCTGGACACTTATTTGAAGAAAATGGAAACACTAATTCAAAAGTATATATGGACACTCAGAGTCATTGCAACCTTATTTACAATTACCAAGATATGGAAACAACCTAAGTGTCCATCAATGGATGAATGGATAAAGAAGACGTGGTGTATGTATATACTGTGGAATATTAATCAGCCATAAAAAGAATGAAAACATGCCATCTGAGGTAGCATGGATGGACCTTGCAGGTATTATGTAAATGAAACAAGCCAGAGAAAGACAAATCTTGTAACACCTCACTTATATGTGGAATCTAAAAAACAAACAAAACAACAACAACAAAGCTAAGCCCATAGATACAGAGAACAGTTTTGTGGTTGCCAGAGACAGGGGTTGGAGGGTGGGCCAAATGGGTGCAGGGAGTCAAAAGGTACAAACTTCCAGTTACAAAATAAAGTCATGGAGAATTAAAGCACAGCGTGGCAACTATAGTTAATAATACTGTATAGCATATTTGAAAGTTGCTGAGAGAGTAGATCTTAAAAGTTTTTACCACAAGGAGGTTTCAGCTTCACGATGGCAGAGGAGTAAGATGTGGAGGTCACCTTCCTCCCCACAAATACATCAGAAATACACCTACATGTGGAACAACTCCTACAGAACCCTTACTGCATGCTGGCAGAAGACCTCAGACCTCCCAAAAGGCAAGAAACTCCCCATGTTCATGAGTAGGGCAAAAGAAAAAACAGAAAAAAGAATAGGGATGGCACCTGTCACTCTGGGAGGGAGCTGTGAAGGAGGAAAAGTTTCCACACACTAGGAAGCCCCTTCACTGGTGGAGACAGGGGGTGGATGGAGGGTGGGGGGATGTTTCAGAGCCACGGAGGAGAGCACAGCAA
The DNA here is from genome assembly GCF_003676395.1 of Aethalodelphis obliquidens. NCBI lineage: Eukaryota > Metazoa > Chordata > Mammalia > Artiodactyla > Delphinidae > Aethalodelphis > Aethalodelphis obliquidens. The sequence goes on from NW_020837954.1 coordinate 16,060,593, forward strand.
CAGGGGTGCAGAGGGCGAAGCGGAGAGATTACTGTACACAGGATCAGTGCCGACCAACACTCACCAGCCTGAGAGGCTTGTCTGCTCACCTGCTGGGGTGGGTGAGGGTGGGGAGCTAAAGCTCGGGCTTCAAAGGTCAGATCCCAGAGAGAGGACTGGGGTTGGCTGCGTGAACACAGACTGAAGGGGGATAGTGGGCCACAGCTAGCCAGGAGGGAGTCCAGGAAAAAGTCTGGACCTGCCGAAAAACTACATGTAAAACTACATGTTAAACTACAATGAGGTATCACCTCACACCAGTCAGAATGGCCATCATCAAAAAATATACAAATAGTACATGTTGGAGAGGGTGTGGAGAAAAGGGAACCTTCTTGCACTGTTAGTGGGAATGTAAATTGATACAGCCACTATGGAGAACAGTGTGGAGGTTCCTTAAAAAACTAAAAATAGAACTATCATATGACCCAGCAATCCCACTACTGGGCATATACCCTGAGAAAACCATAATTCAAAAAGAGACATGTGCCACAATTTTCATTACAGCACTAGTTACAATAGCCATGCCATGGAAGCATTGTTAAGTGTCCATCGACAGATGAATGGATAAAGAAGATGTGGCACTTATATACAATGGAATATTACTCAGCCATAAAAAGAAACAAAATTGAGTTATTTGTAGTGAGGCGGGTGGACCTAGAGTCTGCCATACAGAGTGAAGTAAGTCAGAAAGAGAAAAAGAAATACCATATGCTTACACATATATATGGAATCTAAAAAAGTCAAAAAGTGGTTCTGAAGAACCTAGCAGCAGGATAGCAATAATGACTCAGATGTAGAGAATGGACTTGAGGACACGGGGCGGGGAAAGTGTAAGCTGGGACAAAGTGAGAGAGTGGTGTTGACACATATACCCTACCAAATGTAAAATAGATAGCTAGTGGGAAGCAGCTGCATAGCACAGGGAGATCAGCTCGGTGCTTTGTGACCACCTGGAAGGGTGGGATAGAGAGGGTGGGAAGGAGACACAAGAGGGAGGGCATATGGGGATATATGTATACGTATATCTGATTCACTTTGTTATACAGCAGAAACTCACACAACAATGTAAATCAATTATACTCCAGTATAAGAAAAAAAAAGCTAATAGGAGATATTAGATTTCTTTCATTTTCTACACTCTTGAGTGGTTTAGATATCATGAAAAGTGTATCTTCCTTGTAAATTTGAAAGAAATCGCCTATAAATCACTCATAAATGTCTTTCAATGAATTTATGTCTGTGACTTTTCTAGTGTGTTCTTATTGTCATTGTTTTGTATATATCTTCTGCTTTATGTTGAGTTAATTTTGGTCTCTTTATTCATAGAAATTGTTTATTTTATCTAGTTGTTTTTGTTTTTAAATGAGCAGAGATGGTTTCATTATTCTCCGTATTATCTTATTTTCTTGGTGAAATTTGCCAGAAGGGTAAAAAAAAAAAAAAAGGTTTTTACCACAAGAAAAAAAACATTATTATTTATATTTTTTCAGAATTTCGTTATTCATTATATCTGACTCCTGCCTCATTGCAGTCTAGCTTCATGCCCATTCGCTGACCTGGTACAGTACTCAGTAAGTTCACCAATGACCTCTCTGCTACCTATCCTGATGTCTATTTACAGTAACATCTCATTCATCATTTCAGAATCATGTGAAACTGATCACCACCCTTCTTGAAAACTACCTTTTCCGAGTTGCCATGCGAAAACACTTTTCTTCCCCTCCACCTTTTCATCTGAATCTGTATCCATTCCTTCTCTTTCTTCTTTGCATGTTATCTCAAGGCACAGTTCTGGGGTTTCTTACTTTCTCACTCTTCACTCACTATTCCCTTGTTGATTTGATCCATATCCAGTGCTCTGATTACCCACCTATATGGAGATGAAGACTGGACTCATTATCTTTCTCTTCCAATCCTACCCCTCCTATTGTTACTTAACTAAAAAATGTCACCATCCAGCTGCAAAAACACAGGAACAAGCCTGACATCCTTTTCTCTTTCCCTTCTCATCCTTATTTAGTGCTTTAACAAATCCTGCCAGAATTTCCTCTTAAATAGTACTTGAACTTGTCCCTTTATTCTTTGCCTCCACTACAGTCTCCACCACTCTTATTCAAGCTATTAAGATATGTTACCTGGATGATACCAGTGTCCTGTTTATATGTATTCACTCAGCCTTTCTTTAATTAGTTCTCTGTATTGCAAATGTTAATTTGATCATGTTACTATGCCTCCCATCCTTAAAATCCTTTGATAATTTCTCATTGTTCTCTGGCTAAAGATGATTCCTTTGATATGACCTGTAAGACCCTACGTGGTCTGTAACCACCGGAGAAACTCTTGGTTTCTTTACTCCCGTCACACTGCACTCTTCAATCCTTTGTATCCAAAATACTTTCCCCAAATACCTCTTTATTTGACTCTTTAATTTCAAATTGCAATTCAAGCACTGCTTTCTTAAGGTAGCCTTTCCTATCTCCATGTTAGAATCATTCACCCCATGATAGTCTTTCAGGAGCCTGATAACTCTTGTTTTTAGCACTTCCTCTGGTTAGACCTTTGCATTTTTATTAGTGATTATTAAATATCTACCTTTGCTACTCAACTATCAGCTCAATAAAGAAAGACATTAAGATTTTTGTTCTTTATCATTATATAATTAATGGTCAAGCAATTATTTGTTGTGTCTTAATAAATGCTTCCTTGCATTAGTTTTCAGCTGCTTTCTGGAGAGTTTGTAGCTCTTGACTCCATTCATCTGTTATGATCCTGCTTTTGACCCTTTGGTCATGGCTTTTTCTTCTGTTCTCACTGGTTCTTGACTCTGTGCACTCTTCTAAGGACTTGATTTGGATTTTCCCTCTGATACTCTATTCTGAGAACTTGTAGACTAGATAGTTCACCCAGTCCACCAAAATTCCAGAATTTGGGCAGATCCTTGTTGCTACTTAGAACTGCCATTCTCTGTTTCCCTTAGGAAATTCTTGAATACATGCCTTTTACTCAGTTTACTTACTTCCCCTTTATGCCTTATTTGCCTGAACCTTTTAGCTCCTGACACTACAAGTGTTCTTATGGGCACTATCAATTATCTCAATAATCTTTGAGCTTTCAAATCTACCACATTTGCTCAATGAGATTTTTGAATATATTTGTTGCCTTCTTATCTATCACTTGCCCTTTAATTCTTCTTCCTCTTGCCCTTTAATTATAACTGTTCCTTGAAAGTCAGTCTCTTTTGTCCTTTGAATTTTCTTTCTTTCTTATCCCTCTGGTAACTCAACTATAGTTATGCTTTAGTTTTTAGCTGCTTTATTAAGATATAATTCACATGCCATACAATTTACCCATTTAAAGTGTACAGTTCAAAAGAAAAAAAAATGTGTACAATTCAATGGCTTTTAGTATAGTCACAGAATATATATCTATCACCACAATTATTTTAATAAGATTTTCATTCCCCAGTAAAGAAACCCTGTACACCTTAGCCATCACCCTTCAATCTTCCCACTTCCTTTCCCCCAGTCCTAGACACAACACTAATCTACTTTGTTTCTCTATATTTGCCTATTCTGGGAATTTCTTTTAATTGATCACACAATATGGTGTCCTTTGTGACTCGCTTTATAGTAATGATTTTAAATGACATTACAATGCCAATTTCTCAATCATATATATCTAGACATAACTTCTGAACTTCAGCATTGAGTTGACAAATGCACATTCTATATAAATCATTCTTAGTTCAATTTAAATACCTAAAGGAGAACTGTTGACTTTACTTTTCAGCTAGCTTGCTTGTCTTCATTTCTTATTTTTATCAAAATATGTGACATCACAGACACTGTTATTCTCCCCCAAACCTCATACTTTCTGTAACCCTACCTATTCAGTGCCTAGCATGTGGGTGTTTGTCATATGCTGTTTGAATGAATGAGTGATTTAATGACTGGATGTATCAGTTTACCTTCTCTCCATTCTCCTATAGACTGTCCAGGCATTTAATTCCTCAGACTTGCTTCCAAGTGTTTCCCCCCAAAGCTATGAAGCCTCTAATTTCATATTCTTCAAATATCACTTTCCTATTTATTTTTTAACATCTTTATTGGAGTATATGTGCTTTACAACGGTGTGTTAGTTTCTGCTTTATAACAAAGTGAATCAGTTATACATATACATATGTTCCTATATCTCTTCCCTCTTGCATCTTCCTCCCTCCCACCCTCCCTATCCCACCCCTCTAGGTGGTTACAAACCACAGAGCTGATCTCCCTCTGCTATGCGGCTGCTTCCCACTAGCTAGCTATTTTACGTTTGGTAGTGTATATACGTGCATGGCACTCACTCACTTTATCACAGGTTACCCTTCCCCCTCCCCATATCCTCAAGTCCATTCGCTAGTAGGTCTGTGTCTTTATTCCTGTCTTACCCCTAGGTTCTTCATGACCTTTTTTTTTTTCTTAGATTCCATATATATGTGTTAGCATATGGTATTTGTTTTGCTCTTTCTGACTTACTTCACTCTGTATGACAGAATCTAGGTCCATCCACCTCACTACAAATAACTCAATTTCGTTTCTTTTTATGGCTGTGTAATATTCCATTGTATATATGTGCCACATCTTCTTTATCCATTCATCTGTCGATGGACACTTAGGTTGCTTCCATGTCCTGGCTATTATAAATAGAGTTGCAATGAACATTTTGGTACATGAGTCTTCCGGAATTATGGTTTCCTCAGGGTATATGCCCAGTAGTGGAATTGCTGGGTCGTATGGTAGTTCTATTTGTAGTTTTTGTTTGTTTGTTTTGCGGTACGCAGGCCTCTCACTGTTGTGGCCGCTCCCGTTGTGGAGCACAGGCTCCGGACACGCAGGCTCAGTGGCCATGGCTCACGGGCCCAGCCGCTCCATGACATTTGGGATCTTCCCGGACCGGGGCACGAACCCATATCCCCTGCATCGGCAGGCGGATTCTCAACCACCGCACCACCAGGGAAGTCCCTAGTTGTAGTTTTTTAAGGAACTTCCATACTGTTCTCCATAGTGAATGTATCAATATACATTCCTACCAACAGTGAAAGTGTTCCCTTTTCTCCGCGTCCTCTCCAGCATTTATTGTTTCTAGATTTTTTGATGATGGCCATTCTGACCGGTGTGAGATGATATCTCATTGTAGTTTTGATTTGCATTTCTCTAATGATTAATGATGTTGAGCATTCTTTCATGTGTTTGTTGGCAATCTGTATATCTTCTTTGGAGAAATGTCTATTTAGGTCTTCTGCCCATGTTTGGATTGGGTTATTTGTTTCTTTGTTATTGAGCTGCATGAGCTGCTTGTAAATTTTGGAGATTAATCCTTTGTCAGTTGCTTCATTTGCAAATATTTTCTCCCATTCTGAGGGTTTTCTTTTGGTCTTGTTTATGGTTTCCTTTGTTGTGCAAAAGCTTTTAAGTTTTATTAGGTCACATTTGTTTATTTTTGTTTCTATTTCCATTTCTCTAGGAGGTGGGTCAAAACGGATCTTGCTGTGATTTATGTCATAGAGTGTCTGCGTATGTTTTCCTCTAAGAGTTTGATAGTTGCTGGCCTTACATTTAGGTCTTAAATCCAATTTGAGTTTATTTTTGTGTATGGTGTTAGGGAGTGTTCTAATTTCATACTTTTATATGTATCTGTCCAGTTTTCCCAGCACCACTTATTGAAGAGGCTGTCTTTTCTCCACTGTATATTCTTGCCTCATTTATCAAAGATAAGGTGACCATATGTTCGTGGGTTTATCTCTGGGCTTTCTATCCTGTTCCTTTGATCTATATTTCTGTTTTTGTGCCAGTACCATACTGTCTTCATTACTGTAGCTTTGTATCATTGTCTGAAGTCAGGGAGTCTGATTCCGCCAGCTCCATTTTTCATTCTCAAGATTGATTTGGCTATTAGGGGTCTTTTGTGTTTCCATACAAATTGTTAAATTTTTTGCTCTAGTTCTGTGAAAAGTGCCATTGGTAGTTTGATAGGGATTGCATTGAATCTGTAGATTGCTTTGGGTAGTAGAGTCATTTTCACAATGTTGATTCTTCCAATCCAAGAACATGGTACATCTCTCCATCTATTTGTATCATCTTTAGTTTCTTTCATCAGTGTCTTATAATTTTCTGCATACAGGTCTTTTGTCTCCTTACATAGGTTTATTCCTAGATATTTTATTCTTTTTGTTGCAATGGAAAATGGGAGTGTTTTCTTGATTTCACTTTCAGATATTTCATCATTAATGTATAGGAATGCAGAGATTTGTGTGCATTAATTTTGTATCCTGCTACCTTACCAAATTCATTGATTAGATCTAGTAGTTTTCTGGTAGCATCTTTAGGATTCTCCATGTATAGTATCATGTCATCTGCAAACAGTGACAGCTTTACTTTTTCTTTTCCAATTTGTATTCCTTTTATTTCATTTTCTTCTCTGATTGCTGTGGCTAGAACTTCCAAAACTATGTTGAATAAGAGGGGTGAGTGTGGAAACCTTGTTTTATTCCTGATCTTAGTGGAAATGGTTTCAGTTTTTCACCATTGAGGATGATGTTGGCTGTGGGTTTGTCATATATGACCTTTATTATGTTGAGGAAAGTTCCCTCTATACCTACGTTCTGCAGGGGTTTTATCATAAATGGGTGCTGAATTTGTTGAAAGCTTTCTCTGCATTATTGAGATGATCATATGGTTTTTCTCCTTCAGTTTGTTAATATGGTGTATCACATTGATTGATTTGCGAATATTGAAGAATCCTTGCATTTCTGGAATAAACCCTACTTGATCATGGTGTATGATCCTTTTAATGTGCTGTTGGATTCTGTTTGCTAGTATTTTGTTGAGGATTTTTGCATCTATTTTCATCAGTTTTATTGACCTGTATTTTTCTTTCTTTGTGACATCTTTGTCTGATTTTCATATCAGGGTGATGGTGGCCTCATAGAACGAGTTTGGGAGTGTTCCACTCTCTGCTATATTTTGGAAGCATTTGAGAAGGTAGGTGTTAGCTCTTCTCTAAATGTCTGATAGAATTCCCCTGTGAAGCCATCTGTTCCTGGGCTTTTGTTTGTTGGAAGATTTTTAATCACAGTTTCAATTTCAGTGCTTGTGATTGGTCTGTTCATATTTTCTATTTCTTCCTGATTCAATCTTGGCATGTGCATTTCTAAGAATTTGTCCATTTCTTCCAGGTTGTCCATTTTATTGGCATAGAGTTGCTTGTAGTAATCTCTCATGATCTTTTGTATTTCTGCAGTGTCAGTTGTTACTTCTCCTTTTTCATTTCTAGTTCTGTTGATTTGAGTCTTCTCCCTATTTTTCTTGATGAGTCTGGCCAATGGTTTGTCAATTTTGTTTATCTTCTCAAGGAACCAGCTATTAGTTTTATTGATCTTTGCTATTGTTTCCTTCGTTTCTTTTTCTTTTATTTCTGATCTGATCTTTATGATTTCTTTTCTTCTGCTAACTTTTTTTTTTTTTTTTTGGTATGCAGGCCTCTCACTGTTGTGGCCTCTCCCGTTGTGGAGCACAGGCTCTGGACGTGCATGCTCAGCGGCCATGGCTCACGGGCCCAGCTGCTCCGTGGCACGTGGGGTCTTCCTGGACCGGGACACAAACCCGTGTCCCCTGCATCGGCAGGCAGACTTGCAACCACTGCGCCACCAGAGAAGCCCTCTTCTGCTATGTTTTGGGGGTTTTTTTGTTCTTCTTTCTCTAAATGCTTTAGGTTTAAGATTATGTTGTTTATTTGAGATGTTTCTTTTTTTTTTAAGGTAGGATTGTATTTCTATAAACTTCCGTCTTAGAAATGCTTTTGCTGCATCCCATAGATTTTGGGTCATCATGTCTCCATTGTCATTTGTTTCTAGGTATGTTTTGATTTCCTCTTTGATTTCCTCAATGATCACTTCGTTATTAAGTAGTGTATTGTTTACCCTCCATGTGTTTGTATTTTTTACAGATCTTTTCCTGTAATTGATATGTAGTCTCATAGCGTTGTGGTCAGAAAAGATACTTGATACAATTTCAATTTTCTTAAATTTAGCAAGGCTTGATTTGTGACCCAAGATATGATCTATCCTGGAGAATGTTCCTTGAGCACTTGAGAAAAATGTGTATTCTGTTGTTTTTGGATGGAATGTCCTACAAATATCAATTAAGTCCATCTTGTTTAATATATCATTTAAAGCTTTTGTTACCTTATTTATTTTCATTTTGGATGATCTGTCCATTGGTGAAAGTGGGGTGTTAAAGTCCCCTACTATGATTGTGTTACTGTCGATTTCCAATTTTATGGCTGTTACCATTTGCCTTATGTATTGTGGTGCTCCTACGTTGGGTGCATAAATATTTACAATTGTTATATCTTCTTCTTGGTTTGATCCCTTGATCATTATATAGTGTCCTCCTTTGTCTCTTGTCATAGCCTTTATTTTAAAGTCTATTTTGTCTGATATGAGAATTGCCAGCTTTCTTTTGATTTCCATTTGCATGGAATATGTTTTTCCATCCCCTCACTTTCAGTCTGTGTGTGTCCCTAGGTCTGAAGTGGGTCTATTGTAGACAGCATATATATGGGTCTTGTTTTTGTATCAATTCAGCCAGTCTGTGGCATTTGGTGGAAGAATTTAATCCATTTACATTTAAGGTAGTTATCGATATGTATGTTCCTATTTCCATTTTCTTAATTGTTTTGGGTTTGTTATTGTAGGTCTTTTCCTTCTCTTGTGTTTCTAGCCTAGAAAAGTTCCTTTAGCATTTGTTGTAAAGCTGTTTTGGTGGTTCTAAACTCTCTCAGCTTTTGCTTGTCTGTAAAGGTTTTAATTTCTCCATCAACTCTGAATGAGATCCTTGCTGGGTACAGTAAACTTTGTTCTAAGTTTTTCTCCTTCATCACTTTAAATATGTTCTGCCAGTCCCTTCTGCTTGCAGAGTTTCTGCTGAGAGATCAGCTGTTAACCTTATGGGGATTCCCTTGTGTGTTACTTGTTTTTTTTACCTTTCTGCTTTTAATATGTTTTCTTTGTATTTAATTTTTGATAGTTTGATGAATATGTGTCTTGGCGTGTTTCTCCTTGGATTTATCCTGTATGGGACTCTCTGTGCTTCCTGGACTTGATTAACTATTTCCTTTCCCATATTAGGGAAGTTTTCAACTATAATCACTTCAAATATTTTCTCAATCCATTTCTTTTTCTCTTCTTTTTCTGGGACCCCTATAATTCGAATGTTGGTGCGTTTAATGTTGCCCCAGAGGTCTCTGTGGCTCTCCTCAGCTCTTTTCATTCTTTTTTCTTCATTCTGCTCTGTAGTAATTATTTCCACTGTTTTATCTTCCAGGTCACTTATCCGTTCTCCTGCCTGTTATTCTGCTTTTGATCCCTTCTAGAGTAATTTTAATTTTGTTTATTGTGTTGTTCATCATTGCTTGTTTCCTCTTTAGTTCTTCTAGGTCCTTGTTAAATGTTTCTTGCATTTTCTCTATTCTGTTTCCAAGATTTTGGATCATCTTTACTATCATTATTCTGAATTCTTTCTCAGGTAGACTGCCTATTTTCTCTATTTTTTTTTTTTAATTTATTTTTTTAGGCTGTGTTGGGTCCTCATTTCTGTGTGAGGGCTTTCCCCAGCTGCGGCAAGCAGGGGCCACTCTTCATCGCGGTGCATGGGCCTGTCACTATCGCGGCCTCTCTTGTTGTGGAGCACAGGCTCCAGATGCACAGGCTCAGTACTTGTGCCTCACAGGCCCAGTTGCTCCGTGGCATGTGGGATCTTCCCAGACCAGGGCCCGAACCCATGTCCCCTGCATTGGCAGGCAGATTCTCAACCACCGCGCCACCAGGAAAGCCCCCCTATTTCCTCTTCATTTGTTAGGTCTGGTGGGTTTTTACCTTACTCCTTCATCTGCTGTGTGTTTTTCTGTCTTCTCATTTTGCTTATCTTACTGTGTTTGGGGTCTCCTTTTTGCAGGCTGCAGGTTTGTAGTTCCCATTGTTTTTGGTGTCTGTCCCCAGTGGCTAAAGTTGGTTCAGTGGGTTGTGTAGGCTTCCTGGCGGAGGGGACTAGTGCCTGTGTTCTGGTGGATGAAGCTGGATCTTGTCTCTCTGGTGGGCCGGTCCATGTCTGGTGGTGTGTTTTGGGGTGTCTGTGGACTTATTATGATTTTAGGCAGCCTCTCTGCTAATGGGTGGGGTTGTGTTTCTGTCTTGCTAGTTGTTTGGCATAGGATGTCCAGCACTGTAGACTGCTGGTCATTGAGTGAAGCTGAGTGTTGGTGTTGAGATGGAGATCTCTGGGAGATTTTCGCCGTTTAATATTTCGTGGAGCTGGGAGGTGTCTTGTGGACCAGTGTCCTGAAGTTGGCTCTCCCACCTCAGAGGCCCAGCACTGACTCCTGTCTTGAGCACCAAGAGCCTTTCATCCACACGGCTCAGAATAAAAGGGAGAAAAAGTAGAAAGAAAGAAAGAGCATAAAATAAAATACTGTAAGATAAAATAAAATAAAATAATTAAATTAAAAAATAATTATTAAGAAAAAAATTTTTTATAGGTAAAAACATACAAAAATGGATGGACAGAACCCTAGGACAAATGGTGAAAGCAAAGGTATACAGACAAAATCTCACACAGAAGCATACACATACCTACTGACAAAAAGAGGGTAAGGGGAAAAAATAATCTATCTTGTTCTCAAAGTCCACCTCCTCAATTTGGGATGATTCGTTGTCTATTCAGGTACTCCACAGATGCAGGGTACATCAAGTTGATTGTGGAGATTTAATCCGCTGCACCCGAGCCTGCTGGGAGCAATTTCCTTTTCTCTTCTTTGTTCGCACAGTTCCCAGGGTTCAGCTTTGGATTTGGCCCCGCCCCTGCGTGTAGGTCACCTTAGGGCGTCTGTTCTTTGCTCAGACAGGACGTGGTTAAAGGAGCAGCATATTTGGGGGCTCTGGCTCACTCACACGTGGGGGAAGGAGGGGTACCGAGTGCGGGGCGAGCCTGCGGCGGCAGAGGCTGGCGTGACATTGCACCAGCCTGAGGCGCGCTGTACTTCTCCGTGGGAAGTTGTCCCTGGATCCCAGGACCCTGGCAGTGGCGGGCTGCACAGGCTCCTGGGAGGGGAGGTGGGGACAGTGACCTGTGCTTGCACACAGGCTTCTTGGTTGCGGAAGCAGCAGCCTTTGCGTCTCTTGCCCGTCTCTGGGGTCTGCGCTTTTAGCCGCGGCTTGCTCCCATCTCTGGATCTCCTTTAAGCAGCACTCTTAATCCCCTCTCCTCGCACACCAGGAGACAAAGAGGGAAGAAAAAGTCTCTTGCCTCTTCGGCAGCTCCAGACTTTTTCCCGGATTCCCTCCCGGCTAGCCGGGGTGCATTAACCCCTTCAGACTGTGTTCATGCTGCCAACCTCTGTTCTCTCCCTGCGATCCGACCTAAGCCCGAACCTCAGCTCCCAGCCCCCGCCTGCCCTGGCGGGTGAGCAGACGAGCCTCTCGGGCTGGTGAGTGCTGGTCGGCACCGATCCTTTGTGAGGGAATCTCTCCACTTTGCCCTCCGCACCCCTTTTGCTGTGCTCTACTCTGTGGCTCCGAAGCTTCCCCCCTCCACCACCCGCAGTCTCCGCCCGCGAAGGGGCTTCCTAGTGTGTGGAAACCTTTCCTCCTTCACGGCTCCCTCCCACTGGTGCAGGTCCCGTCCCTATTCTTTTGTCTCTGTTTTTTCTTTTTTCTTTTGCCCTACCGAGGTATGTGGGGAGTTTCTTGCCTTTTGGGAAGTCTGAGGTCTTCTGCCAGCGTTCAGTAGGTGTTCTATAGGAGCAGTTCCATGTGTAGATGTATTTCTGATGTATCTGTGGGGAGGAAGGTGATCTCCGCGTCTTACTCTTCCGCCATCTTCCTCAACTGTCCCTCACTTTCCTGTTTAGCATATACTTATTGAACTTTTGCTGGGAAAAGAGCCTTGTGAAATTCAAACAACACAAGATTTAATGTCATAGGATCTGTGTCCATGTCCTAATTTCATTACTTCCCTGTTGTGTGATTATGCATTAGTTACTTCATCTTTTTTTCTTTTTGACTCAAGTTCTAAAAACTGAGAGAGATGGCGTTAGTAAGGTTTATTTCAAAGAAGCCCGAAAAATCTGCAGTACCTACAGCAGTACCTAGTATATAGCAGGTACTCATAAAAATTGGTGGAAAAAGATTTTCAAATGTGATCATATATTTTAAAATTCTAATTTAAAAAGGTTAACTTATTAATTTAATTAACCCTGCTTCAAGCAGTTAGAGAGAATGAAACAAATAAAAGGTCTAAGCCATTTTTTAGGAACAAGAAATTCTGTTACCTATAGGCTTAATACAAAGCTGAATGGTACACTTTCATTACAATGCAGTGTCTTAATTGAGGAAACAATTTCATGTTTCAAATATTAGAGCATAGTTTTCAGCGTGTTTTGAAAAGGTTGGTACATTACTTATGTTTGTACAGTCTGGCCCCAGAAGTTAGGCTACTCTTAATGTGAGTGGTACCATGAATTGAGAGGGCCTTCTCTCAGGGCTATGTGAGGCAATGGGTCCTGCCTTGGTCTGTGTTGATATCTTAGCAACTTTCAAATATGCGGGACAGTATTATTAACTATAGTCACCATCCTGGACATTATATCCACATGATTATCTTATAACTGGAATTTTGTACCTTTTGACCCCCTTCACTCATCTCACCCCCCCACCCCACCCCCACTGTGGCAATCCCTTTGTTTTTTTAATCCATTTCCACATGCTCGGAATATTTTTCTGCATTAGTATGAACACTTCCAGGACCATGGAAGTCCATAATCTTCTCACCTTTTCTGAAACTATAGAATTTGTACTCAGAACAACACCCTTTTGGCACTGACTTTCTTTGCCAATGAAATTATAAAATTCTCAATAGTTTTTCTCCCTTCTTGTTCCCACCAGTGTCTAGCATGTTATAAACACAAAATGTAGTCAATATATATTTTTTTGAATGCATAGGCAGAAATTTGCTATAAGCTAAGAAAAACAGATACCATTAGGAAAAATTCTCTTAGAAGGTTGATTTAAGCAATTTTAGTAAAAATTATTTTAAAAGGACTTAATTGTCAAACCAGAGACAGAAAAACACCTAAAAGAACAATGAAACAGTTTATTAGTTAATTGAATTCAGAAATGAATCATTTTTATATGTATGCAGTGTTTCTCTTCCTACTCTAAGTTCAAGTATGAATGCCAACACTGAATTCAAATAGAGCTTTGGTGAATGAGTAAATAGCTCAAGGTCAGCAACAGACTAAACATGCTGCTTGTCTGTTTCCCAGTCAGTATGGTGGAAGTTACAGGTGTTGCTGAAAGGTCACTGCAACACCCCACAATTTGCATTTTTAAGGCTTCTGGGAATATGATTCTACATCAGGATGTCACCTCCTAGACTGCTTAAGTTTTTAAAGCAGTGAGATTTTATGACCTTGGGAAATGATATCCCCTATTCAACCACCTCCTGAAGCATAGAAGAAGTGATGCCAGTGACATTGTGCATCACTGTATAATACTGATGGTTTGAAAACTATATCTAGGTGACAGAAACCTATGGATAGATAGATGTGACTTTCATTTACTAGGCACTCTAAGTCAAATCAATTAATATTGATTAATTTATCTTGCATCTAATTAAGTGGTTTTTTCTCCACCCAGGTAATATTATTGATCTATTGTATCTCTGTGTATATGTATGTTGGTGGTAACGATGTTGAAATCTGTATTCTCTGCTCATCACCTGCTCAATATTGTAGACATTTTAGAAATAGAAATGTGGTTCCTCCCCGCTAGGAACACATGACTGCAAACCTCGCTTGAGAACTTCTCTCAACCTGGTGATTGAATCCAATCATTTTAGAGCAAAATGTTTTGAAACCCTGATATTAACGTTGTTGGATTTTTAAACTCATTTTTTATTAATTTTATGTTGAGTGCACACACAAGGCATTCAGAACCAGAGTCACATTATTATCTATTTAAAAAGTAAATAATTATCATGTTGTTCCCCACACTCTTGTAATTACCCCAGGGGAGACTCTGTGTAGACAGGTCAAACATCTATGCATACAAATTTCAAAGTATATCATAGCTGAGGAACAGAGAACATTGGATTTTCTCCATTTATGTATGGGAAAGAGACAACTGACCCTTTCTTTAACCTGAGATGAGATGGAAAGAATCTTAGGTTTTCATTCTAATCTTTGAACCATAAATGCGTCTTTCTAAGAGTCATATAAACCATGGGTCTCCTACTTTTAAGACCTAAAGATATCACCAAGTTGTAGGTTTCATACCTCTTGAAATGTAAATACCTAGAGAGATAGTGCTTCTGTCCTTCTGGCACCTTTGGGCTTAACCTAAGGACCTAGTCCAGAGCATCTGGCACTTTTGGATCAAAGCAATTAACTACACAAATGGCTGCAGAACTAATTCTTATGGTGTGTTAAGAACAAAATGCTTCTAGGGGAATTGAAAGCACACATTCCCTATCTTATATACATTTCAATGTCTCAGGAGGTCAGGGCTTGTCACAAGAGACCTGAGAAATGTAGGGGCATGTTATCTCCCCACAGGCTAGATTCAGAGACAGGTGCTTTCCAATATATTACTCAATTGTCACAAGAAGTCTCCGCAATAGCTGTCATGATGATAGTTTTTAAAGCTCAGAAGAATGAGTCTCATCAAGTTTAAACAATTGGCCTAAGATTATAGCTAGGATAGTTATTGGTTTAGTGAAAATAAAGTTCTGCCTGGTGCCAAGCCTATCCTCTTTCTACTATGGGAAAATAAAGTGAAGGAGAACAATTTTAATGCACCTCTTGTCCCAAGAATTCTTTGACAAATAAAACAGATTTCATTTTATTTATTACTTTCACTTTGCAGAAAGTTAAAACTTAAAGAAATACGAATCCACATTAGTGCCTTGGGTCTGGGTCGAATCTAGGAACAACAACAATAAAAAAAACCCACAGAATTTTTCTTGTAATTTTCAAAGAAAATTTTATAAGTATCTGATAGAGAGGGAACCTTTCTAAAAACTTCAAAATGTGTTATTTGCTGGAGCTAGTTACTTCCTCAGATGGACACATCTTCTCTATCTTTTCAATGACTTTCTGTTCTTCCAAGTTAACATGAAGAGACCCATTCTGAGAGCCAAGATAAGTACTGCTAAGAAATTGTACAATAGGACATCATAGATCTAAGAGAAGTTTCTCACATATCCGAAGCCTAATGATAGAATTTAAATAAAGGTAACATGCTAAAGTTGGAAAGCTAGGTGTTATTACTATATGGAGGGCAGTTTTTCATCTTGAAGTTGAATGCAAGGCAAGAAACAATATCTTTCTTTTCTTGAAATAAATAATTCCTATAACCTAAGCAGAGCAGATCAACCAGCAAACTCTTCATTTCCTTAGTATGCATCCAACATTCCACAACAAAACAAACCAAAACAAAACAAAAATAGTGGCTTTATAAGATATTAAAATTCCTTTGCCTTTTTGAAAAGTGAAAAAAAGGAATCAAATTCATAAACTAAAAACTTCCAATTTAATTTAGAGAGTTCTAGAAATATTTTTAAACAACAAATAATACATAATATTTTAGTCTGTCCTCAGACTGTAGCTTTGTATTTTAGTAATTGAGAATAGAAAAACATTTATTTGTGTAAAGTCAAATGGCTAACAGCTGATTCAAGGGCTCATTTGAAGCAGAAAGGAAAGAATAACATGAATGATCATTCAAACTGGAATTGAGATATTGTCCTTTTTTAACATTGACATGATGTTTTGTGGGGAGGAGAAGTGACAATATAGAGATATGTGTATAATTTATTGATATCCTCCTAATAAATTACACATGGTAGAAAAAATTAGAAACAAGTCTGAGATTCTAAAACATTTGTAAAGCACTTATCAAGATTATTTCATTTTTAGAAAAGACTACAAATTATAAGTAAGGGCTGAGAGAATTGTGTCAACAGGGACATGGGGAATATATATTTCTCCTCCAGATATACTAATATTGAACCTAGTCACTTTCCAAATCCACTTTATTGTGAAGCTTTCCATCACACAAAGCTGTTTCAGCCTAACCTTCTATGCCACCTAACCTTTCAGTACCTCAAGAATCTGCCTGATTTTTGTTCCCCAGGCTCAGATTCTTAGTTAAATATCCACTTGCCTTTATCAAAGAGTATATTTAGTTGATCCATAACTTTCCAGTTTGTTTTTTTTCCTTTAGGTTGACAGTCCCTCGACATCATGTGTTTTCTCTTACGTACTGTGTAGCTCTACCAAAAGCCAAGTGGAACTAAGATGTTATTTGCAGAAAGAACTGTTAAAAGAAGTTTTTGGAACTATGAGATGTGAGTCTCTAGCCCTGAATGAAATGTGTTTAAGCAATTCACTTAAATAGAGATCGGTCCCTCAGAGATATTCTAAAGAAGTGAACACTAAATGGGAGGGTGGCTTTTGTTAAATATGAGATATATGATTGCCCATTTGTCCTTGACCTTGGGGAAATCAACATGTTATATTGGCAGGTAGTCATTTGACTAGCTAGGCATAACATCAGGGGATTTAAAAAAAATATTAGCATGCATCAATACATATCAGTAGAGTCATATTTAAAATGACATGTATAATAGAGATCAGATAAAGTAGAAGATAGAAAATGCTTAAAATCCTATAATAATAGAATCTCCAAATGATTTATTCACTAACTCTACTAAATAATAAAGTTGAAAGTGGTTTTTACCTTTCCCAAGTGAACAATATTACTACAGGGTGCTAAATTACCCCAATTACAACTTGTTTGATATGGTAATTTAGAGGCAAATGGAATGGGGGAGTAAGAGAAAAGAGTCCCCCCAAAGTGTGAGTTAAAACAGGTACAGCAGATGTCAGGGAACCTCATATGGGTGCTTTTACAGTAGTTACATAAATTGCTTCTTTCATACATCACAAGATTTAATTCCTTTCTTCCAAAGAGCTAGCACCAGTTTATTTCCTTCTTTGAAATGTATGATAAAATACAAAACCTCTTAAAGACTCAATAAGATTAAAAATAGATCAGTATTAAATAGGGTACCAAGATTCATTGTACTGTAGGTGATGGGAAAGAGACTTTATGGATACATTTTTCTTTCCTAATCTGCACAAGTCACATAGGATTTAGTGAAGAGTTTGCACTACATATAAAGCAGCTAAATTGATCTCTTCACATTCTAAGGTTCTCACACTATGGATAATGTTTATTTTTTAGTCCTACCATCCTTCTCACGAAACAGGTCTCGCTAGGCTTTGGTGATCTTTGAGCCTTACTCTGCCTCTCCTCATATTCTTTCTTTGATGTGTAATGTTCTTTGGTTCATTCTCATCTTTTCTTTGTTTCAAAAGCCTAATAAATTTTTGAAGCTAGCTCAAGCTAACTCTTACCTTGGTGGATTATGTCATGACCAATTCCAGTTCATCTTGCCCAATCTATTTGGTAAGGAAGTTATTTTGAGAGGCAGATGAGTAGGGTAGCAACAATTCAGCTGTTAGATAATCTCCAGTTTGTGTTCTATTTACTGGCAATGAAAATCACTCTGGAATTCACTTCCTCTGTGCTTCCTTTCACTATGACAGAGTAGAACATATAGATGAGCTAGGTCAGACCAAAAAGCGCTGGTCTGACGGCAGTTTTGCAAGAAAGATGACTTGTCTCTTTTTTGTTTGTTTTTTTGGTATGCGGGCCTCTCACTGTTGTGGCCTCTCCCGTTGCGGAGCACAGGCTACGGACGCGCAGGCTCAGCAGCCATGGCTCACGGGCCCAGCCGCTCCGCGGCATGTAGGATCTTCCCGGACCGGGGCACGAACCCTTGTCCCCTGCATGGGCAGGCGGACTCTCAACAACTGCGCCACCAGGGAAGCCCGACTTGTCTCTTTTTAAGATTTATTTTCCTTTGGGTTACTATGGGAAGCAAATACTCAGAATAAAAGATACATAATGCATAACAATAAATGAGCAGACACAAAATGATTGACCTCTTCTGCATTCTTTTGTTACTCTTTATGTTCCCTAGTTCTTCTTGGAGGTGCTGTTGTTCTTAATCAGAAAACTACTGCAGCCTGTTCCTAGAAAGGAAAAAAAAAAAGACTTAAATTGGAGGTAGAAAGAAACCAGAAACTTCTTGCCCTTTATATGGATAGTAAGGACATATGCCAATTACTCTAGGCTCTATCCACCACCAAATAAGGCAATTGTTGCTGAGCCACAGTTACATAACTGGTACTCTAATATTTTTAATAACACATTGATCCTTCAGCTGCTCTGGCCATGCCTACCAAAAACGTTTTAG
This sequence comes from Aethalodelphis obliquidens, assembly GCF_003676395.1. Classification (NCBI taxonomy): domain Eukaryota; kingdom Metazoa; phylum Chordata; class Mammalia; order Artiodactyla; family Delphinidae; genus Aethalodelphis; species Aethalodelphis obliquidens. The sequence goes on from NW_020837954.1 coordinate 16,079,051, forward strand.
TAGCAGTGATATTTTGGTATCAGCCAGAGTAGATTCTTGACAGAAATGCCTAAGAATGAATGCATTTATAAATAACTCATCTACCTGGAAAGGAACAACACATACTAATGCCCAGAGATACAAGCATGTTTACAGTTAGTGAATTAAAAAAAAAAAAAAAAAAGGTGAAACTGAATTTTACTTAATTGTTAAACACAGTTGTTCTCACCTTCACTGGCTTACCTTGCCTTATCATGTGACTTAAATTCTTTTTTCATTTTGTGTCCTTTCAGAGCATTTTTTGCATCTTTTTATTTTGGTCAATTGACTAAATTCCCATCTATTATTCTGTACTTTGTTTTTTATTTTTTGCTCTCCATTTATTCCTTCAGGATTTCCTATTTTTAGATGGTTATGGAAAATAGCATAGTAAATTGAATTAGTTACACTTTTTTTTCTTGGTTAAGTTGTACATGGCTCACTGCCCTTGTTTGTTGAAAATATCTTACCATCTGGGGAGCCTCATTCTGTTCTAAGGTAATGGACTAAAGTATGTATATAGGGATCATAGTCCCTCTTTATATGACTTGTAAACCTTTCCCAAAATTGTATCTTTTAAACTGCTCCTTTTCTAATACAATTTATCTGATCAAAAACCTTGAGTGATTTTTTAAAAAATTATGCCTTAGATATAATCCAAACACCTTCATTGTTCATTCATAATCCTTCACAACTGTGTCCTAATTTGAAATTAACCTTTCCTCTAAGCAATTAATCTTACATATCCATTATTTATGACTTGACTTCTATTACTTACTTGGAAAATTATTTCTTTTCCTCTCATCTGACATAAATCTTAAGCATTTTTTGTATTCAACTCAAATATCACCTTTATGATATTGTATTTTGACTCCTTCCCTCTTCTGAACTCACATATGGTTTATAGTCTCTGCTATTCATTTTATGCTTTTCATAAAGTCTTATTTATAAACTATCTCCATACATCAAATACTTTTTCAACTATATTAAAAATATAGGAAAGTGGTCATTCTTTTTTTGTTTTTATTGCTACTCTAGTAAGACTTTTCTGATAGTATCAATAATTACTTAGGAAATATTCATTGTTTGTTAGACTAATACAGCAGATTATACTATATTGGGTATAATAATAATCTAGTGTAGAAGTTTCATAGTGGTTCCTATCAAAGAATAGCTCAGATAAATGTGTTAATGCTGATGATGTCTATCCATAAGGGCACAGATGAAAGGGATATATTTGTGTGAGGAGATGGTGACTTAGACTTTAGATTTTTATGTCCAACATGACACCCATTTATTTCTGATCTTTTTTTTTTTTTGAGTAGATGCATTGATTGGGATTATGGTGTGAGTTTAAATAACGCAAAGATTAATTTGGCAGAAAGTTATTGGTGAGTTTTTATTAATCTCATTAGCTAATACTTTGAATTTCAAGACTTTACAAAACATCTCTATTTTTTACCAGGACTTATATAGCTCATTATACCATTTCTCTCCTAATACCACATTACACAATGTTCCCTCCCAAATTTAGCTTTGTATAACATATATTGAGTCCACCAATATTGTGTGACAAGGGATGTAGAGGGATGATTCACTAGAGAAAAAGAATAACTTTTTGCTGTTTATACTTGGATTTCATTCCTATTTTCTTTTGGTAAGTCTTGTCATCTTACCTTCAGCATCCATCGTCAAACTCTAAGAAGTGAAGAAAATGCCCACTTTGCAAGACCTGTTGGTGTTAGGGTCTTTATACCACATATAACAATATTAGATAAGCAGGTGCATGGCATCTGGAAAGAGATGTAAGTCATTCAAAGACAATATGGCTTTGGAGAGTATAATTTTCACTGACTTGCTCAGGCCAGTAGTTAAGGAAAATAAGATTACTGAGGAACTATGCATTTGCTCTATCCTGCTATAGGTATAGCTCTAGAACACTGAGAACATTGAGAAAGGCCATTATACCACCCACTTCTGACTAATGCCTTTCTAAAATGAATGGTTTGAGTTTAAAGTGTTTGCAGAATATCTAAATAGGGATAAACTTTAGGTAATTGAGTGTATATATGTTTGAATCTTGATAAAAGTGTTAAAAATAACTATAGTTACAATATTTTGTTAATGGATACACAGTATAAAAATACATAAATTGTGACATCAGCAACATAAAATATGTGTGTGGGGCAAGTAAAAGTGTAGAACATTTATGTGCACTTTCAATTAAGTTGTTACCAGCTTAAAAGAGATTGTTTATAACTATAAGATATATTATGAAAGCCTCATTGTAATCACAAAGCAAAATCCTATAATAGGTGCACAAATGATAAAGAGAAAAATTCAAAGCATACCACTTCAAAATCATCAGTTCACAAAGAAAGACAATACGAGAGGAAGAAAGGAACAAAGAAACTAGAAAACAATCAGAAAACAATTTTTAAAATCAAAATAGCAAGCCTTTACATATTAATAAATACTCTAAATGTAAATAGAGTTTAAATTCTCCAATTAGAGGACATATAATATAAATGGATTGAAAAAAAAGACTCAACTATATGCTACACACAGAGACTCATTTAAGGTTTAAGGATACTCACAGACTGAAAGTGAAGGGATGGAAAAAGATATTCCATGCAACTGGAGGCCAGAAAAGGAGAGGGGTAGCTATACTTAAGTCAGACAGAATATACTTTAAGTCAAAAGGAGGGTAACAAACAACAAAGAAGGTCATTATATAATTATAAATAGGTCAATTCATCAAGAGGATATAAAATTATATATGTACCCAAAGCATCTTAATATACTAAACAATTATTAACAGATCTTAAGGCAAAAATATACAGCAATGCAATAATAGTAGGGGACTATAATATCCCACTATTAACAATGGAAAGATCATCCAGGTAGAAAATCAATAAGTAAATAATGAAATTAAGCTATAACTTAGACCAATTGGATCTAACAGACATATAGAACATTCCATCCAACCTCAACAGAATACACATTCTTCTCAACTGCACATGGAATATTTCCCAGGATAAATCATATGTTAGTTCACAAAATAAGTCTTAGCAAATTTATGATGATTAAAATTTTATTAAGTATCATTTTCAAATACAATGGTATGAAACCAGAAATCATAACAGGAGGAAGACTGGAAAAGTCACAAATATATAGAAATTAAACAATACACTTATGAACAGAGTCAAAGAAGAAATTAAACATATTTTGAGACAAAAATTGACACCAAAATTTATGGCATGAAGTACAAACAGTTCTAGGAGGGTAGTTTATAATGATAAAGCCCTACATAAAAAAAATAAAGACTTCAAATAAACAATCTAACATTAAACCTCAAGGAACTAGAAAAAGAACAAACTAAGTCAAAATTTAACAGAAGGAAGAAAATAATAAAGACTGGAGCAGAAATAGAACAGAGGCTAGAGTGACAATAGAAATAATCAATGAAATTAAGAGTTGCATTTTTAAAGATAAAATGGGCAAAGCTTTAGCTAGACTAAAGAGAAAAGAATGATGAATCAAAAAAAAAAAAAAAAAAAAAAAAAAAAAAAAAAAAAACAACTCCAGAAATGAAAGAGGAGACAGTAAAGTGATACCACAGAAACACAAAGGATACTAACAGACAACTATAAACAATTATATACTAACAAACTAGATAACTTAGAAGAAATGGATGGTCAGAATGGCCATCATCAAAAAATCTGCAAACTATAAATGCTTGTGAAGGTGTGTAGAAAAGGGAACCCTCCTACACTGTTGGTGGGAATGTTAATTGGTACAGCCACTATGGAGAAGAGTATGGAGGTTCCTTAAAAAACTAAAAATAGACCTACCATATGACCCAGCAATCCCACTCCTAGGCATATTCCTGGAGAAAACCATAATTCAAAATGATACATGCACCCCAGTGTTCACTGCAGCACTATTTACAATAGCCAGGACATGGAAGCAACCTAAATGTCCATCAACAGAGGAATGGATAAAGAAGATGTGGTACATATATACATGGAATATTACTCAGCCATAAAAAAGAACAAAATACTGCCATTTGCAGCAACATGGATGGATCTAGAGATTGTTATACTGAGTGAAGTAAGACAGAGAAAGACAAATATCATAATATATTGCTTATATGTGGAATCTAAAAAGAGGGTACAAATAAACTTATTTACAAAACAGAAGTAGAGTAACAGATGTAGAAAACAAACTTATGGTTACCAGGGGATAAGCAGGAGGGGGGATAAAATGGGAGATTGGGATTGACATATACACACTACTATATATAAAATAGATAACTAATAAGGACCTACTGTATAGCACAGGGACCTCTACTCAGTACTCTGAAATGGCCTATTTGGGAAAAGAATCTAAAAAAGAGTGGAGATATATATATATATATAACTGATTCACTTTGCTGTACAGCAGAAACTAACACAACATGGTAAATCAACTCTAATAAAAATTTAAAAAAAAAGAACAATGGATAAATTCTTAATCATTTACAACTTACCAAGACTGAATCATGAATTAATAGACAATCTGGACACAGCAATAGCAAGCAAGGGAATTGAATCAGTAATAAAAAAAACTCCTGACAAATAAAAGCCCTGTACCAGATAGATTTACTGCCCCTGTGGTAATACCAATCCTTCTGAAAATTTTCTTAAAAATTAAAGAGAAAGGAACACTCCCAAACTCATTTTATGAGGCCAATGTTACCCCAATACCAAAGCCAGATAAGGACACTACAAGAAAAGAAAATTCTAGGACAATAATTTTGATGAACATTGATGTGAAAATCCTCAAAAAAAAAAAAAAATACCAGCAAACCAAATTCAAGAGCAAATTAACAGAATCATACACAATGATTCAGTGGGATTTACTCCTGGGATGCAAGGATGTTTCAAAATCCATAAGTCAATCAATATGATATACCACATTAACAGAATGAAAGATAAAAATCATAGAGTCATCTCAATAGATGCAGACAAGCATTTAACAAAATTCAACATCCTTTCATGATAGAAACTCTCAACAAATTAGGTGTGGAAGGAATGTACCTCAATATAACAAAGGCCATATATGATAAGCCCACAGCTAACATCATACTTGATGAAAAATTGTATACCTTTTCTCTAAGATTGGGAATAAGATAAGAATGCCCATTCTCACTACTTCTATTCAACGTAATACTGGAAGTGGTAGCCACAGTGATTAGGCAAGAAAAAGAAAAGCATCAAAATTGGAAAGGAAGATGAAAGATTATTTGTAGATGACATCATCTTATATGTAGAAAACCCTAGTGACTCCACTAAAAAACGGTTATAACTGACAAATTATTTCAGTAAAGTTGTAGGTAAGAAATAAACATAAAAATATATTGCACTTTTATATACTGACAACAAGCTATCTGAAAGAAAAATCAAGAAATCAGTTCTATTTATAATAGCAATGCAAACAACAAAATACTTAGCAATAAATTTAAACAAGGAGGTGAAAGACCTGTACACTGATAAGATATTGATAAAAGAAATTGAGGATACAGATAAATGGAAAGATAGCCCTCCATGTTCTTGGATTAGAATAATTAATGTCTATACTACTCAAAGTGATCTATAGATTCAATGCATTCCCTACTGAAATTCTAATGGCATTTCTCACATAAATAGAAAAAACAACTCTAAAATTCAAGTGGAACCACAGAAGACCCTTACTAGCTAAAGTAATCCTGAGCAAGAAGAACAAAGTTGGAGACATCACACTTCTGACTTCAAACTACATTACAAAGCTATCATAACCATATGCTACAGGCATACAAACATTCACATAGACTAAGATACTTAGGAACAGAATAGAGAGCCCAGAAGTAAACTGACATATTAACAATCAACTACTTTTCAACAAGGGACCAAGAATATATGACAGGCTAAGGATAGTCTCTAATAAATTATGCTTGGAAAACTGAATATCCACATGCAAAAGAATGAAACAAGACCACTCTCTTACACCACTCACAAAAAATTATATAAAGTCTTAAATGTAAGACCTAAAACCATAAAACTCCTAGAAGAAATCACAGGGGAAAAGCCCCTTGACATTGGTCTTTGCAATAATTTCTTGGCTAAGATGCCAAAGGCACAGGCAACCAAAGCTAAAACAAGTAAGTTAGGACTACATCAAACTAAAGAGCTTCTGCATAGGAAACAATAAATTGAAAAGGCAGCCTACAGAATAGGAAAAATTATTTGTACACTGTATATCTCAGAAGGGGTTAATATCCAAAATATATAAACAAAACTCATACAACTAAATGGAAAAAAAGCAACTAGTTCAATTAAAAATGGGCAAAGGACCTGAATAGACATTTTTCCAAAGAAGACATATGAATGGCCAGTAGTTACCTGAAAAGTTGCTCAACACTACTCATCATCAGGGAAATGCAAGATATCCCCTCATATTTGTTACAATGTCTATTATCAAAAGATAAGAGAGAATAAATGCTGATGAGATTGTAGAGAAAAGGGAAGCCTGTGTATTGTTGGTGGGAATGTAAGTTGGTGCAGCCACTATGGAAAGCAGTGTGTAAATTCCTCACAAAATTAAAAATAGAACTATCATATGACCCAGCAATCCCACCCCTGGTTATAAATCTAAAAGAAATGAAATAAGTATCTCTAAGAAATATCTGTACTCCCATGATAATTGCAGCATTATTCACAATATCCAAGATATGGAAACAACTTAAATGTCCTTTAAAGGATGAATGGGTAAACAAAATATGATATATATATATATATATATATATATATATATATATATATATATATAAAGAAAATGTGATAGATATAATTTTATATATATATAATTTTTATATAAAATAGAATAATAGAATATTATTCAGCCATAAAAAGGAAGGAAATCCTGCCACTTGCAACAACATGGATGAAGCTGGAGGGCGTTATGCTAAGTGAAATGAGCCAGATAGAGAAGAGGAAATACTGACTGGTATCGCCTACAAGTAAAATCTTTAAAAAAAAAAAAAGAAAAGCTGATTTTGTAGAAATAGTGAATAGAATAGTGGTTGCCTGGGGCTGGGAAGAGTGGGAAATAGGGAGATGTACATCAAAGTGTACACACTGTCAGTTGTAAGATAAATAAGTTCTGAGATTCTAATGTATAGCATGGTGAAAATGATTAACAATATGGTATTGTATATTTGAAATTTGCTGAGAATAAACCTTAAGTGTTCTCGCCACACACATAAAGAGAATTAACTGTGTGTGGTGTGGTGGTGATGAATGTATTAATTATCTTGATCTTGGCAATCATTCCACAATGTATATCGTATCATATCATATCATGTTGTACACTTTAAATACAATTGTATTGTCTATTATCTCCCAATGAAGCTGGGAAAAAAAAAAAAAACAACAGTTTATTTCTAATTTGTGAAAAGTCCATGCAGTAATTCAGGGATCCAGGCTCCTGACCTCTTGTGGATCTGTCAATCAACATGCAGCTTCTGAAATTACTTTGGTCATCATTAAGCTAGCCAGAAGGTCAAGGTCATGCAGCATAGATGAAGGAGATTTTAATGGTACTATTTAGGCAATGGTATACATTATTTGTTCTCACATTTTGTTGGCTAGTGCTTTGTTGTATGGTTGACCTGAACTCAGCTAACTACAAAGGAGTTGGGGAAATTTAGTCCAGCTGTGGGCCTGGAAATAAGAGGTTAGACAGACAGTTTGCAGGTTTCTGCCACATTTTCTAATGTAAACTCTTATGGGCTTTAAAACTACCTAATTCTAGTTCACACACTGATTGAATACAGTATGAAAATAATAATTTTTTTTCTACATAGGAGTATGGTGAAATAAACCTTTTGGAAGTAATCTTCTTCATTTATTTTTGGTGTTGGAGGTTTGAGAAATTAGCATTTATTAAGTGTTTAAGTTCTGTAAATGATGAACCAAGTAGATATAAAGCATATTGCTAGATTTATCTGAACATCTTTTAATAAATAAGAGAAATCCAGTTTATGACAGAACTGAGAAAAAACATGCTTTGCATAAAGAAAAATATGAATAACAAATTTACATTGATATTTAGTATTCCTAATTTGGAGAAAATTTTAATTTAATAGAGGTCTATTTTCCAAAAATAACTCCTAAAATACTAATAGCAAATAAGGGGACAGGAATCTATGTAGCTAATCAAAAACTTGCCTTTTCCTCATTCATTAAAGTGGGAGAAAAAGATCAAAACATTTTTCCAGTTTTATCTCTGCTCTCTTATCTTGCTCCCCACTCCCCCATCCCTCCTACACAAACATATAAGACAAGTAAATAACCTGAGCAGAAGATGAAAATCATACACATACAAAGTTTTTCTTATTTGTTTCCATGTATATGGAAACAAAATAAAATTTGAACTATAAAAAAATAGCAAAAGAAACATAAATGTCTCCCTCATCCTGTGACACAAGTATGACAATTATTTTCCCTTGAACATCTATTTGAATTCTTCTAGTGACTCTAGGTATACAAAATTACTAGTCATTATAGTTATGATTCACCCTGAATTCCTGAAATTGCATAAAACAAGAGGTAGTCTTCTTTCCTTTAATAAGTTAACATCTAAAAAGAGTGGGTTTTGTTAGAAACTGGGGCATCATGCTCGAAATTTGAATATTCTAACTTGATACCCTAATTATACGCATTATACAAATGAAAAGCTGTAGGGACTAAAGTACAGAAGAGGGAGGCAAGTGACTGAAAAAAAATCAGGTCTGTATACATTACTGTGAAGATTTTAGCATTAATAACTTTATAAAATAAAAAATTTAAATGCTGTTTAGAGATTTTAAAAATATACCTACATTTAGGCATCCCTAAGAAATATAAGCAGAATGCCCAACAGGTTGTAATCATTAAATACTTTCTTGTATTTCATCATTTCTATAGTTTCCATTCCAAATTTGCCCTGGAACACTTGTCTTTTGCATACCTCACAGTGGAGTGTGAAATTACATCATGCATGTATTTACATTCTTTGAATTTCAGAATGAACAATGTGTTCTTGGAGGGAGAGAAAGAGAAGGGGAAGAGGTTGTGGAGAAAATTAAATAATGAAAGAAATTCAACTGCTTTTGTACTCAAGGCCCTTATGCCCCAAGGTGAACCTAAGGAAGAAAGTGAGGTTTTTGCTGTTGGGGATGAGGGCTGGGATGAGTGCGGGCTTAATGCCAGTTTCAGAAGCCCTCTCATTGTTTAAGTGTCTTGTAGCCTGAGTGTAATTTTAGTGTTTGAGGACTCAAAATTGAGATACTAATGACTCTAAGTGCCAGTCAAAACTTCCATCTGTTGCCAGCTGACAAAACATCTGTCTGATCCATTGTTAGAGGAAAAGCTAGCTTTGGTAGCATTATTGCAGTATGATCTCTTATTACAAAATTTTCATGGGATGGTCAAAGGGATTACTCCCTTGTGTATGATTTGATTACATACGACTTAGGAATTAACTGATTTTAGAACATTTACCCTGTATGAGATGGGATTCCACTGGATGGGATGTAGTGCTGTATCATTTTTCCTTGTTCCATTTGTATGTTCACAGAGGTCCCCATATTAAATGGGTTTATTTGTATGCTTCTCTTTATTTTTCCAAAGGAAACTTACTGTCATTATTTCAGCATCGTTTATATGTCCTATTTTTCATGTCTTTACTTGATTCACTTACAGTTTCCAGAACTCATTCTTTAAAAGAGTCACAAGGCAATGAGATGTAACACTTATAATTAAAAAAGAACCTCTCTTAAATTAGAAAAAACTTCAAAAAATTATATACCTTAAATATTACTGGAGAAGGGTCAATAAATGCATGTTAAAATTCATGAAATATTTTATATTTCCAAATGCATAGTGTTTGTCATGAACCATCTAGTATAGACAATGCTAAAGTGTGGGAATAATTTTTAAAGATTTGAGCTTCAAGAAGATATCTCTTAGAGTTAGATTAGGACAGCAAGAAAGAAAAACCTGGGAAGCTCAATAGGAAGCTTTATGGTAGTGACAATGGTGATCACCAAAGTGGTGTGGCTCTTGCCTGTGCTGATGCATATTGTGCTGGAGGGGTATTAGAACTGCCTGTATTTTTAACATAGCATTAAAATACCTTTGAATGTTTTAAAATAAGCTTAATATATTAATGTAGTATTATGTAAATGATTTATAAATTGACATATGTATTTGGGTTAATCCTAAAATTCTTTTATTCTTGGTGGTGTATTTTCATTTTGGAGATTGCCAAGCCAGAAATCAATACTCAGAATACAAGGGGTGTCTAAAAGAGACTTTATGGAAACTTATGGAAATAAAACCTTTATTTTCTTGTAAGCATTTCTTACTGCTTTTAACATGACCGTACTTTTCTCTTGTAGACTAAATCTATAGTACAATATCAGAATTGATTTTGTAGCTACTTACTGTAATATTAAAAGCTTTATCTGAAGTGGTTATGGTATATAAATACTTGCAGAAGCTGAGAGGCTGCAAATCATGTTATATGACTTGTTAAGTTTATAGCATATTTATGTAGGTTATTAAGTAGGAAAACCCCACTTCTCCTGTTTGTCTCTCCTTTATTCTCATGCTGTTACCACACTCACAACACTTCTGACACCAAATGCCAAGTTTTTTCCCTCACATCAAGCAGTTCTCTTTGATACCAGCAGGGTGTCCTACAATTTAACTAAATTCTGACACTGTCTCCAGGTAGATAGTGTCAGATCCCACAGGTTAAGGACTCAGTCTCCCAAGACTGCTTCCCACTTCATATGCCAATTACAAGTAGTAGATCCCCAGGTTACCCACAGCCTTCCAACTTGGCTATAAATCAGAAGTTTCTATGACCTCCTCCCCCTTAGATTTGATTATTTGCTATAATGGCTCATGAACTCAGGGAAACACTTACTTATGTTTACCAATTTATTATATAATAAAGGGTATGATAAAGAATACAGATGAAAAGTCAGATGAAGAGTTACATAGGGTGAGGTCTGGGAGGGTCCCAGGCACAGGAACGTCTGTCCCCGTGGAGTTGAGGTATACCACTCTCCTGGCACTTGAATGTATTCCCCAACCTGGAGACTCAACAAACTCCAATACTATTGGACTTTTTATGGAGGCTTCATCCTGTAGGCATGATCCATCATTAACTCAATTTCCAGCTCTCCCTTTCCTGGAGAATGGGGAGTAGGGCTTGAAAGTTCCAAGCTTCTAATCATGGTTTAGTATTTCTGGTTCCATCCAGGAGCCCATACCACTTCTTTAGAACAAAACATACTCTTATTACCCAGGAAATTCCGAGAAATTTAGGAGCTCTGTGTCAGCACCTGGGGACAAAGACCAATTTTAGAACAAAAGATGCTCTGAGTGCTCTTATCACTTAGGAAATTACACAGGTTTTAGGATTTCTGTGCCAGGAACTAGGGGCAAAGACCAATGTATATATTTTCTAAATATTATTTAACAGTCATGGCCTATAATCACAGTTCCTCTACGGACCTGAAGTTAGCACTCTTGCAGTCTTGTCAGCATTACACGACCCGCAGGAGTTGCACTGGATGAACCTATACATATAATTGAAAGAAGCAGGTGATAGTTTCCAAATATGCGGATAAAGTGAAATAAAATTAACAATGCTTCTAAACTCCTGAACTTAGGTGAATAAGGTGCTAGCCTTACTGACCTGAATACCCAGAATAATGGATGAGAGTCAAGAGAAGGACCTCTGTTAGTTGCAGTATATAGATCATATCGTAAGGTTAGTGAAACATGTCTTTTTGATTATCATTTATGATACGTTATAAATTACAAGGTTTTTGGCTATATAAAACTTAGGTAAGCCTTTTAGCATCCTAGTGACATAGGTGGTGGTGGTTTTTTTTTGTTTTGTTGTGTTTTTTTGTTTTGTTTGTTTGTTTTGCTTTTTAAGAATAACCCGATACAGTAAGGAATATTCTAAGAGTCATAGGGAAAACTAATGAAGAAGTAGGAAGAAATACCTTTTTGTTCATTTCTATGTCATCTATATGTTCCTTTTGAGTCAAAGAGCTAACTGAAGACAAGTTTAAAAATTAGAATGCTCCATTCATGATCCTGTTTTATTTAAATCTTTACTTTTGAAAAATCTTTACTTTCTTGTAAGCTGTATTTTTATTTACATAGAATTATTTGAATCTTTCTTAGGGATATATGATTATGAACCAATTCTAATTTGGCTTCACAGGTTGAGAATCTGGCCAATGAAAAATGAGCTTCTTTTTGTGATATTGTTTCACTTCTTCTAAACGCTAATGAGAATTCAAGTTTTCTTCTTATTTTTAGGATTATATTTTGAAGAGATATTGTTCCTTGTGAATACAGGCTGAATCCTTAGAACAGTGTTTCTCAAAATATGGTTCACAACCACCTAAGCTGCTTATTAAAGGGTGGAGTTCTAGATCCAACTGCTGATGAACTGAAAGAGAATTTCTGCATGCAGGGCATAAGAATATGTGTTATAATAAGCAACATCAAAAGATTCTTATGCACATTAAAGTGGGAAAACCACTCTTAGAGTATACAAAGTTTTCTGGAAAATGTGATATGAAAAAAAATCTATGCATTAATTCCATGTATATTTTTCGGGGAAACATAACTTGAAAAGGTTTATATTTATATAGAGAGATACATATATTTATGTCTGGGATATTTTATCACTTTATTTCAGGATTTTAAAGATGCTGATTTTTTTTTAATATATTAATTCCTCAGTATTGTAAAACTATGTTAGGGGTATTTATTGAATACATCATTACTTGTCAAACAGTAACATGTAAAAATCTTACAGAAAAATCTCAGGTATACAGCATGGATATATATGTGTTAAGTTAGAGAAAGGTATTAGCTGACAATAACTACAAGTAAGATATATCATACTTTATGCCCATTAAGTGTATCGTTATAAATTTTTTCAGTTGTAGTATAACCTATGAAATTGTGATACAGCTCCTATAGTACTGTAACAGCATTTCATTACACCACTGAGACATATAATTGTGCAGTCAAAGTTTCTGTACAAGTGAAGGACTTGTAATGAAAAGCAGTCAAACAAGGCATGCAAAACATGGATATTTCATTTGTATCAGATAAATGTGTGTCTAAAATATAGAAGGTGTGAACCTATTGTTATTAACATTGCATGAATTTTGTTCTTGGCATTTTAATAATCTTCAAGTGTAAGAAAATACTTCTTTCTTTATTTCTCTGTCTGTAAATCCAATTATTTGACACTCATCTCAAACCATTATTTCTATCAAGAATGTGCTTGTATTTTTCCAGTTTATTTTTTAATACATCTTTATTGGAGTATAATTGCTTCACCATGCTGTGTTGGTTTCTGTTGTACAACAAAATGAATCAGCCACATGCATACATATATCCCCATATCCCCTCCCACTTGAGCCTCCAGCCACCCTCCCAATCCCACCCCTCTAGGTCATCACAAAGCACTGAGCTCATCTCCTTGTGCTATGCTGCTGCTTCCCACTAAATATCTATTTTACATTTGGTAGTGTATATATGTCGATGCTACTTTCACTTCACCCAAGCTTCCCCCTCCCCCTCTATGTCCTCAAGTCCATCCTCTATGTCTACGTCTTTATTCCTGCCCTGCCATTAGGTTCATCAGTACCATTTCTTTTCTTCTTCTTTTTTTTTAGATTCTGTATATATATATGTTAGCATACGGTATTTGTTTTTCTCTTTCTGACTTACTTGACTCTGTATTACAGACTCTAGGTCCATCCACCTCACTACAACTAACTAAATTTCGTTTCTTTTTATGGCTGCATAATATTCTATTGTATACATGTGCCACATCTTCTTTATCCATTCATCTGTCAGTGGACACTTATGTTGCTTCCATGTCCTGGCTATTGTAAATAGTGCTGCAGTGAACATTGTGATACATGTCTCTTTTTGAATTATGGTTTTCTTAGGGTATATGCCCAGTAGTGGGATTGCTGGGTCATATGGTAGTTCTATTTTTAGTTTTTAAAGGAACCTCCATACTGTTCTCCGAAGTGGTTGTATCAACTTACATTCCCACCAACAGTGCAGGAGGGTTCCCTTTTCACCACTCACTTTCCAGCATTTATTGTTTCTAGATTTTTTGATAATGGCCATTCTGACTGGTGTGAGGTGATACCTCATTGTAGTTTTGATTTGCATTTCTCCAATAATTAGTGATGTTGAGCATCTTTTCATGTACCTCTTGGCCATCTATATGTCTTCTTTGGTAAAATGTCTATTTAGGTCTTCCACCCATTTTTTAATTGGATTGTTTGTTTTTTTGATATTGAGCTCCATAAGCTGTTTGTATATTTTGGAGATTAATCCTTTGTCCATTGTTGCATTTGCAAATATTTTCTTCCATTTTGAGGGTTGTCTTTTCGTCTTGTTTATGGTTTCCTTTGCTGTGCAAAAGCTTTTAAGTTTCATTAGGTCCCATTTGTTTATTTTTCTTTTTATTTTCATTACTTTATGAGGTGAGTCAAAAAAGATCTTGCTCTTGCTTATGTCAAAGAGTGTTTTTCCTATGTTTTCCTCTAAGAGTTTTATAGTGTCTGGTCTTACATTTAGGTCTTTAATTCATTTTGAGTTTATTTTTGTGTATGGTCTTAGGGAGTTTCTAATTTCATTCTTTTAGATGTAGGTGTCCATTTTTCCCAGCACCACTTATTGAAGAGGCTGTCTTTTCTCCATTGTATATTCGTGCCTCCTTTGTCATAAATTAGGTGACTAAATGTGCATGGGTTTAATTGTGGGTTTTCTATCCTGTACCATTGATCTGTATTTTTGTTTTCATGCCTGTACAATACTGTCTTGATTACTATAGCTTTGTAGTATATTTTGAAGTTGGGGAGCCTGATTCCTCCAGCTCCGTTTTTCTTTCTCAAGGTTGCTTTGGCTATTTGGGGTCTTTTGTGTTTCCATATGAATTGTAAAATATTTTGTTCTAATTATGTGAAGAATGCCATTGGTAGTTTGATAGGGGATTGCATGGAATCTGTAGTTTCCAGTTATTTCTAAAAACACATTTTAAAAAGCATCCCTTTGATAGTCAATGTTACCCTTTAATATTAGAATTAGGCATACCAAAATCTGCCTACTTATTTAGTAAATGAGGTAATTTTCTCTAGCAAGAGAAGGAAAAAATATAAGGAACACATTTTCAAATGATAAACACTTCTTGAATTTTTTAACTAAGATGATGAATATATCCACAAAGTTCCTTGATCTTTTAAAACATTTTTCTGTATTCACAATCTTTTAGTTTTAATATAACATACATATAGAGAAGCATGTACAACTCCATAATTTATCACTACACTGACACTCTTGTAATCTTTACTCAGGTCAAAAAAAAAAAAAAAAAAAAAGAGAACATTACTACCACCCATAGGCATCCCATGTGTTTCTTCCAAATTATAAATTCTGATCCTCTTCCCAGAAGAAACCTCTCCTGAATTTTGCCTCCTGTATACGTCTGTTGGTTTATGTCAGCAAATAACTCAAAGATATACATATATATTATTTACATGCTATTTCCTTTAATTCAAGAAAAACAATTATGGACTGGTTTCTCCTAATAAATGCAAAAACAGAATTTATATATAAGAAAGAAGAGAAATGAAGAAGGAAAAACTACAATTAAAATAGCACACTTTATTTATTTTCCTTTCCTTCAGTAAGATGCTGATTTATCCGGCAGTAGGTAAAGAGATCAGTTAAGTTTTTCTGTCTTTAGACATTGAAATGATAACCAAAGAAACCAATTTCAGTTGATTAAGGATTCTTCAGAATATGTTGGTTATATAACCATGGATATATAAGTAAAAGGATGGCTCTGTAGTCTGACTGCCAGTATCTTTTTTTAGCTCCTCTGTCACAATTATGCCAGACCTGTACCATTTCGCATAAACACTCATATACTTAGGTACGTGTTTCTGTTGGATAATATATTTTAGAAGTGGAAATAAGGCCTCATAGAGAATGTGTGTGCTTAACTTCAGTGAACACTGCCAAACAGTTTTCCAAAATGTTTGCACAAATTTAAAATCCCACTGGTAGTTAGAGTTCCAGTTGTACCATATCCTCTCCAACACTTTAAAAAAATGTTTTATTGAAGTATAGTTGATTTACAATGTTGTGTTAATTTCTGCTGTACAGCAGAGTGATTCAGTTATACATATATATGTTCTTTTTCATATTCTTTTCCATTATGGTTTTTCACAGGATATTGAATATAGTTCCTTCTACTACACAGTAGGACCTTGTTTTTTATCTTCCAACACTTTTTAATTACCTCTTCTGAAGGGTGTGTAACAGTATCTTATTGTAGTTCAAATTACATTTCCTAATAACTAATGGAACGTGATGTTAACAGCCTTTCCTCTCACCTCAAGGATAACCTGAGGATTTGACTATTCATTGAATCCTCCTTGCAACATGAACTCAGTGAGTTTATGGGCGTGTATATAGCATCCAATATAAATATTATGTACCAACCTGTACCTCATTGTTGAGACTATTCATTGAATAATAGATTACTGACAAGTGACATGTAATTGATGAGGTAAAGAAAAACTGGAAAATGGCAGCTAGTCATATACTCCTAAAGGGGCTAAAGGGATAGCAATGTGTCTAGAAATGATAGCTTTACAAGTACTCTAGGCCCAGTTGTTCTTCTCCCTTGACTACATGAAACCCAAATGGGGAGTGGGACCTTAAGAATCATACCTGGGAGTTGTAAGCCTCCTGTATGTTGTTACTGTACATGTTGTCTTGTATTCTTTCTTGAGGTTTGGGTTCTGAGTAAAACCTATTGTATCTCATGAATTTGTCCTTCCATAGCTGTATTAGTGTTGGTTGATCAGAGTGGATTATGTAATTTATGAGTTACATAATTTGTGGTCACCTGTTCATACAATTTTAAAACGTTTCTATTCAATTTTCTTGTCCATTTTTCTATTGGGTTGTCACCTTCTTCATACCGATTTGAAAAAATTTGCTGTAAATTCTTGATATAAGCCCTTTGGCAGTTATATTTATTCTAAAAAACTTATCCTTGCCTTTTCATTCTCTTTATAAAGAGGTCAGTCACAGGAAGTTCAAAATTTTAATATATTCTAATTTATTAATATTTTTCATTTTGTTTAGTTCTTCCAGTGTTCTGTTTAATAAATCTTTTACTACTCTAAGGTCATGAAGTTATTCTAGAGTGTTAACTTTTAAAGTCTGTATATTTTACCTTTTACATTTGGATTTGTAATCCACCTGGAATTAATTTTTGTGTGAAATTAAGTAGCAGTAAAGTTTCATTTTTCCTATGTGGACCTCAAATTGATCCAGCACCAATTCTTGCAAAAACTGCACTTCTCCCACTTTCTCTATCGTACCCCTTTTATTATAGTTGAAGGGAATATATGGATTTGGGTCTGTTTCTGAATGCTCTTCTCTGTTCTGTTCATTTCTATCCTTGGCTACATCACAGTCTTAATCACTGTTCTTTTGTAGTAAATTTTGTTTTGTGATATGGCAGATCTCCTAACTTTGTTCTTATCCAAAGTTTGTTTGTTTTTCTCTTTGTGGTGCTTTGCATTTCTATATGAATTTTAGAATCAGATTATCCATTTCCATACACATGTATGCATAAAAATATACACACAAACACTGTTAGCATTTGGTAGGGGGTTGCACTGAATTTATAAATTATTTGGGGGAGAATTGACATCTTTACAGTTATGAGACTTCAATCCATAAAAATAGTTTATCCATTCATTTAGATTTTTTATACTTTTCTCTCACTTAATAATTTTCCATGTAAAAGTCTTATATACCTTTTATTAGCTATATTCCTACATATTTGTTATTTATTGATGCTATTTTTAATAGTATATTTTATAATTTTATCTTCTTTTGTGATTAATATATAGAAATTCATTTGGTTTTTGTATATCAACCTTTGATTCAACAATCTTCCAATATCCACTCTAATTCTAATGTTTATCTGTAGATTCTTTTGGACTTTCTATATGAACAAATCATATGCTGTACTTAGAGTAACGTTTTTATGACTTCTTTTCTTATCTGTTTGGCTTTAATCTGTTTTTCTTGCCTGTTTGCATTAGCAAAGACCTGTAGTACCTAAATAGAAGTAGCGAAGATGGATTGTGATAGCTTGGGTGTTTTTTAAAATTGTAGTGAAATATGCATAACATAAAATTTACCATATTAATAATTTTTTTTTTTTTTTTTTGCGGTACGCAGGCCTCTCACTGTTGTGGCCTCTCCCGCTGCGGAGCACAGGCTCCGGACGCGCAGGCTCAGCGGCCATGGCTCACGGGCCCAACCGCTCCACGGCATGTGGGATCTTCCTGGACCGGGGCACGAACCCGCATCCCCTGCATCAGCAGGCGAACTCTCAACCACTGCGCCACCAGGGAAGCCCCATATTAATAATTTTTGAAGCGTACAGTAGTGATAAATGCATTTAAGTTGTGCAGCCATCACCACCATCAATCTTCAGAACTATTTCATCTTGCAAAACTGAAATTCGGTACCCATTAAACAATAACTCTTGGGCTTCCCTGGTGGCGCAGTGGTTGAGAGTCTGCCTGCCGATGCAGGGGACGCAGGTTCGTGCTCCGGTCCGGGAGGTTCCCACATGCCGTGGAGTGGCTGGACCCGTAAGCCATGGCCACTGAGCCTGTGCGTCTGGAGCCTGTGCTCTGCAACGGGAGAGGCCACAACAGTGAGAGGCCCACATACTGCAAAAAAAAAAAAAAAAGAAAAAAGAAAAAAATTAACTCTCCATTGCTTCCTCCCTTCAGCCCCTGGCAATCACCATTCTACTTTCTGTCTCTATGAATTTGACCTACTTATATAAGTGGAATCAAATAGTATTTGTCTTTTTGTGACTGATTTATTTCACTTAGCATAATATCTTCAAAGTTCATGCATGTTGTAGCATGTGTCAGAATTTACTTCTTTTTAAAGGCTGAATAATATTCCATTGTATATATATACCACATTTTGTTTATCCACTTACATGTTGATGGATCCTTTGGTTATTTCCACCTTTTTGGCTATTGTGATTAATGCTGCTATGAACAGGTAGCATTACATGTAGCACTAGGTTTTTTAAAGCAAACCTTTACTCTCTTTCCGCCATGGATTCATTATACTTTTCTGCTCCATTAATGTTGGGGTTGGTCCTATGAATTGTTTTGACAAATGCAACACTAGTAGATGTGACACAAGCAAAAGCTTTAGAAGAGCTTTCTCAGTGGAACTTGTCTACTTGTACTTCTACCATCATCATGAGAAAAAAATGACTCAAGCAGCTTCCTGGTTTTTGAAGTATGTACATCATGTTGAATAGACCTAGACAAAACCCCAGATTGAAGGCAAGTTCTTTTGGTGATGATCCACAGTTGTTCAAATACAAATAAATAATTGTTATTTTAAGCCAATAGGTTGGGGAGAGGGGTGTCATGCATCATTATTATGGCAATACCAATTCTTGATATTTTATCATTAAATATGATTGTTGTAAATTATTAGAATAGATATCATTTATCATATTAGAAATTTTCCTTCTATTTCTAGGTTTACATTTTTTCCTTTTTAAATAAACAATCTTACTGAAGTATATTTCACATATCATAAAGTTAACACATTTCAAACATTATAATTCAACTATTTTTAGTAACTTTACTTTTCTCTCTTCCTAGCTTTCTAGCTTATTCATTTTCTTTAAATTGGAGTCAAATTGCTTTACAATAATGTGTTAGTTTCTGCTGTACAATGAAGTGAATCAGCTATATGTATACCTATATCCCTTCCCTCTTGAGCCTCCCCCCAACCCACCCCTCCAGGTCATCACAGAGCACTGAGGTGAGCTCCCTGTGTTATACAGAATCTTCCTGCTACTTATCTATTTTACACATGGTAGTGTATTTATGTCAAACCTAATCACCCAATTCGTCCTACTCCCCCTTCCCCCCACCATGTCCACATGTCTGTTCTCTATGTCTATGTCTCTATTCCTACCCTGCAGATAGGTTCATCTGCACCAGTTTTTTAGATTCCACATATATGTGTTAATATACGACATTTGTTTTTCTCTTTCTGGCTTACTTCACTCTGTGTGACAGACTCTAGGTCCATCCACATCTCTACAAATGACCCAATTTCATTCCTTTTTATGGCTGAGTAATATTCCATTGTATATATGTACCACATCATCTTTATCTATTCATCTATTGTTGGACATTTAGGTTGTTTCCGTGTTCTGGCTATTGTGCTTTCTAGCTTATTCATGAATGGAAGTTTAGATGTTGAATTCCAAGACATGCCTTTTCTATGTCTATTAAGAAACTTGTAGTTTTTCTTATTTTCTAAATGTGGTGAACTCCATAATTTGAGTTTCATATAAAAAAAGCATTGTAAATGTAATATAAAGACAAGATAGTGCCAAATGGTCCTTATCTATATATCTGTGGATTTAGTATTTATACTTATGAGATATGTTGTATTCTTATTTTTTCCTTTTTGTAATGCCCTTATCTTTCTTAGGTATGCTTACGTGACTAGGCTATTTTGGCCTTCTAACATGGGTTGAAAAACATCACCTTTTCCATGTTTTCAAAGCTTGTTTAAAATTGGTAATAATTCTTCCTTAAATGTGTGATAGAATTAACTGATGACACAAATACATTTTCCTTCTTTCAAAGAAAATTTTGTTTGTGCTGGAAATTAATAAGAGATTTAGGAAAAACAAATACTAATCCTCTGCATAGCTAATGTACAATGCAAATTGAATCCCTAAACTTAGAGGGTCCTTTTGATACTGTTAGGGCATTTTTTTTTTTGACAGCTTTATTGGAGTATAATTGCTTTACAATGATGTGTTAGTTTCTACTTTATGGCAAACTGAATCAGTTATACATATACATATGTTACCATATCTCTTCCCTCTTGCATCTCCCTCCAACCCTCCCTATCCCACCCTTCTAGGTGGTCACAAAGCACTGAGTAATCTCCCTGTTCTATGCAGCTGCTTCCCACTAGCTATCTATTTTACGTTTGGTAGTGTATATATGTCCATGCCACTCTCTCACATTGTCACAGCTCACCATTCCCCCTCCCCATATCCTCAAGTCCATTCTCTAGTAGGTCTGTGTATTTATTCCTGTCTTACCCCTAGGTTCTTCATGACATTTTCTTTTCTTAAATTCCATATATATGTGTTAGCTTATGGTATTTGTCTTTCTCTTTCTGACTTACTTCACTCTGTATGACAGATTCTAGGTCCATCCACCTCATTACAAATAGCTCAATTTCGTTTCCTTTTATGGCTGAGTAATATTCCATTGTATATATGTGCCACATCTTCTTTATCCATTCATCCGATGATGGACACTTAGGTTGTTTCCATCTCTGGGCTATTGTAAATAGAGCTGCAATGAACATTTTGGTACATGACTCTTTGAATTATGGTTTTCTCAGGGTATATGCCCAGTAGTGGGATTGCTGGGTCATATGGTAATTATATTTGTAGTTTCTTGAGGAACTTCCATACTGTTCTCCATAGAGGCTGTACCAATTCACATTCCCATCAGCAGTGCAAGAGTGTTCCCTTTTCTCCACACCCTCTCCAGAATTTATTGTTTCTAGAGTTTTTGATGATGGCCACTCTGACTGGTGTGAGATGATATCTCATTGTAGTTTTGATTTGCATTTTTCTAATGATTAATGATGTTGAGCATTCTTTCACGTGTTTGTTGGCAGTCTGTATATCTTCTTTGGGTAAATGTCTATTTAGGACTTCTTCCCATTTTTGGATTGGGTTGTTTGTTTTTTTGTTATTGAGCTGCATGAGCTGCCTGTAAATTTTGGAGATTAATCCTTTTTCAGTTGCTTCATTTGCAAATATTTTCTCCCATTCTGAGGGTTGTCCTTTGGTCTTGATTGTGATTTCCTTTGCTGTGCAAAAGCTTTTAAGTTTCATTAGGTCCCATTTGTTTATTTTTGTTTTTATTTCCATTTCTCTAGGAGGAGGGTCAAAAAAGATCTTGCTGTGATTTATGTCATAGAGTGTTCTGCATATGTTTTCCTCTAAGAGTTTGATAGTTGCTGGCCTTACATTGAGGTCTTTAATCCATTTTGAGCTTATTTTTCTGTATGGAGTTAAGGAGTGATCTAATCTCATACTTTTACATGTACCTGTCCAGTTTTCACAAAACCATGAAGAGGCTGTCCTTTCTCCACTGTATATTCCTGCCTCCTTTATCAAAGATAAGGTGACGATATGTGCATGGGTTTACCTCTGGGCTTTCTATCCTGTTCCATTGATCTATATTTCTGTTTTTGTGCCAGTACCATACTGTCTTGATTACTGTAGCTTTGTAGTATAGTCTAAAGTCAGGGAGGCTTATTCCTCCAGCTCCATTTTTCGTTCTCAAGATTGTTTTGGCTATTCGGGGTCTTTTGTGTTTCCATACAAATTGTTAAATTTCTTGTTCTAGTTCTGTGAAAAATGCCATTGGTAGTTTGATAGGGATTGCATTGAATCTGTAGATTGCTTTGGGTAGTACAGTCATTTTCACAATGTTGATTCTTCCAATCCAAGAACATGGTATATCTCTCCATCTATTTTTATCATCTTTAATTTCTTTCATCAGTGTCTTATAATTTTCTGCATACAGATCTTTTGTCTCGTTAGGTAGGTTTATTCCTACATATTTTTTTGTTGTTGTTGCAAAGGCAAATGGGAGTGTTTTCTTGATTTCACTTTCAGATATTTCATGATTAGTGTATAGGAATGCCAGAGATTTGTGTGCATTAATTTTGTATCCTGCTACTTTACCAAATTCATTGATTAGCTCTAACAGTTTTCTGGTAGCATCTTTAGGATTCTCTATGTATAGTATCATGTCGTCTGCAAACAGTGACAGCTTTACTTCTTCCTTTCCAATTTGAATTCCTTTTATTTCCTTTTCTCCTCTGATCGCTGTGGCTAAAACTTCCAAAACTATGTTGAATAAGAGTGGTGAGCGTGGGCAACCTTGTCTTGTTCCTGATCTTCGTGGAAATGCTTTCAGTTTTTCACCATTGAGGACGGTGTTGGCTGTGGGTTTGTCATACATGGCCTTTATTATGTTGAGGAAAATTCCCTCTATGCCTACGTTCTGCAGGGTTTTTATCATAAATGGGTGTTGAATTTTGTCGAAAGCTTTCTCTGCATCTATTGAGATGACCATATGGTTTTGCTCCTTCAATTTGTTAATATGGTATATCACATTGATTGATTTACGTATATTGAAGAATCCTTGCATTCCTGGAATAAACCGCACTTGATCATGGTGTATGATCCTTTTAATGTGCTGTTGTATTCTGTTTACTAGTAGTTTGTTTAGGATTTTTGCATCTATGTTCAACAGTGATATTGGCCTGTGGTTTTCTTTCTTTGTGACATCCTTTTCTGGTTTTGGTATCAGGGTGATGGTGGCCTTGTAGAATGAGTTTGGGAGCGTTCCTCCCTCTGCTATATTCTGGAAGAGTTTGAGAAGGATAGGTGTTAGCTCGTCTCTAAATGTTTGAAAGAATTCGCCTGTGAAGCCATTTGGTCCTGGGCTTTTGTTTGTTGGAAGATTTTTAATCACAGTTTCAATTTCAGTGCTTGTGATTGGTCTCTTCATACTTTCTGTTTCTTCCTGATTCAGGCAGGGCAGGTTAGGCATTTCTAAGAATTTGTTCATTTCTTCCAGGTTGTCCATTATATTGTCATAGAGTTGCTTGTAGTAATCTCTCATGATCTTTTGTATTTCTGAATTGTCAGTGGTTACTTCTCCTTTTTCATTTCTAATTCTATTGATTTGAGTCTTCTCCCTTTTTTTCTTGATGAGTCTGGCTAATGGTTTGTTAATTTTTTTTTCTCTTCTCAAAAAACCAGCTTTTAATTTTATTGATCATTGCTATCATTTCCTTCATTTCTTTTTCATTTATTTCTGATCTGATCTTTATGATTTTCTTCCTTCTGCTAACTTTGGGGTTTTTTTGTTCTTCTTTCTCTAATTGCTTTAGGTCCAAGGTTAGGTTGTTTATTCGAGATGTTTCCTGTTTCTTAACATAGGATTGTATTGCTATAAACGTCTCTCTTAGAACTGCTTTTGCTGCATCCCATAGGTTTTAGGTCATCAGGTCTCCATAGTCATTTGTTTCCATGTATTTTTTGATATCCTCTTTGATTTCTTCAGTGATCACTTCGTTATTATGTATTTTTTAGCCTCCATGTGTTTGTATTTTTTACAGATCTTTTCCTGTAATTGATATCTAGTTTCATAGCATTGTGGCCAGAAAAGATACTTGATACAATTTCAATTTTCTTAAATTTACCAAGGCTTGATTTGTGAACCAAAATATGATCTATCCTGGAGAATGTTCCATGAGCAATTGAGAAGAATGTGTATTCTGTTGTTTCTGGATGGAATTTCCTATACTATCAATTAAGTCCATCTTGTTTAATGTATCATTTAAAGCTTGTGTTTCCTTATTTATTTTCATTTTGGATGATCTGTCCATTGGTGAAAGTGGGGTGTTAAAGTCCACTACTATGAATGTGTTACTGTCGATTTCTCCTTTTATGGCTGTTAGTATTTCCCTTATATATTGAGGTGCTCCTAAGTTGGGTGCATAAATATTTACAATTTTTATATCTTCTTGGATCAATCCCTTGATCATTATAAAGTGGCCTTCTTTGTCTCTTGTAATAGTCTTTATTTTAAAGTGTATTTTTTCTGATATGAGAATTGCTACTCTGGCTTTCTTTTGATTTCCATTTGCATGGAATATCTTTTTCCATCCCCTCACTCAGTCTGTATGTGTCCCTAGGTCTGAAATGGGTCTCTTGTAGACTGCTTATATATGGGTCTTATTTTTGTATCCATTTAGCCAGTCTGTGTTATTTGGTGGGAGCATTTAATCCATTTACATTTAAGGTAATTATCGATATGTATGTTCCTATTCCCATTTTCTTAATTGTCTTGGGTTTGTTTTATAGGTCTTTTTTTTTTTCTCTTGTGTTTCTTGCCTAGAGAAGATACTTTAGCATTTGTTGTAAAGCTGGTTTGGTGGTGCTGAACTCTCTCAGCTTTTGCTTGTCTCTAAAGGTTTTAATTTCTCCATCAAATCTGAATGAGATCCTTGCTGGGTAGAGTAATCTTGGTTTTAGGTTTTTCTCCTTCATCACTTTAAATATGTTCTGCCAGTCCCTTCTGCTTGCAGAGTTTCTGCTGAGAGATCAGCTGTTAACCTTATGGGGATTCCCTTGTGTGTTATTTCTTGTTTTTCCCTTGATTCTTTTAATATGTTTTCTTTGTATTTACTTTTTGACAGTTTGATGAATATGTGTCTTGGCATGTTTCTCCTTGGATTTATCCTGTATGGGACTCTCTGTGCTTCCTGGACTTGATTAACTATTTCCTTTCCCATATTAGGGAAATTTTCAACTATAATCTCTTCAAATATTTTCTCAGTCCCTTTCTTTTTCTCTTCTTCTTCTGGAACCCCTATAATTCGAATGTTGGTGCATTTAATGTTGTCCCAGAGGTCTCTGAGACTGTCCTCAGTTCTTTTCATCCTTTTTCTTTATTCTGCTCTGCAGTAGTTATTTCCACTATTTTATCTTCCAGGTCACTTATCCGTTCTCCTGCCTCAGTTATTCTGCTATTGATCCCTTCTAGAGTATTTTTAATTTCATTTATTGTGTTGTTCATCTTTGCTTGTTTCCTCTTTAGTTCTTCTAGGTCCTTGTTAAAGGTTTCTTGCATTTTCTCTATCCTATTTCCAAGATTTTGGATCATCTTTACTCTCATTATTCTGAATTCTTTTTCATGTAGACTGCCTAGTTCCTCTTCATTTGTTAGGTCTGGTGGGTTTTTATCTTGCTCCTTCATCTGCAGTGTGTTTTTCTGTCTTCTCATTTTGCTTATCTTACTGTGTTTGGGGTCTCCTTTTTGCAGGCTGCAGGTTCGTAGTTCCCGTTTTTTTTTGGTGTCTGTTCCCAGTGGCTAAAGTTGGTTCAGTGGGTTGTGTAGGCTTCCTGGTGGAGGGGACTAGTGCCTGTGTTCTGGTGGATGAGGCTGGATCTTGTCTTTCTGGTGGGCAGGTCCACGTCTGGTGGTGTGTTTTGGGGTGTCTGTGGACTTATTATGATTTTAGGCAGACTTTCTGCTAATGGGTGGGGTTGTGTTCCTGTCTTGTTTGTTGTTTGGCATAGGGTGTCCAGCACTGTAGCTTGCTGGTCGTTGAGTGAAGCTGGGTGTTGGTGTTGAGATGGAGATCTCTGGGAGATTTTCACCGTTTGATATTATGTGCAGCTGGGAGGTCTCTTGTGGACCAGTGTGCTGAAGTTGGCTCTCCCACCTCAGTGGCACAGCGCTGACTCCTGGCTTGAGCACCAAGGGCCTTTCATCGCCACAGCTCAGAATAAAAGGGAGAAAAATTAGAAAGAAAGAGGATAAAAGAAAGAAAGGCAAAATAAAATAAAGTGATTAAAATAAAAAATATTAAGAAAAAACAATTTTTTTTAAAGTAAGAAAAAAAAACGGATGGATAGAACCCTAGGACAAATGGTGAAAGCAAACTTTACAGACAACATCTCACACAGAGCATACACATACACACTCACAAAAAGAGGAAAAGGGGAAAAAATAATAAATCTTCCTCTCAAAGTCCACCTCCTCAATTTGGGATGATTAATTGTCTGTTCAGGTATTCCACAGATGTAGGGTACATCAAGTTTATTGTGGATATTTAATCTGCTGCTCCTGAGGCTGCTGGTAGAGATTTCCATTTCTCTTCTTTGTTGACACAGCTCCCGAGGTTCAGCTTTGGATTTGACCCCGCCTCTGCATGTAGGTTGCCGGAGGGCAACTGTTCTTCGCTCAGACAAGACGTGGTTAAAGGAGCCGCTGATTCAGGGGCTCCGGCTCACTCAGCCTGGGGGGGAGGGAGGGGTACCGAGTGCGGGGCGAGCCTGTGGCGGTAGAGGCCGGTGTGACATTGCACCAGCCTGAGGCGCCCCATGCATTCTCCCAGGGAAGTTGTCCCTGGATCCTGGGACCTTGGCAGTGGTGGGCTGCATAGGCTCCCCGGAAGTGAGATGTGGAGAGTGACCTGTGCTCGCACATAGGCTTCTTGGTGGCAGCAGCAGCAGCCTTAGCGTCTCATGCCCATCTCTGGGGTCCACGCTGTTAACTGTGGCTTGAGCCCGTCTCTGGAGCTCCTTTAAGCAGCGCTCTTAATCCCCTCTCCTCACGCACCAGGAAACAAAGAGGGAAGAAAACGTTTCTTGCCTCTTCGGCAGGTTCAGACTTTTCCCCAGACTCCCTCCCGGCCAGCCGTGGCACACTAACCCCCTGCAGGCTGTGTTCACGCCGCCAACCCCAGTCCACTCCCAGCGCTACGACCGAAGCCCGAGCCTCTACTCCCAGCGAGCAGAGAAGCCTCTCGGGCTGGTGAGTGCTGGTCAGCACGATCCTCTTTGCAGAAATCTCTTCGCTTTGCCCTCTGCACCCCGTGGCTGCGCTCTCCTCCATGGCACTGAAGCTTCCTCCCTCTGCCACCCGCAGGCTCTGCCTGGGAAGGGACTTCTAGTGTGTGGAAACCTTTCGTTCTTCATGGCTCCCTCCCACTGGTGCAGGTCCCATCCCTATTCTTGTGTCTCTGTTTATTCTTTTTTCTTTTGCCATACCCAGGTACGTGGGGAGTTTCTTGTCTTTTGGGATGTCCGAGGTCTTCTGCTAGCGTTCAGTAGGTGTTCTGTAGGAGTTGTTCCACATGTAGATGTATTTCTCATGTATCTGTGGGGAGGAAGGTGATCTCTGCCTCTTACTATTTCGCCATCTTCCCCTACATACCGGCCCTCCGTCCACAGGAGTGTTGCGGCTTCGGCCGCTGGGGCCCCTCTAGAGATGGCAGCCTCAGTGCGGCCGCCCTCCCCTCTGGCTCCGGGGCAGTTCCGTGTTGGCAGAGGGAAGAGACCCTGAGCCAGGAGCATGTTAGGGCATTTATTAGGAAAGATGGGATTCTTAAATTTTAGATGGGGTTTGTGTTAGAGTACCCAAGACTATCCTCAGGCTTGATGATTCACTAGAATTACTCACAGGACTTAGAAAAAGCTGTTATACTCAGTCATGGTTTATTAAAATGAAAGGATATGTATTAAAATCAGCAATGGGAAAGGACACATGGGGCAATGTCCAAGGCAAGCCAGACACAGCTTCCAAGTTCTTCTTTCCAGTGGAGTTACACAGGGACACAATTAAATCTTATATCAGTGATGTGTGACAACAAGGGCAAAGTACTGCTAACCAGAGAAGCTGCTCACCTGAGCTTTGGTGTGCAGGTTTTTATTAGGGGTCAGTCATGTAGGCATGTAGCATCCAGTCCCCTGAGCAAAAACAGGTATTCACCTTAAGTCACTTTGTTAGGATAAACTTACCTGGTCACACTAGCCTTAGCATGGCCCAAGGCCCCAGGCATACAAAAATACATTATCTGGTAGAATATTCCAACAGCTCAGAGGATATCTTTCAGGGGATGTCCAAGGGCCAGTCCTGGAGACTTTTTATTTGGAAAAATGTTTTCTAAAAGAAATTTACTTGGAATGTGTGGGATTTGAGTGACCTAGTCTTGCTAGGTTAGGTATTTCAGGTATACCTTCTTTATGTCTTGGTCTTAAAATCTATTGTATATGATAATAATTTAGCTATATCAAGTTTTTAACATTATTCTTATTGTGCATATTGTCCATATTTTTGACCATACTCTGTCCTTACATTGAAGATTTGTCTCATAAATAGCATAGAGTGTGTCTCCTTTGTTTTGTTCATTTATATTTATTCTTTAGTTTGAAATTTTAGTCCATTTATATTTTTAAAATTACTGAAATATATAGGTTAAATTGAACAAAATCTGCAATTTATTTTCCCTTTACTTTTAATGTTATGTGCTTTGTGTTATTCCATTTCCACCCTATATTAACTTGTTAGATACACCATATTTTACTATTTTATTTGTCATCGTAGAAACTAAAATATTAATTCTTGGCATTTTAAGTTTGAAATGTTACAGCTTGTTAAACAATGAAAGGGCTTTCAACCCTTTAACTCCCTCTTTTGAGTTATGTCTTATTTTTGTGTGTGTGTGTGTGTTTAAATCTGTATACATATTAAACACCACATGGTTAGCTTGGTAATTTATATAATAGTAAGTGTGTATTTGTAAGTTTCTTGAGAAAATTGCCTGGCCATGCTATATAAGAGTTTGATTTTATTACTTTTACAGAAGAAATGTGATCAATTTTCATCTATAATCAGTTTTGTTCTGCATTTCTTTACTTCATACATTTACCCACACAACTACCCTTTTCTTGGCCTTTATTCCTGTGTTGTCTTTCGTAGCTTTCATCTGGGGTGATTTTCTTGTGCCTGGGAAACACTTATTAGCATTCTTTTCAGTGCAGATTTGCTGGTAATGAATTCTCTCACTTTTTGTTTGTCTGAATATTCCTTTAGGTTGCCTTCATTTCTAAAGAATATTTTGTTAATAGAGAATTTTATGTTGAAACATTTTTTCTCTCATTCATTTAGAGTTTTCATTATATTTTATTTTGACATTCCTTATTTCTTTTGAGTAATATGTTGTTGGTTTTTCTGTTATTCCTTTAGAGGTAATGACTTTATTCCTTGCAGCTTTCTAAGATTTTTTCTTTTTCATTGTTTTTTTCATCAGCTTTATTCTTAAATGCCTAAGTGTGTTGTTATTTCTGTTTATCCAACATGGTATTTAAAAAACTTATTTAATATATGGCTTGATGTCTTTACTCAGTTTGGAAAGTTTCTCAGTGTTTACATTTTATTCAGCGTTTTTGCACTATTTTATCCTTCAGTCCTTCTGGGTCACTCTTTTCTGAATTTTCCATCTTTTTTGTGTGTTTTTGTGATTAGTCTATATATTTTATTCCAAACAAATTTTTCAGTTCATTAACTCTCTCCTCAAATGTGTATTCCAGTTTATTGAGTGTCTTATTTCAATTATTGTGTTTTCAGTTCTAAAACCTTCCGTTTTATTCCTTTTATGGGATAAAATTTCTCTCATGGTATTTAATTCCTTGACATGTTAATCACAGATTTTTTTGAGTCCATGTATGAGAACTCTGTTCTCCTGTAGGACTATTTTTACTGTCTGAGGGTGTTGTTTGTTTGCTTGCTTTGTTTTTTAGTACAGTCTTCTTTAACTTCTATGTGCTGCTCCTTAATTTCAAGAGTTATTTTAAAGTTACAGTAATCAAGAGAGTATAATATTGATAAAAAAAATAGGGTAACTGATAAATGGAACAGAATAGAGTCCAGATGTAGACCCTCAGTTACATAGTAAATCTGTTTTCAATAAAGAT
This sequence comes from Aethalodelphis obliquidens, assembly GCF_003676395.1. NCBI lineage: Eukaryota > Metazoa > Chordata > Mammalia > Artiodactyla > Delphinidae > Aethalodelphis > Aethalodelphis obliquidens. The sequence goes on from NW_020837954.1 coordinate 16,109,663, forward strand.
TCTATAGTAGTTTCCTATAGCTCTTGTAACAAATTATCACAACCTTTGTGGCTTAAAAAAATGTATCCTGTTACAGTTCTGGAGGCCAGAAGTCCAAACTGGGTTTCACTGGGTCAAAATCAGGGTGTTGCCAGGGTTGCACTCTCTCCAGGACTCTAGAGGAGGATTGGTTTCCCTGCCTTTTCCTGTTTCCAGTGGCTACCTGTATTGCTTGGTTTGTGGCCCTTTCCTCTATCTTCAAAGCCAGTGGCTTAGCATCTTCTCTTTTGGACTCTACTTTTTGTCCCCAATACATGGCCACCTTTTATTCCGTAGTAAAATCTCACCCTCCCTTGTTTTAAGAACTCTTGTGATCATACTTACAGTCCATCTGGATAATCTGAGATAATGTTCCCATCTCAAAATTCTTAATCTGCAAAGTCCCTTTGTCATATAAGGTGACATTCACAGGTCCCAGGGATTAGGATCTGGATATCTCTGGGGGTCATTAGTCAGCCTATCTAGATGCTAAGGCAATTCGATGGGTTTTTAATATTTTCAGCATATAGTCCTAAAAATATTGGAGAACCATAAACTAGCTAGCTAGCTGGCCAGCCATCTAACCAGCCACTCAAAGGAAGGAAGGAAAGTGGGAAGAATGAAAAGAAGGAAGATCTCTTTACCTGATACCTTATAACATTTTTAACTTACCATGGATCATTGAGTTAAATATGAAAGTTAAAACTATGCAACTTTAAGAAAGATTTCCTAAATATGACAGATTTCCAAAATATGACAAAAACTCATGAGGTATTAAAGAAAAAAATCAATAAATTGGACTTCATCAAAATTAAAAACTTCTGCTCTTGGGCTTCCCTGGTGGCGCAGTGGTTAAGAATCCGCCCGCCAAGGCAGGGGACATGGGTTCGAGCCCTGGTCCGGGAAGATCCCATATGCTGTGGAGTAACTAAGCCTGTGCGCCGCAACTACTGAGCCTGCACTCTAGAGCCCGCAAACCACTGCTACTGAGCTCACATGCCACAACTACTGAGGCCCGTGTGCCTAGAGCCGGTACTCCACAACAAGAGAAGCCACAGCAGTGAGAAGCCCACACACTGCAACGAAGAGTAGCCCCCGCTCACTGCAACTAGAGAAAGCCTGCACACAGGAACAAATACCTAATGCAGCCAAAGATAAATAAATAAATTCATTAAAAAAAAATTTTCCTCTCAAAAAATACCATTTTGAAAATGAAAAGACAATCTCCAGACTGGGCATAAATATTTGTAAAACATATATCTGAGAAAGGACTTGTCTAGAATATATAAAAACTCTTATGACTCAATAAGACAAATAACCCAATAAAAATGTGCCATAACTTCAACACTTACTTAACAAAAGAAGATATACTGATGACAAATAAGCACATAAAAAGATGCTCAAAATCATCTAGATCTCCCTATAGGTAAGATTTATTAAGATACCAAATCATAGAATTGTCTCTGTATTCTTTTACACTGAAAAGAAACCTCTGCTTTCTATACCTTCCCCCCAATCACCCTAAAATCCAAAACCGACAATAAGTAATTTCTAACACCTTCCTACTAAGATTCCACACAGATCCCCATGGTGTACATTATTCCTCATAGCAATGAGTAGTAAACCCAATTTGTTAGCTGAAAGGAAGGCATCAGTTGTTAGTGATAGTTTTAAGATTGTGTTTCTGAAGAGAGAGAGAAAGAGGGAGAACCTTCAAAACTCCCACCATCACATCACATCTAACTCTGTTGTAACATTGACACTAACAATTTCCAACTTATTATATATGTTTCAGTCTAACACTAATGGCCCCTTTTGTGCACTAGAACACATTCACTGTAGCCTACTCAAAACCATTATTCCAGCAAGTCTCCCCTAAGGACTAGCATGGAGCAGCTGGTATCAGCATGGACTCTACAGCTAGATTGCCTGGATTTATATCCCAGCTCTGCCACTCTTTGTATGACCTGGAGTAACTTAGTTACCTTCTCTGTGTCTTGTCTCAATTTTCACATCTTTTAAATATAAGGATATTAATAATACATCATAGTATTGTGAAGAATAAATAAGTTATTTTTTGTAAGTGATTTATAAGAGGGCTTTGTTGATTGTTAGCATGATAATGACTTTAATACATCTCTCTGCACCATCAAATTTCATTCTCTATTAGATCATTTCCATTAATACAAAACATATTTTCTCTCATTTAAAAAATAAACTTCCTCTTAATTCTTCTTTCTCCTCTACCAAATGCCCCATTTTTAAAATCTCCTTTATAGCCAAATTCCTGGAGAGTTAATTCTACTCCTTGTCTCTAAATCCTTTTCTCCCAGTCTCAGGTTTTGGCCCCCACCATGCCTCTGAATTTGTTCTTCTCAAAGTTACAAATCACGCCCTGCCCATTTTGTAAATACAATGGTTAATTCTCAATTTTTATTTTACTTGCACTATTAGTGTTGTGTATAGTTATAGAGTTAATTTCTCCCCTCTCTTAGATATTCTTTCTTTACTTGGCTTCAAGTACTCCATACACTTCTGCCATTTCATTGGTCCCTTTTTATAGTTATTTTCTTTCTCCTTGGATTTTTAATATTGGTGAGTGCCAGGGCCTCATCATTGTTCCCTTTCTCTAAGTGTCCTCACTCTCTTGGTGAGCTCATATCTTCCAGTGACTTTTAATATCATCACATGCCAGTGCCTCTTAAATATGCATTTTTGCCCAAACCCATCTCCCAAAGTCTAGGATAATAATAGACCAATACCCTCCTGAACACACCCAGTTCAAAATAATTGGACCTCAATATCCTGATATTCCCTCACCAGATATGTTCAGCCAATTACTCCCCCACCCCCAATTTTACTTGTTCTCTATACTTCGAGTTGTTCAGGATAACTTGGTGTTACCCTTGACTCCTTTCTTTCTCTCATACCCCATATCAAATCCTGTTGCTCCTGCCTTTTTTTCTTTCTAACACCTTTATTTGAGTATAATTACTTTACAATGGTGTGTTCGTTTCTGCTGTATAACAAAGTGAATCAGCTATACATATACATATATCACCTTATACCCTCCCTCTTGCATGTCCCTCCCACCCTCCCTATCCCACCCCTCTAGGTGGTCACAAAGCACCAAGCTGATCTCCCTGTGCTATATGGCTGCCTCGCACTAGCTATTTTATATTTGGTAGTGTATATATGTCCATGCCACTCTCTCACTTCCTCACAGCTTACCCTTCCCCCTCCCCATGTCCTCAAGTCCACTCTCTATGTCTGCATCTTTATACCTGCCCTGCCCCAAGGTTCTTCAGAACCTTTTATTTTTTTAGATTCCATATATATGTGTTAGCATACGGTATTTGTTTCTCTCTTTCTGACTTACTTCACTCTGTATGACAGACTCTATGTCCATCCACCTCAGTACAAATAACTCAATTTCGTTTCTTTTTATGGCTGAGTAATATTCCATTGTGTATATGAGCCACATCTTCTTCATCCATTCATCTGTCGATGGGCAAATGTTGTTTCCATGTCCTGGCTATTGTAAATAGAGCTACAGTGAACATTGTGGTACATGACTCTTTTTGAATTATGGTTTTCTCAGGGTATATGCCCAGTAGTGGGATTGCTGGGTTGTATGGTAGTTCTACTTTTAGTTTTTCAAGGACCCTCCATACTGTTCTCCATAGTGGCTGTATCAATTTACATTCCCACCAACACGGCAAGAGGGTTCCCTTTTCTCCACACCCTCTCCAGCATTTATTGTTTGTAGATTTCCTGATGACAGCCATTTTGACTGGTGTGAGGTGATATCTCATTGTAGTTTTGATTTTCATTTCTCTAATGATTAGTGATGTTGAGCATCCTTTCATGTGTTTGTTGGCAATCTGTATATCTTCTTTGGAGAAATGTCTATTTAGGTCTTCTGCCCATTTTGGGGTTGGGTTGTTTGTTTTTTTGATATTGAGTTGCATGAGCTGCTTGTAAATTTTGGAGATTAATCATTTGTTAGTTCCTTCATTTACAAATATTTTCTCCCATTCTGAGGGTTTTTTCTTCTTGTTTATGTTTTCCTTTTCTGTGAAAAAGCTGTTAAGTTTCACTAGGTCCAATTTGTTTATTTTTGTTTTTATTTCCATTTCTCTAGGAGGTAGGTCAAAAAGGATCTTGCTGTGATTTATGTCATAGAGTGTTCTGTCTATGATTTCCTCTAATAGAATGTCTGGCCTTATATTTAGGTCTTTAAACCATTTTGAGTTTATTTTTGTATATGGTGTTAGCGAGTGTTCTAATTTAATTCTTTTACATATAGCTGTCTAGATATCCAAGCATCACTCATTGAAGAAGCTGTCTTTTCTCCATTGTGTATTCTTGCCTCATTTATCAAAAATGAGGTGACCATAGGTGCATGGGTTTACCTCTGGGCTTTCTATCCTGTTCCATTGATCCATATTTCTGTTTCTGTGCCAGTACCATACTGTCTTCATTACTGTAGCTTTGTAGTATAGCCTGAATTCAGGGAGCCTGATTCCTCCAGCTCTGTTTTTCTTTCTCAAGATTGCTTTAGCTTTTCGGGGTCTTTTGTGTTTCCATACAAATTGTGAATTTTTTTGTTCTAGTTCTGTGAAAAATGCCATTGGTAGTTTGATAGGGATTGCACTGAATTTGTAGATTGCTTTGGGTAGTACAGTCATTTTCACAATGTTGATTCTTCCAATCAAAGAACATGGTATATCTCTCCATTTGTGTGTATCATCTTTAATTTCATTCATCAGTGTCTTATAGTTTTCTGCATACAAGTCTTTTGTCTCCTTAGGTAGGTTTATTCCTAGGTATTTTTTTCTTTTTTTGCAATGGTAAGTGGGAGTGTTTCCTTAATTTCTCTTTCAGATTTTTCATCATTAGTGTATAGGAATGCAAGAGATTTCTGAGCATTAATTTTGTATCCTACTACTTTACCAAATTCATTGATTAGCTCTAGTAGTTTTCTGGTAGTCTTAGGAGTCCCTATGTATAGTATCATGTCATCTGCAAACAGTGATAGTTTTACTTCTTCTTTTCTGATGAAGTGGGCATCCTTATCTTGTTTCTGATATTGGTGGAAATGGTTTCAGTTTTTCACGCTTGAGAATGATGTTGGCTGTGGGTTTGCCATTTATGGTCTTTATTATGTTGAGGTAAGTTCCCTCTATGCCTACTTTCTGGAGGGTTTTTTATCATAAATTTGTGTTGAATTTTGTCAAAAGCTTTTCCTACATCTATTGAGATTATCATATGGTTTTTCTCCAATTTTTTAATATGGTTTATCACATTCATTGACTTGTGTATATTGAAGTATCCTTGCATTCCTGGGATAAAACCCCACTTGATCATGGTGTATGATCCTTTCAATGTGCTGTTGGATTCTGTTTCCTAGTAGTTTGTTGAGGATTTTTGCATCAATGTTCATCAGTAATATTGACCTGTAGTTTTCTTTCTTTGTGACATCTTTGTCTGGTTTTGGTATCGGGGTGATGGTGGCCTCGTAGAATGAGTTTGGGAGTGTTCCTCCCTCTGCTATAGTTTGGAAGAGTTTGAGAAGAATAGGTGTTAGCTCTTCCTTAAACGTTTCATAGAATTAATCTGTGAAGCCCTCTGGCCCTGGGCTTTTGTTTGTTGGAAGATTTTTAATCACAATCTCAATTTCAGTGCTTGTGATCGGTCTGTTTATATTTTCTATTTCTTCCTGGTTCAGTCTCAGAAAGTTGTGGTCTTCTAAGAATTTGTCCATTTCTTCCAGGTTGTCCTTTGTTGGCATATAGTTGCCTGTAGTAATCTCTCATGACCCTTTGTATTTCTGCAGTGTCAGTTGTTACTTCTCCTTTTTCATTTCTAATTGTACTGATTTGGGTCTTCTCCCTTTTTATTTTTATGAGTCTGGCTAATAGTTTATGAATTTTGTTTATCTTCTCAAAGAACCAGCATTTAGTTTTATAGATGTTTTTTATTGTTTACTTCATTTCTTTTTCACTTCTTTCTGATCTGAGCTTTATGATCTCTTTCCTTCTACTAACTTTGGGGTTTTTTTGTTCTTTTTTCTCTGATTGTTTTGGGTGCAAAGTTATGTTGTTTATTTGAGATGTTTTTTGTTTCTTGAAGTAGGATTGTATTGCTATAAAATTCCCTCTTAGAACTGCTCTTGCTGCATCCTATAGGTTTTGGGTTGTCGTGTTTTCATTGTCATTTGTTTCTAGGTATTTTCTGATTTCCTCAGTGATCTCTTGGTTATTTAGTAGTGTATATTGTTTTGCCTCCATGTGTTTTTATGTTTTACCTTTCTTTTTCCTCTGATTGATATCTAGTCTTATAACGTTGTTGTCTGAAAAGATACTTCATATGATATCAATTTTCTTAAATTTACGGAGGCTTGACTTGTGACCCAAGATATGATCTATCCTGGAGAATATTCCATGAGCACTTGAGGAAAATGTGTATTCTGTTGTTTTTGGATGGAATGTCCTATAAATATCAGGTAAGTCCATCTTGTTTAATGTATCATTTAAAGCTTGTGTTTCCTTACTTATTTTCATTTTGGATCATCTATCTATTGGTGAAAGTGGGGTGTTAAAGTCCCCTACTATGATTGTGTTACTGTCGATTTCCCATTTTATGGCTGTTAACATTTGCCTTGTGTATTGAGGTGCTCCTATGTTGGGTGCATAAATATTTACAATTGTTATATCTTCTTGGATTGATCCCTTGATCATTATGTAGTGTCTTTCTCCGTCTCTTGTAATAGTCTTTATTTTAAAGTGTATTTTGTCCGATATGAGAATTGCAACTCCAGCTTTCTTTTGATTTCCATTTGCATGGAATATCTTTTTTATCCTCTCACTTTCAGTCTGTATGTGTCCCTAAGTCTGAAGTGGGTCTCTTGTAGACAGCATATATATGGGTCTTGTTTTTGTATCCATTCAGCCAGTCTGTGTCTTTTGCTTGGAGCATTTAATCCATTTACATGTAAGGGAGTTATTGATATGTATGTTCCTATTACCATTTTCTTAATTTTTTTGGGTTTGTCATTATAGGTCTTTTCCTTCTCTTGTGTTTCCTGCCTAGAGAAGTTCCTTTAGCATTTATTGTAAAGCTGGTTTGGTGGTGCTGAATTCTCTTAGCTTTTGCTTTTCTGTAAAGGTTTTAATTTCTCCTTCAAATCTGAATGGGATCCTTGCTGTGTAATCTTTTTTTTGTGGCCTCTCCCATTGCGGAGCACAGGCTCTGGACGCACAGGCTCACTGGCCATGGCTCACAGGCGCAGCCGCTCCGCGGCATGTGGGATCTTCCTGGACCGAGGCACGAACCCGTGTCCCCTGCATCGGCAGGTGGACTCTCAACCACTGCGCCACCAGGGAAGCCCTGGGTAGAGTAATCTTGATTGTAGGTTTTTCCCTTTCATCACTTTAAATATTTCCTGCCACTCCCTTCTGGCCTGCAGAATTTCTGCTGAAAGATCAGCTGTTAACCTTATGGGGATTCCCTTGTATGTTATTTGTTGTTTTTCCCTTGCTGTTTTTAATAATTTTTCTTTGTATTTAACTTTTGATAGTTTTATTAATATGTCTTGGTGTGTTTCTCCTTGAATTTATCCTGTATGGGACTCTCTGTTCTTCCTGGACTTAACTATTTCCTTTCCCATATTAGGGAAGTTTTCAACTATAATCTCTCAAATGTTTTCTCAGTCCCTTTCTTTTTCTCTTCTTCTTCTGGGACCCCTGTAATTTGAATGTTGCTGTGTTTATTGTTGTTTCAGAGGTCTCTGAGACTGTCCTGAATTCATTTCATTCTTTTTTCTTTATTCTGCTCTGCAGTAGCTTTTTCCACTATTTTATCTTCCAGCTCACTAATCCGTTCTTTTGCCTCAGTTATTCTTCTGTTGTTTCCTTTTAAAGAATTTTAAATTTCATTTATTGTGTTTTTCATCATTTGTTTGCTGTTTAGTTCTTCTAGGTCCTTGTTAAACATTTCTTGTATTTTCTGGATTCTGTTTCCAAAATTTTGGACCATGTTTACTATCATTACTCTGAATTTTTTTTCAGGTAGACTGCCTATTTTCTCTTCATTTGCTTGTTCTGGTGGGGTTTTACCTTGCTCCTTCATCTGCTGTGTGTTTGTCTTCTCAGTTTGCTTAACTTGCTGTGTTTGGCGTCTTCTTTTCACAGGCTGCAGGTTCATAGTTCTCATTGTTTTTCATTTCTGGCCTAGTGGCTAAGTTTGGTTCAGTGGGTTGTGTAGGCTTCCTGCTGCAGGGGCCTGGTGCCTGTGTTCTGGTGGATGAGGCTGGATCTTGTCCTTCTGGTGGGCAGAACCACATCCAGTGGTGTGTTTTTGGGTGTCTGTAACCTTATTATGATTTTAGGCACCCTGTCTGCTAATGGGTGGGGTGTGTTCCTGTCTTGCTAGTTGTTCAGCTTCGGGTGTCCAGCACTGTAGCTTGCTGGTTGTTGAGTGGAGATGGGTCTTAGGGTTGAGATGGAGATCTCTGGGAGAGCTTTTTCCATTTGATATTATGTGGAGCTGGGAGGTCTCTGGTGGATCAGTGTCCTGATCTCGGCTCTCCATCCTTAGAGGCACAGGCCTGACATGCGTCTGGAGCACCCAGACACTGTCAGCCACATGGCTCAGAAGCAAAGGGAGAGGAAAAGAAAGAAAGAAAAAAACCAAAGTTATTAAGATAAAAAATTTAAAAAATTATTAAAAATAAAAAATATTAAAAAGAAAAAAGAGAGCCATCAAATCAAAAAACAAATCCACCAATGATAGCAAGCGCTAAAAACTATACAAAAAATAAAAAATGAAAAAAACCAGACAGACCCCTAGGACAAATGGTAAAGGCAAAGCTATATAGGTAAAATCACACAAAGCAGCACACACATACACATTCACCTAGAGAGAAAACGGGAAAAAATTTGTATGTCTTTTGGGAAGTCTGAGGTCTTCTGCCAGCATTCAGTAGGTGTTTGTAGGAGTTGTTCCATATCTAAATACATGGAGATGTATTTCTGATGCATTTTTTGGGAGGAAGGTGATCTCCATGTCTTACTCCTCTGCCATCTTGAAAGTCTCCTGCTCCTGCCTTTAAAACATATCTAGACCTTGACTGCTTCTCATCCTATCCAGTGTTACCACTTGGTGCAATGTCTCATCAGTTCTTGCCTGAATTTCTATAATAGCCTCCGAACTGGTAGTCCTGCTTCTACCCTTGACCACTGAAAAATGCAACTCAGATCACATTACCTCTCTACTCAAATCATTATCATTTTATTCAAAGTCCTTAAAATTATCTATGAATCCTTATCTCTTCTCTCTGCTTCCCCCTACCTAGCCAAGTCATGTTTCTGATCTCTTCCCCAGTTGGTTTTCTTCTTCTCTTTTTTGTTTGTTTACACTTTAGTCACATTGGTCTCCTTGCCATATTTTGAACATTATTGGAAAGCACCCATCGTATTGCATTTGTACTGCAGCATCTGTCTTCTCCACATAGCCACATGGCTAACTCCCTAACAGTTTTCAAGTGATAGCTCTAATTTCACCTCCACAATGAGGCCACTTTCTCTCCTACCCTGTTTAATACTGCAGCTGTTCTTTTTATGTAGTTGTATCTTCATTCTCTTTACTCTGCTATTCTTTGTCATTTTTATAGTACTTAAACACTGTAATATGTTGTACAGTTGACTTATTCATTGTTTTAGTTATTTTATTTTCTGCCTCCCTGCTGGAATATATGTGCTGTAAGGGTACAAATATTTACATATTTTTCACCAATATATCTCAAGAACCTGATTAAGTACATGTAATAAATATTTACTAAATGAATGAATAAAAATAAAGGGGTGAAAAGGAGATCTGAAACATTGTCTTCCCCTTCCCCTCAACTATATTACTTTACTATCTTTGTCTAGGAAGTCCAGTAAAAGCTTATAATATTTGGGTGAGCAAGAACAAGGGATGTAACAACCACCTCATCATTGACTGACAAATGCAGACTACTTGTGATTTGATGTATATGACGGTTTTGATTATCTCCTACAAATTAGTAGTCTAAAGAACTATTTCTTTAAACTTCTTTATTGCTTAACAGAGTTTATTATATTTCCAAACATTAATAATTCTGGTTTAAACTTTACATGTTTCTTCAAATTTATTTACTTCGCAGTCTAAGTGTGGCGTATCAAGAAGCCAGTGTGTTGTATAAGCATCTACTTTCTGTTTGTGCAAGATAGAGTTGTCTTTCAACTCAGCTAAGACAGGCAGCTCTATGCTTATCTCCAGGAAAGCATGGATGACTAATACAGACCCTTGTCTAAGATAAGGAGGAGGCAGGTAGCTAGTGAATTTCAAAACTCTCCTGGAGATACTCAGAGCTAGTTTGTTTACATTTTTTTTAGGGATGTATTGATGAATGGCGTACCCCAGGTTTAATAGGTCATATACCCTGGCTTTGTTAGAAGACCCTGCTGAAAACATGTCCAAACTCTCCTGAAACCAAGATTCCTCACACATATCTTGGTGATTCACAATTATAACATGCAGCACATCCTGTGCTAATAAGAATGGATCTCAGGGAGCTGTGCCTGGAAGTCTCTTGGGCTCCCTAGTCTTGACTGTGCTTTCTTTCTGTTGATGTGCCAAATCTTTTACCTTTGTTAAAGGTATAATGTATGCATGTAATCTATAAAGTCTTCTGAATTCTTCCAATTGTACTGTGAAATTGATATAGTATTTATGTTTTCTTTCAAGGAATAAATTATCTATTTTCAGCTTTAATTTATAATTTTATACCATAACTTTTTATAATGCTTAATTAGAAAAAATAGATATTTTCACAGACTGCTGTAATAAACTTCAAACTTCTCATTTTCTTCTCATTCTTTTGAAACATCATAAAATAATTAAAGACTTTCAGAAGGACAGGCTGCAAATCAGATTTTCATTATTATGAAATGATTTGGCTATATTTTGATCACTTCTTAACTTCTGTATATCATATAAACTTTTAAGGCCATGATATATTAGCTTTTAAATTTAAGTCTCTCTTCTTTTTCTTAAATAATAGCATGGGATTATATTTTACTATAACTTCTGTAACTCTAATCGTCAAATAAATTTTTAAACTTTGCTTCTGTTAAATAATTGAAAATGAATTACTTTTTCCATTTACCCACAAAGTCTAGAAGGAATACTTCCTAGAAATTTACTCTCTGTTAATATGCTGCATTTATTAGATGATTTTCACACAGCAAGAAAATTCCTAAGATGAACTTTAAGGCAAAGTCATGTCATCATTGATCTCCTGCTCAACAATCAATCCTTGAAGCATTAATAACTCAAAATGGTTATGCTATTTCATTACCATGGGAATTGGAAGTGATGGCTATGACCTTGGCATATGGATTGGTGACCCAAAATGTAATGGATTCAGAGTCTCAGGGTGCTTGGCAATTATGTTTGTATAACATTTTGGGATCAAAGTATTTTGATCCTAAAATGAATCCACTTAAATTTGTTGGTAAGCTGCATATTTAGAAAATGACATTGTTACTCTGCTACTTTTTTTCATTTGAATACAGATTTAAATTATCTAATAAGAGGCTATTTGTTGAATCAAAAACTATAAAATCATCTTGAAATAATGCTATGCTTTAAAGGAATATTTGGATAGAAAACTTTAAAATAGAAAGAGTAAGAGTTAGCTCACAGCCATGCTTATTGGTTTATCTGTAATATGTGCCCTTTATAAACCATGCATTTTGTCTTCACCATAATTTTTTTTTTTTTTAGCATTTTGAAATAACCCTTTATCTATTCCCAAATTTTACAATCCCTTTGTGGCAAACACTGGCCATGTGGTCACCATAGCCATTTCCTCTTCCCAGCCTTCCTTGTAGTTGCAAGGGGAGAATATGACTGATTATGGCTAATAGAATATTGGCAGAAGTGGTGAACACCATTTGTAGTCCTAGATCTCCCACGAGATTTTCTACATTCTTTTTCCTCTTGTGTCCCAGCTGGATGAAGAAGATTCAGCATAGGACTCTATAGCCCTAGGGTACTATAGCAACATAAGCCGTAAGGACCCTTGATTACCAAAATACTGCTAGTAGGAGAGCCAGTCAACCAGCAATATCCATTCCATAATTTGCATGAATGAGGCATACACTTTTATTGTCTCAATCCACTGAGATTTTAGGTTAGTTTTTAAAAAATAAGTTAGCATATCTTAAATAATATGCCACCTTACTTTCTATTTTATAAAACATTTACCATCCCTAAATTGTCACATTTGTGATATGAATTTTGGCATGTCAGGACTTTATTGGTTAAAGTTTTCTAAATTGTTTATCCTAAAACACAGGTACACTGATAGGAGATGTAAAATATATTTTCTAATTTTATTGCTTTATTTTGGGGAGGATAGACAATGTCAAGATAATGTGTAATTCCTCTTGCATCTAGATTTATGACTATAATTTTAATACAAAATGTTATCTGATTTTCAAACAAACAATTCTTTAAAATGATGATCCTAAGCTTTCATATTATCCTTAAATACATTGAAAATCCAGCAAAAAAACTCTCATTTCAATACATTTTCCTAGGCTACTCTTTTTTCTTTTGCCATCATATCCATGATTCACTTTGTTTTGATAAAACACTGCAAAGTGAGGCACAATTTTGTTCAACATTTACTTAATACAAATTTATCAAAGACTTAACATCTGCCAGACAACATGTTAAGTTGTTGAATTATATAGCAGTGAACAAACCACACTTGAATCTTGCCTAATAAACTTGAGATCTCGTAGGGAAACAGATTCCTGACAATTAATTATATAAATAACCTTCAATTATAATTATGATAAGTAATGGATTTCTCTATGTTAAACTTTTATCCTACCTTACTGACTTCATTTATTAGTTCAAATAGTTCTTTACAGAGTCTTTACAGTTTTCCATATAGAGTATCATGTCATCTGCATGTAATGGCAATTTCAACTCTTCCCTTTACAATTTGGATACCTTTAATTTCTTTGTCTTGTCTGATTGCTGTGGGTAGGGCTTCCAATACTATGTTGAATAGAAGTGGTGAGAATGGGCATCCTTGTCTTGAAAAATGTAGTAGGAAGGCTTTCATCTTTTCACCATTGAGTAGTATATTGGCTGTGGGTTTATCATAAATAGCTTTTATTATGTTGAGATATGTTACTTCTATACCCACTTTGTTTTTATCATGAATGGATGTTGAATTTTATCAAATGCTTTTTCTGTATCTATTGAGATGATCATGTAGTTTTTGTCTTTTCTTTTTTTGATGTGGTGTATCACATTGATTTCTTATATGTTGAACCATCTTTGTGACCCTGGAATTAATCCAACATTATCATGGCGCATGATCCTTTTTATGTGTTGCTGGTTTCAGTTTGCTAATAATTTGTTGAGGACTTTTGCATGTATATTCATCAAAGATATTTGCCTCTAATCTTTATTTATTTTTTGATTGTCTCTTTGTCTGGTTTTTGTATCAGGGTGATGGTGGCTTGCTTCATAGAATGCTTTTGGGAGTATTCCCTCCTCTTCATTCTTTTGGAAGAGTTTGAGAAGGATCAGTATAAGTTCTTCTTTGTCTGTTTGGTAGAATTCCTCAGTGAAGCCATTTGGTCCTGGATTTTTGTCACAGGAAGATTTGTTTTTAATTAGAGAGTCTATTTAACTTCTAGTGATCACTCTGTTAAAATCATCTATTTCTTCTTGATTCAGTTTTGGTGGACTGTACGTTTCTAAAAACTTGTCCATTTCTTTTAGGTTGTCCAGTTTGTTGGCATAAAACTGTTCATAGTATTTTCTTACAATTTTTTTGTATTTCTACCATATCAGTTGTTATTTCTTCTCTTTCATTTCTTATTTTGTTTATTTTCCTCTCTCTTTTCTTTTTGGTGAGCCTGGCTAAAAGTTTCTTGATTTTGCCCTTTCAAGACACCAGTTCTTGGTTTTATTGATATTTTCTATTTTTTAATCTATATTTTATTTTCTCTCTGAGGTTTATTATTATCTTCCTTCTACTGACTTTGGGTTTTGATTCTTCTTTTTCTAGTTCTTTTAGATTGTAGGTTAGGTTTTTTATTTAAGATTTTTCTTATTTCTTGAGGAAGGCCCGTATCACTATGAACTTCCCTCTTAGAACTGCTTTCGTTGTATCCCATAGATTTTGTAAGGTTGTGTTTCCACTGTCATTTGTGTAGCGGTATTTTCTGATTTCCTCTTTGATTTCATCCTTGTCCCATTGGTTTTTTAGTACCATGTTGTTTAGTCTCTATGTAATCAGTTTTTTTCTCATTTTTCTTTCTGTGATCAATTTCCAGTTTCATGTCATTGTGGTCAGAAAAGATGCTTGATAGCACTTCTGTCCTCTTAAATATTTTGAGGTGTGTTTTGTGTCCCAGTATGTGTTCTATCCTATAGAATGTTCCATGAATACTTGAAAAGAATGTATTCTGGTTTGTTTGGATATATGGTCCTCTAGATATCAATTAAATCAAACTGTTCTATTGTGTCATTTAGTATCTCTGTTGCCTTCTTGACTTTCTGTCTGGAATATCTTCCCACTGATGTCAGTGAGGTGTTAAAGTCTCCTATCATTGTCATATTCCTGTCAGTTTCTCCTTCTGTATTTGTTAATATTTTTAAATGTATTTAGGTACTCTTATATAGGGTGCATATATGTTAACGAATGCAGTATCCTCTACTTGTAATGATCCCCTTGTCATTATATAGTGTCCTTCTTTGTCTTTCTTTCTGGACTTTGTTTTAAAGTGTATTTTATCTGAAGTGAGTATTGCTACCCTCACTTTCTCGTTATTTCCATTCGCATGAATAACCCTATTCAATCCTCTCACTTTTAATCTATGTGTGTCCTTCTCCATAAAGCAAGTCTCTTGTGGGTAGCTTAATGTTGGTTCCTGTTTTGTTATCCAATCTGCCACTATATGTCTTTTGACCAGAGCCTTTAGTCCATTGACATTTAAAGTAATTGTTAATAAGTATGTATTTATTGCCATTTTAAACCTTATTTTCCAGTTGTTTTTGTAGTTCCTTTCTTTTTCTTTTGTTTTTCCTTTTGTGGTTTAATAGTTTTCTTTCATATTTTGCTTGAGTTCCTTTCTTTTCATATTTGTGATTCTAATCTGTGTTTTTGAATTGTGGTTACCCTGGTTTTCAAGTATGTTAACCCATAACTATATCTACTTGCTTTAGACTGATAGTCATATAAGTTCAAATACATTCCATAAGATCTACATTTTTTACTTTCCTCCCCCACATTTTGTGATTTTTATGTCCATTGTACATCTCTATGTTTATCCTTTTGCTTTTCATTGTAGTTATCACTTTTACAAATTTTTGGGATTGTTTTTTAGTTTATGTACTGACTTATTTAATTGATCTTCAGTCCTTTTATATATTTTCCTTTCGTGATTTTCCCTTTCCTATAGATTTTTGCTTATTTTCTATTTAAAGAAGACCTTTCAGTATTTCTTATAGGTTAGGTTTAATGCTGTATTTTTTTAGTTTTTCTTTGAGAAATTCTTAGTTTCTCCTTCTATTCTAAATTATAATATTGCTGGGTAGATTTTCCTAGGTTGCAGGTTTTTCTCTTTCAGGACTTTGAAAATATCAGGCCATTCCTTTCTGGCCTGCAAAGTTTTTGTAGAGAAATCAGCTGATAGCCTTACAGAGGTCCCCTTGTAACTCACTTCGTTTTTCTCTTGATGCCTTTAGAGTCCTCTCTTTATCTTTAAATTTTGCCATTTTAATCATGCTTTGTCTTGTTGTGGGTCTGTTTGTTTTCATCTTTTTGGGGTCCCTCCGTGCTTCTTCTACCTGGATATCTGTGTCCTTCTTTAGGTGTGGGAAATGTTCAACCATAATTTCTTCAAATACATTTTTGATCCCCTTTTCTCTTCTCCTTCTGGAATCCATTTTATGCACAGGTTGGCATGCTTTGTATTATCTCATAGATCATGTATGTTGCTTTTTTTTTTTTAATTTGTCTCTCTGCTGTTCTGATTGGGTGATTTTCTATTATTCTGTCTTGCAGATCACTTACTCATTCTTCTGCATTATTTAGTACGCTATTCATCGCCTTTAGCTTGATTTTTATCTCAGCAGTTGAGTTGTCTCATTTTGATTGGTTTGCCTTTATAGTTTTAGTTCCTTGTTACAGTCATCTGCACTTCTATCAATAATCTTTCTTAATTCCTTTAGCATTTTTATTACTTCCTTTTTGAACTTGGGGTCTGGTAAATAGGAGAGGTCTGTTTCATTGTTCTTTCAGGGGATTTCTCTTGTTCTTTTAATTGGGAGTAGTTTTTTATTTTACTTGAACTTCTCTGAATCTACAAATTTAGGAGAAACAGTTATCTACTGTGGCCTTGAAGGACTTTTTTAAAGTGGGAGTGTCCTTGTGAAAACTGTATGAATCCAATGTTTTTGGTAGGAGGTCTGCTTTTGTTATGTATGCCTACCACATCGTTCCTTGAGTTTGCTGGCTATTGTCCCCTTGATAGGGGTGTGTTGGTGTTGTAGTGACTAGATCCTGTACTGGATTTTGGGTGGAGTCTCCATTTTGCTCCGTAGCTATTCACAGCCCTGTCAGGGGCAGGGTCTGCTCCCTAGTTGTTGGAGTAGAAGCCCCCAGATCTGGTTCTAGGCTGCGGTGTGAGGTAGGTGGGACGGGTGTGCTCCCCCTGTGAAGGGAGCCACTGCATATTCCTCCCCAGGTGCTGTCCACCAAGAGATGTGCAATCCTGTGATGCTGGCTGCCACCTGTTGTGTGCATTCACAAATTCCACTGCTACTGGCCCAGCCCCCCAGCCCTGTCCCCACTGTGGAATCAATGACAATTGGGTGGGCTGTCAGTCCTGCCCCTGGCATGTCTGTGCCACCAGAGCCATTCCCCACCCTAAGCACACTCATAGCGGGGGTCTTATGTTGGACCCATGCCCCACCCAGCATGCACCGATGAGGCGTCTGTTGTGGACCCCTGCCCTGTCCTGTGTGTGACAACAGTGGTGGGTACCTCACTCCAGGACCTTTGGGCTGTCCCAGCACAGCCAAACCAAGTCCTCTCCTTGGGTCTGTCTGCTGAATCCTGATTTTCAGTACCTAGCCACTGCACATACTAGTTGGAGTGTGTCTGGGGCTAGGAATTAGGGTGACATGGCCTTCAGTGCCAGCCTCTCTCTGCCCTGATTGTTAGCAAGCCAGCATCTGCATACTCCTTTTGAGCAATGGCCAGGCCACTCCAGCTCCCTATCTGCCCCTGTGGGCCTCCTAGCCATGAAGGGGGTCCCCAGGGCAAGAGAATGTTTCTTCTTTCATGACTCCCTCCCAGGGGTGCAGGTTCCATCTTGATTCCTTTTTCTTTTCTTTTGTTCTACCCACTTATGTGGGGATCTTTATTTCAGCTTTGGTTGTAAAAACGATCATCTGCCATCTTTCAGTTCTTTCTGTCAGAACTGTTCTACATGTAGATGTATTTTTGATGTGTTTGTAGGTGAAGGCAATCTCCATGTCCTTTTACTCTGCCATCTTTACTCTCAGCAGTCTGAAGATTTAATGTAATGGATTTTTCCTTCCATTAGTCACTTAAGAGATGTGTGTTTCATTAAAATACATTTTTAAAATGTCATATTTCCAAAGGATTTATTCTACTTTAACCTTTATAAATTTCACTGTAACTGTGACTACTTATTTTATAATTGCTATTTCCCCTTATACTGCATATTCTATTTTGTAAATGATGAATAATTGTCTGTCAACATCTATATAATTCCTTAGCAAATTTAGCATCATACATTTAAAGAGAAAGGGAGAGAATATTTAAATGGGAGATCATGTTTTGAGGGCAACAGGTAAGGCATATTTTGGAGTGTGGGTTTTCTGAGTTCAGCTATAATGTTCTTATTTTTTCTTTCTTTTGATAGTTCTTTTTTTTATTTTATATTGGAGTAGAGTTGATTGATTAACAATGTTTTGCTAGTTTCAGGTGTACAGCAAAGTGATTCAGTTATACATATACATGTATCTATTCTTTTTCAAATTTTTTTTCCCATTTAGGTTATTACAGAGTATTTAGCAGAGTTCCCTGTGCTATACAGCAGGTCCTTGTTGGTTATCTATTTTATACATAGCAGTGTATACATGTCAATCCCACACTTCCCCCCAGTAACCATAAGTTTGTTCTCTAGGTCTGTGAGTCTGTTTTATAATTAAGTTCATTTGTATCATTTTTTTTCTATTCCACATATAAGTGATATGATACGATACTTGTCTTTCTGTGCCTGTCTTGCTTCACTTAGTATGATATTTTCCAGGTCCATCTATGTTGCTGCAAATGGCATTACTGAACCTTTATAGATTAGGAAAACTATATCAGCCATATCATGCCTTTGGTGTCCAAGTATTGAATACCTTTGTCTTTTCTCCCAGTTGAGATAGGGATGCTTATTATTAGAATCAATTTAATCTTAGTCTTGCAGTATTTAAACATACAAAGCTCAGACTTTGAGAATGAATGTGTTCTCAACTTGAAACACTGCAGCAAAACAAGCAAATCATAGCCCTGGCCACAGTGAATTATATCATTATACTCCAAAAACTCTTATCAAACTTAATTACTTAACATTTACATAATTAACTTCTCCATTATAATTCAACATGTTGTCCTCCCATTTCACATATTAAAGAGCCAGGTTAGTGGTCTAGGTTACTATGAGGAAAGGAAGCAGGAGTGAAGTGTTGTCAAGGTCAGCCCTACAAGAGTCAGACAAACTTCTAAATCAGGGGCACTTGAGATCAAACAGGACAAAAATCAAAGAGAGAGGTAGTTAAAATCAAGAAGTAAAGGAGCCACAGAATAGAAATCAGTTCTCACAAATGGGGAGATCAGGAAACTCAATAGAGATAAGAGCAGATAGCATGTAGGCTGTGTCAACGATGCTTTTGGTAGGCATTAGAAGGACAGCCCTTTTATTAGGCTTCAAAGGGCATACTGTCACTTTCATCAGAATAATAAGACATTATTAAAACAAGCCGAAGAAGAACTTAACTCTAGATGCCATAGCCTAATTACATAAAAGATATCTGAAAAAAGTAGCTTAGGTTCCTAGAACTTTACTGTACTGTTTTCATTTGGGGGTACAGGGGTAGAGATGGCAGTGATGGTCTTGAATCTCTACACATTCAGTGGTAAGCAGAAATTAATAGGGTCTGTGACTGTTATTACGATGCATATTTTCATAAAGCACAGTTCCATAAGATCTAATGAGCAGAAATATGTCTTGAAGAGATTGAGCCTACTTAGGAAATGCAAGCCAGAAATATTATCATGAGATTAGAAGTAGGCAAACTTAAAGGACAGAACCAGTACCTAAAGCAAGTAAAAGGAGAAAGGTAAGACTCATGGTAAAAGGGCAATTCGAGGTATCTGATAGGCAATTATCCCTCCAGTTTAAAATTTCACTGGAATGACAGAAGGACTATGAAAATACAAATGCATCCATAGCCACGGTAGAGAACTGAGGTGAGAGTCACTAGCAGGTATAACGCTGAAGAATTTCTAGAAAAATAAGTTGGATATAAGAATATTAAAAGAAACTCATGAGAAATTAGGAACTCGAAACTACTTAGTGTTCAAAAAGACATCATAACAAGTAAGCTATCAAAGAAAAACCTTAGAATAACCCCAGGAACAGAGTACAGTAAGTCCCCTACATACAAACGAGTTCCATTCCGAGAGCACGTTCATAAGTCCAATTTGTTCATAAGTCCAACAAAGTTAGCCTAGGTACCCAACTAACACAATCGGCTATATAGTATTGTACTGTAATAGGTTTATAATACTTTTCACACAAATAATACATAAAAAACAAACACAAAATAAAACATTTTTAGTCTTATAGTAAAGTACCTTGAAAAGTACAGTAGTACAGTACAACAGCTGGCATACAGGGGCTGGCATTGAGTGAACGGGCAAGAAGAATTACTGACTGGAGAAGGAAGAGGAGGTGGGAGATGGTAGAGCTGAAGGATCATCAGCAATAGGAGACAGAGGGCAAGCTGCAGTTTCATTCATGCCTGACATTGATGGCACAAGTTCTGGTTCCTTGCTGGATTCAATTCTATCTACCCTTTTGAAAGAGTGATCCAGTGATGTCTGGTTAGTACTGTACCAGCTACATCACCACTGCTTTTATGCTTGCTTCCAGACATCCTGGGCTTGAAATTTAAAAAAATGTACTACTGAACTCTATACAGCACTGTACAGTAAAGTACACAAAAGCACAACCACTTGTAGAGGATGCATGCACATGACAGTGTACGCCAGACACATGAACTAACTTATGTGATTGGACATGCAAACGCACATTCGCTTCGTTGAAAGTTTGCAACTTGAAGGTTCGTATGTAGGGGACTTACTGTAATCAGGTTACAAAAATAAAAGTAGAATTTGTATTTTGTCATTAGGTTACTAACGAAAGAACTACAGACTGGTTATATCAGATCTCAGCATTGCTGCCAATAGCTTTTGCTCTTGGTCAGTAAAGATGCAATTTGAAACAGAAGTTTGGTAAACAATTTGTTGGAGATAAAATCAAGCAGTAGGTCAGATAAATTCTGGACACAGTGGAGTATGTCTGGCTCCACACCCAGAAAGCAAACTGCCTTAACATTCTAAAGAAAACTGACAATCAGAAAATCGCATACAAACCTTTTTCCTGCCCAGTCATCAGAATGAAGATATCTATGATCATAATCTGTATACATTACTGTAGGGAGAAATCTTATTTATGCTGGTGATATCTACTACAGCTGTCAATTCTTTTCCTTCTTGGTCCTCCTTAATAAATATGAGCAGACTACCAAGAATCTAAAATATGTAAGGAAACCAACGGATGCAATGCAGCTATCCAGTTGAACAACCAAAAACTTTGGCTTGTTAAACACAGTTATAACAAAAAACATAATTTTTAATAATTATAGTTAATAATTTTAATCTGTTGCAAACACCAGAAGGATATGAAATGATTTGTTACTTACACAACTGGACTTTCTAGGGAGAGCAAGGCAGAGACAGGTTTATCTGAGGTGACCGCAAGAGCAACCTGGTGATTTAGATTGTACTGTGGCTAGAAAATGGGGCCAGATGAAGGTTGCAGGGACTTGTCTCAACTTCACACAAGCACCAGGGGAAGGTTTGGGTTTCCTTATTTGCTTGCTTGGATGTAAGGCAGGAGAGAGGGGATGGCTTGAAAGCTGTTTAGGGTTAAAACATCAAAACAGGAGTTTTCCTCTTTACTACAAAAAAACTCTGCAAACTTGGGGAAGGTATCTGCATAAATGACAGTGAATTAGAATTCACAATATCTAATAATTCCTGTGAATTCATAAAAAATATAAATTACCCAAAAGAACAGCAGGCAAAATATAGGAACTGGTAATTAGAAGAAAGGATAGCTTGAAATGTTTATAAACCTTATAAAATATTAAAATATAAATAAAATCAAGTGTAATCAGGGAAATATAAATCATAATGTGTTATCTTTATAAACACCTTACTGGCAAAAGGTAAGAAGTAACACAAAGATGACTAAGAAAACAAAGGGAAGTCCTTTACACGGATGGTAAGAAAAAAAAGATAATATAACTACTTTGGAAAACAATTTGTCTTTACCTACTAAAAATAAACATATTCACATCTTATAATCAGATAATTTCACTACAAGTTATGGGAGGTTGTCAGCCTTTTTGTCACATTAGACTGATCTGGGAAGGATTTTAAGTCCTGTTTTCCTAGGCACTAAACCAATTAATTCAGAATCTCTGAGGACAGAACCCAGAAATCACTACTTTTTTTAAAGGCTCTTTAGGTTTCTTCTGTATACAGCCAGGGTTGAGAACCGTTGCTGTAAAGAAACTCTTATACATGTGTACCAGAAGCTGTGAGCAGGAATTCTCCTTGCAACATTTCTATTTTATTATAAGAAAAATAAGGGAAAAAATCTGAAAAACAGAAGTCCATCAACAGTAGAGTGGATAAATATAGAATGATAAATTGGACTCATCTCACTTTGAGTTTCATTTACTTCAGTTTTCCTAGGTACTCTATACTTACCTAAAATATCATGTTGATATCAATGTCCCAAGGCAAAATTAGGATCATTCATGGTACATCATTTAAGCTCCCTTCCACACTTAAACTTAGAAACTAAAGTATAGACCCACCTGGAACAGGGCTCAGGAACTTAATCCTCTGTTATGTGAAGGAATCTCATTGCCTGTGAAAATAATCAACTATGCCAATTACATACAAGTCTATTAGTCAGGGTTCAACCAGTGAAACAGAACCAGTGGGAGATATATATTGTTAATAAGAGATTTATTGCAAGGAATTGGGTTATGTAATTGTGGGGCTGCCTAGGCTAGTACAAAATCCTTAGGACAGCCTGTCAGGAAGGGCAGGCTGGAACTCTCCAGCACAGGGCGAAACTTCAATCTACAGGCAGGAATTTCTTTTGCCTCAGCTTTGCTCTTAAGGCCTTTCCACTGGCTGAATCAGGCCCACCCAGTTTATCTAGGATAATCTTTCCTACTTAAAGTTAACCAGTTATGGACTTCAATCACATCTGCAAAATATCTTCATGACACCTAGATTAGTGTTTGATTAAAGAACTGAAGAGTGTAGTCTAGCCAAGTTGATACATAAACCTGAGCATCACACCAAGTATCTGAAAAGTTGAAGTTGGATTCAGAAAAATCCAATTCATCACTATAGAAAGAGAAAACCATGGTTTTCACTGACATAGCATGAAGTAGTCACTTACATATATAGTATGTTGGAGTGAAAATTGAAAATTTTCATATAATTTTAATTTTCACATCTCTTTTTCAAGGACTTTAAAGATGGTTGCCTGTGCTTGTATTTGTTTTTTACTTTGAACTATGTGTTTTCTCCAATTTCCTACTTTTTTTTCTAATTTAACAACTCCTCATCTATAAATGAAGTTATCCTTTTGATTGTCATATATTTTGAATATAAGTAGAATTTTGACAAGCAGAATTTTTCCTCTTTTATATTAAACAGTTAAATTATCAATAATTTAAAAATTCTGCATTCTACTCTAAAATTATGGGAGAAAATCGCCCATCATATTACCTAGAAATTTTAGGGTTTTAGATTTATATGGAAATTCTTATTTTCATAAATGGTGAGAAAAGGATCAAATTAATGCCTCAGGTGATATCTAACGTGGCTGACTTTATAATAAAGTAAGTATCTGTATGGCTTTGGTCTATTTACAGACCCTCTATTCTTCTCCTTTGATGAACTTGTCACTTATGAGTACCATATGGTTTTCATTTCTTTAGGAGTGCTTGTTTTGCTTTTTATTTTTCTTTATAAAATATTGTTTATTTTCTCATTCAAATATTATACTGAGCCTTTCCTGGTTTTTAAAAGTTTCTATTTATATCTTTTATGGATTAGTGTAGGAATAATTTACATCATTTTACCATTGAATCTTTCTATCCTTAACAGGTATGCCTGCCTATTACTTCTTCTATGTCTGTGAGTAAATAATTCAGGTTTTCTTCACATACATCTTACACACTTATATTTAATTTTATTCCTAGCTACTTCATCATTTCCTTTGCTCTTGCAAATATTTCCACATGGCCCATTATTTTAAATATTTTTATAGGGAAAGACCGTTGACATTAATTTCATAACTTGGTAATTACAAAATTCTCTGATACTTTTGTTTGATTTCCCTGAATTTCCTAGCATGCAATCAAATCATCTGTACACAATATAAATTTATTTCCAATTTTATGAAAAAACCTACAATTGTTTCCATACCTTGCCTTTCAGGAAATGGGTTCAAGATTGAGCACCAGTATTTCATTATTGTTTTATTCATTTTTCTCTCCTTTGACTGAGGAACAGTTTCTTCAAATAGTGTCAATGACAACTGTCATTTAATTCCTGCACATGTGAAAATTATATACATATATCATCTAGAGTTAAATGATGATTTAGCTGTGTATCAGATTTCTAGGTCATGTTTTGCTGAGTAATTTATGGGCATTGGTCCACATCCTGTGTGTAATAAGTTTCTAAAAAGATCAGCTTGCATTTTTATTTTTAAAAACTATTGTAAATTTCAAATTTTTAAAAAAATTTTTACAAATTTTAAAGGCTACTTTATTTTTACAGTTATGGTAAAATATTGGCTATATTCCCCATGTTGTACAATACATCCTTGAACCTATCTTAGAACCACTAGTTTCTACCTCCCACTTCCCTATTGGTATCTTGATCACTTTACTCAGATACTAAAAAGAATGTTTTTCTATATATTTTAAAAAAATCACCACCAGGCTTTGTCTTACTATTACTCATTCTGTGTGAATTTTTCCACAGGACACAGTATTCATTTCAAACTACAAAATTCATCTTATTTGTGGAAATTCCACTGGAAATATTATTATTAAATGTTTATTTTCTCTGCTAATTTTTCATTTCTTCATCAGGGACACCAATTATGCTTAATGTAGGATCTTGTTATATCAACAACACTGGTTTATTTCTAAACCTTAAAATTACTTGAGGGGAAATCGACAGTAACACAACCATAGTAGGGGACTATAACACTCTACTTTCACCAATGGACAGATTGTCCAAAGTGAAAATAAATAAGGAAACACTAGCTTTAAATGATACATTAAACAAGATGGACTTAATTGATATTTATAGAACATTCCATCCAACAGCAGATTACACTTTCTTCTCAAGTGCTCATGGAATGTTCTCCAGGATAGATATCTTGGGTCACAAATCAAGCCCTGGTAAATTTAAGAAAATTGAAATTGTATCAAGTATCTTTTCTGACCACAGTGCTATGAGACTAGATATCAATTACAGGAAAAAACTGTAAAAAATACAAACACATGGAAGCTAAACAATACACTACTAAATAACCAAGAGATCACTGAAGAAGTCACAGAGGAAAGCAAAAAATAAATACCTAGATAAAAATGACAATGAAAACAGGATGACCTAAAACCTATGGGATGCAGGAAAAGCAGTTCTAAGAGTGCAGTTTATAGCAATACAATCCTACCTAAAGAAACAAGAAACATCTCAAATAAACAACCTAACCTTACACCTAAAGCAATTAGAGAAAGAAGAACAAAAAACCCCCAAAGTTAGCAGAAGGAAAGAAATCATGAAGATCAGATCAGAAATAAATGAAAAAGAAGTGAAGGAAATGATAGCAAAGATCAATAAAACTAAAAGCTCGTTCTTTGAAAAGATAAAATTGATAAACCATTAGCCAGACTCATCAAGAAAAAAAGGGAGAAGACTCAAATCAATAGAATTAGAAATGAAAAAGGAGAAGTAACCACTGACACTGCAGAAATATAAAGGATCATGAGAGATTACTACAAGCAACTATATGCCAATAAAATGGACAACCTGGAAGAAATGGACAAATTCTTAGAAATGCACAACCTGCCAAGACTGAATCAGGAAGAAATAGAAAATATGAACAGACCAATCACAAGCACTGAAATTGAGACTGTGATTAACAATCTTACAACAAATAAAAGCTCAGGACCAGATGGCTTCACAGACAAAGTCTATCAAACATTGAGAGAAGAGCTAACACCCTTCTCAAATGCTTCCAAACTATAGCAGAGGGAGGAACACTCCCAAACTCATAATATGAGGCCACCATCACCCTAATACAAAAACCAAAGATGTCACAAAGAAAGAAAACTACAGCCCAGTAACATGATGAACATACATGCAAAACTCCTCAACAAAATACAAGCACACAGAATCTAACAGCACATTAAAAGGATCATACACCATAATCAAGTGGGGTTTAGCCCAGGAATGCAAGAATTCTTCAGTATATGCAAATCAATCAATGTGATACACCATATTAACAAATTGAAGGAGAAAAACCATATGATCATCTCAACAGATGCAGAAAAAGATTTCAAGAAAACTCAACACCCATTTATGATAAAAACTCTCCAAAAAGTAGGCATAGAGGGAACTTACCTCAACATAATAAAAGCCGTATATGACAAAACCACAGCCAACATCATTATCTATGGTGAAAAACTGAAACCATTTCCTCTAAGATCAGGAACAAGACAAGGTTGTGCACTCTCACCACTATTATTCAACATAATTTTGGAAGTTTTGGCCACAGCAATCAGAAAAGAAAAAGAAATAAAAGCAATCTGAATCAGAAGAGAAGAAGTAAAGCTTTCACTCTTTGCAGATGACATGATACTATACATAGAGAATCCTAAAGATGCTACCAGAAAACTACTAGAGCTAATCAATGAATTTGGTAAAGTTGCAGATACAAAATTAATGCACAGAAATCTCTTGCATTCCTATACACCAATGATGAAAAATCGGAAAGTGAAATTAAGAAAACACTCCCACTTACCATTGCAACAAAAAGAATAAAATACATAGGAATTAACCTACCTAAGGAGACAAAAGACCTGTATGCAGAAAACTATAAGACACTGATGAAAGAAATTAAAGATGATACACACAAATGGAGAGATATACCATGTTCTTTGATTGGAAGAATCAACACTGTGAAAATGACTATACTACCCAATGCAATCTACAGATTCAGTGCAATCCCTATCAAATTACCAATGGTATTTATTACAGAACTAGAACAAAAAAATCTTAAAATTTCTGTGGAGACACAAAAGACTCCAAACAGCCAAAGCAGTCCTGAGGGAAAAAAATGGAGCTGGAGGAATCAGGCTCCCCAACTTCAGACTATACTACAAAGCTCCAGTAATCAAGATAGTATGGTACTGGCACAAAAACAGAAATATAGATGAATGGAGTAGAATAGAAAGCCCAGAGATAAACCCACACACATATGGTCACCTTATTTTTGATAAAGGAAGCAAGAATATAAAATGGAGAAAGGACAGCCTGTTCAATAAGTGGTGCTGGGAAAACTGGACAGCCACATGTAAAAGAATGAAATTAGAACACTCCCTAACACCATACACATAAATAAATTCAAAATGGATTAAAGACCTAAATGTTAGGCCAGACACTATAAAATTCTTAGAGGAAAACATAGCAGAACACTCTATGACATAAATCATAGCAAGATCCTTTTTGACCCACCTCCTAGAGAAATGGAAATAAAAACAAACAAATGGGACCTAATGAAACTTAAAAGCTTTTGCACAACAAAGGAAAACATAAGCAAGATGAAAAGACAACCCCCAGAATGGGAGAAAATATTTGCAAATGAAGCAACTGACAATGGATTAATCTCCAAAATTTACAAGCAGCTCATGCAGCTTAATATCAAAAAAACCCACCCTATCCAAAAATGGGCAGAAGCCCTAAATAGACATTTCTCCAAAGAAGATATACAGATTGCCAACAAACACATGAAAGGATGCTCAACATCACTAAATTTTAGAGAAATGCAAATCAAAACTACAATGAGGTATCACCTCACACCAGTCAGAATGGCCATCATCAAAATATCTACAAACAATAAATGCTGGGAAGGGTGTGGAGAAAAGGGAACCCTCTTGCCGTGTTGGTGGGAATGTAAATTGATACAGCCACTATGGAGAACAGTATGGAGGTTCCTTAAAAAACTGAAAATAGGACTACCATATGACCCAGCAATCCCACTACTGAGCATATACCCTGAGAAAACCATAATTCAAAAAGAGTCATGTACCACAATGTTCACTGCAGCTCTATTTGCAGTAGCCAGGATGTGGAAGCAACATAAGTGCCCATCAACAGATGAATGGATAAAGAAGATGTGGCACATATATACAATGGAATATTACTCAGCCATAAAAAGACACAAAATATAGTTATTTGTAGTGAGGTGGATGGACCTAGAGTCTGTCATACAGAGTGAAGTAAGTGAAAAAGAGAAAAATACCGTATGCTAACACATATATATGGAATCTAAAAAATATATAAAAGTAAAAATATGGTTCTGAAGAACCTAGGGTCAGGACAGGAATAAAGGTGCAGACATAGAGAATGCACTTGAGGACACGGTGGGGGGAAGTGTAAGCTGTGACAAAGTGAGAAAGTGGCATGGACATCTATACACTACCAAATATAAAATAGATAGCTAGTGGGAAGCAGCCACATAGCACAGGGAGATTAACTTGGTGCTTTGTGACCACCTAGAGGGGTGGGTTAGGGAGGGTGGGAGGGAGATGCTAGTGGGAGGAAATATGTGGAAATATGTATATATGTACAGCTGATTCACTCTGTTATAAAGCAGAAACTAAGACACCATTGTAAAGCAATTATACTCCAATAAAGATGTTAAAAAAATTACTTCGTTTTCATTCTTTTGCTCACTTTTTAAAAAATCCTGTCCTTCATGACTTTTATTGTATTTTCCACAAATATTTGTCTTTGTATATGCAACTGCCAGTGGTAACTTTATTTCTGTAATTTTTTTATCTTCTAAGTATTCCCTGGCTTCTGTTTTTCATGCTACTTCTGCATCTATGGTCTCACCCTATACTCTTGAGCATTCTCCCACAGAAACATTAAAAGTACATCTACAAGTGGAATGATTCACACAGAACATCTACTGAGCACCAGCAAAAGACCTGAGACTTCTGAAAGGGCAAGAAAACCTCCATGTAAACAGGTAGGACAAAAGGAAAAAGAAAAAGAGGGGAATTGGGATGGGGCCTGCACTCCAGGGAGGGCACTGTAAAGGAGGAAAAGTCCCTGCACCCTGGGAAGTCCCCTCACCAGCGGGGAGATCAGCCTGGATGGAGGGGGAGCTTTGGAGTCTAGGAGGAGAGCACAGCAACCAATTTGCAGAAGGTGAAATGAAGAGTAACCTACACAGAAGGTCAGCATAACTGTCCTGCACTCCGCAGCCTGAGATGCTTGTCCATTGGTGCAGGTGGGGGTTGGGTGCTGAAGCTTAGGCTTCAGAGGTCAGACCCAGGGAGAGGACCAGGGTTGCCTGCACAGAGACAACCTGAAGAGGCTGCACTGTGGCAACTGAGGATGTACTCAGAAGAAGCCTGAGCCCACAGAGAGGAAAGGTGCCATTATTGGGGGGGTGCATGAAGAGAGCGGTGGGAACACCATAAGAGCTTCTTTCCCTGTGAACACTCCTAGGCAACAGGACACTGCCTACAGGAGCTCCAGAGATGGGTGCAGTCACTGTCACCATTGTGGGCTCCAGAGGCAGGCACAGGCCCCCACTGCTATGAGACCTGCAAGCAGGCACCAAACTCTGCCCCCACCATCCCAGGAGCACACAAGGGATGCCGCACCTGCACACTCCATATCAAGGGAATAACGAACAGCATGCACTGAGGAAAGAAGCAGCACGCATCCAAACTAAAAGCAGCCCCTTGATTCTGCACAAGATGGCAGAGTAGAAGGACTTGAGCTCACCTATCACAAAAACACCAAAATCACAACTAACTAACTGCTGAATAACCATTGACAAAAAAGACTGGAACTTACCAAAAAAGACATTTTACATTCAAAGACAAAGAAGAAGCCACAAACAGACGGAAGGAGGGGCACTTTTGCAACATAATCAAATCCCACACCTGCCAGGTAGGCAACCAAAAAACTGAAAAATAATTATATCACAGGGGTGCCCCCACAAGAGTGAGCATCCTGAGCCCCACATCATGCTCCCCAGGATGAGGGTCTGGCTTCAGGAGGAGGAACCCCCAGAGCATTTGGCTATGAAGTCCAGCAGGGCTTGAGTGCAGGAGCTCCAAAGGACTGGGAGAAACAGAGACTCCACTCTTGGAGGGTGCACACAGGGTTTCATGTACACTGGGACCCAGAGCAGAGCAGTGACTACATAGGCAGTTGGGCTGGACCTGCCTGTGAGTTTTGGAGGGTCCTCTGGGGAGGCAGGGGTTGGCTGTGGCTCACTGGAGGTGCACGGACACCGGTGGAAGAGGCCCCAGAGAATACTGATCAGAGTGAGCTCTCCTGGAGGTTGCCATTTTGGCATCAAGACCTGGCCCTACCTAACAGCCTACAGGCACCTGTGCTGGAACACCTCAGACCAAACAACCAGCAGGATATGAACAGAGACCCACCCATCAGCAGACAATCTGCCTAAAGCCATTTTGAGCTCACAAACACACCCCTGACACAGCCTTGCCCACCAGAGGGACAAGACCTAGCTCCACCCATCAGTGGGCAGGCACCAGTCCCTCTAAAAAGGAAGCCTGCCCAAGCCCCAGAACCAACCTCATCCACCAGGGGCAGACACCAGAAGCGAGAGGAGTTATGATCCTGTAGCCTGGAGAAAGGAAACCAGAAACACAGAGAGTTAGACAAAATGAGATGGCAGAGAAATATGTTCCAGATGAAGGAAAAATATAAAAATTCACAAGAACAACTAAGTGAAGTTGAGATAGGCAATCTACCTGAAAAAGAAATTAGAGTAATGATGGTAAAGGTGATCCAAGAACTCAAAAAAAAGAATGGAGGCATACACCAAGAAGACACAAGAAATGTTTAAAAAAGGGCTAGAAGATTTAAAGAACAAACACACAGAAATGAATACAATAACTGAAATGAAAAATACACAAGAAGGAATCAATAGCAGAATAAACGAGACAGAAAAATGAATAAATGAACTATTACACAGTGGTAGAAATCACTGCCATGGAACAGAATAAAGTAAAAGGAATGGAAAAAAATGAGGACAATCTCAAACTTCTGGGACAACATTAAACGTACCAACATTTCCATTATAGGGATCCCAGAAGGAGAAGAGAGAAAGGGCCTGAGAAAATATTTGAAGAGATTATAGCCAAAAACTTCCCAAACATGAGAAAGAAAACACTCACTCAAGTCCAGGAAGCACAGAGAGTCCCCTACAAGGTAAACCCACAGAAGAACATGCCAATACACATATTAATCAAACTGACAAAAATTTAAGACAGAGAAAAAATATTAAAATCAAAAAATAACATACAAGGGAATCCCCATAAAGTTATCAGCTGAGTTTTCAGCAGAAACTCTGCAGGCCAGAAGGGAGTGGCATGATATGTTTAAATTGATGAAATAAAAAAACCTACAACCAAGAATACTCTACCCAGCAAGGCTCTCATTCAGAATTCATGGAGAAATCAAAAGCTTTACAGACAAGGAAAAGCTAAAAGAATTCAGCACCACCAAACCAGCTTTACAACAAATCCTAAAGGAGCTTCTCCAGGCAGAAAAGAAAAGGCTACAATTGGATTCAAGAAAATTCTGAATGAGAAAGCTCAGTGGTAAAGGCAAACATAAAGTAAGGTAGTAAATCATCAACACACAAATATATCAAAACCAGCAACTGTGAGAACAGGAGAGTACAAGTGCAGGATATTGGAAACACATTGGAAATTAAGAGACCAGCAACTTAAAACAATCATATATATACATATAGACTTCTATATCAAAACCTCATGGGAACCACAAACTAAAAATCTGCAATAGATACACACAAAAAAAGAAAAAGGAATCCAAACACAACACTAAAGATGGTCATCAAATCACAAGAGAAGGGAACAAAAGATGAAGGAAAGACATAAGATCTACAAAAACAAATTCAAAACAATTAACAAAATGGCAATAAGAACAGACATATTGATAATTACTCTAAGTATAAACAGATTAAATGCTCCAATCAAAAGACACAGACTGGCTGAATGGATACAAAAACAAGACCTATATATATGCTGTCTACAAGAGACCCACTTCAGACCTAGGGACATATACAGACTGAAAGTGAGGGGATGGAAAAGGATATGCCATGCAAAGAGAAATCAAAAGAAAGCTGGAGTAGCAATACTCACATCAGACAAAACAGACTTTAAAATAAAGACTATTACAAGAGACAAGGAAGGACACTACATAATGATCAAGAGATCAATCCAAGAAGAAGATATAACAATTTTAAATATGTATGCACCCAACATAGGAACACCTCAACAAATAAGGCAAACACTAACAGCCATAAAAGGAGAAATCGACAGTAACACAGTAACAGTGGGGGACTTCAACATCTCACTTTCATCAATGGACAGATCATCCAGAAAGAAAACCAATAAGGAATCACAGGCCTAAAAGACACATTAGACCAGATAGACTTAATTGATATTTATAAAACATTCCATCCCAAAGCAGCAGAATACACTTTCTTCCCAAATGTACATGGAAAATTCCCCAGGATAGATCACATCTTGGGCCACAAATCAAGCCTCAGTAAATTTTTAAAAATTGAAATAATATCAGGCATCTTTGCTGACAACAATGCTATGTGATTAGAAATCATTTACAGGGGAAAAAAAAAAAACGTAAAAAACACAAACACATGGAGACAGACAATATGTTACTAAGCAACCAATGGATCACTGAAGAAATCAAAGGGGAAACCAAAAAATACCTAGAGATGAATGACAATGAAAACATGACGATCCAAAACCAATGTGCTGCAGCAAAAACAGTTGTAAGAGGGAAATTTACAGCAATACAATCTTACCGCAGGAAACAAGAAAAATCTCAAATAAACAACCTAACCTTACACCTAAAGCAACTAGAGAAGAACAAACAAAACCCAAAGTTAGTAGAAGGAAAGAAATCATAAAAATCAGAGCAGAAATAAATGAAATAGAAATGAAGAAAACAATAGAAAAAATCAAGAAACTAAAAGCTGTTCTTTGAAAAGGTAAACAAAATTGATAAAACTTTAGTTAGACTCATCAAGAAAAAAAGGGAGAGGACTCAAATCAATAAAATGAAAAATGAAAAAGGAGAAGTTACAACTGACACTACAGAAATACAAAGGACCATAAGAGAGTACTACAAGCAACTATACACCAGTAAACTGGACAACCTAGATGAAATGGACAAATTCTTTTAAAGGTTCACCCTTCCAAAACTGAGCCAGGAAGAAATAGCAAATATGAACAGGCCAATCACAAGCACTGAAATTCAAAGAGTCATTTAAAAAAAATTCCAACAAATGAAAGTTCAGGACCAGATGGCTTCACAGGCGAATTCTAGCAAACATTTAGAGAAGAGTTAACACCTATCCTTCTGAAACTATTTCAAAAAATTACAGAGGAAGGAACACTTCCAAATTCATTCTATGAGACCACTGTCACCCTGATATCAAAACGAGACAAAAATAACACAAAAAAGAAAATTACAGGTCAATATCGTTGATGAACATAGATGCATAGATGTCCTAAACAAAATACTACACCAAACTGAATCCAACAACACGTTAAAAGAATCATACACCATGATCAAGTGGGATTTATCCCAGGGATGCAAGGATTTTTTAATAACTGCAAATCAATCAGTGTGATACACCACATCAGCAAATTGAGGAATAAAATGCTTATGATCCTCTCAACAGATGCAGAGAAAGCTTTTTTACAAAATTCAACATTATGAAACAAACTCTCCAGAAAGTGGGCATAGAGGGAGCATACCTCAGGCCATATATGACAAGCCCACAGCAAACATCATTCTCAATGGTGAAAAAATGAAAGCATTTCCTCTAAGATCAAGAGTAAGACAAGGATGTCCACTCTCACCACTGTTATTCAACATAGTTTTAAAAAAAACAGAACAAAACATAGCTTTGGAAGTCCTTGCCAAAGGAATCAGAGAACAAAAAGAAAGAAAAAGAATCCAAACTGGAAAAGAGGAAGTAAAACTGTCACTGTTTGCAGATGACATGGTACTATAATAGAGAATCCTAAAGATGTTATCAGAAAACTACTAGGATTGATCAATGAATTTGGTAAAGTTTCAGGATACATAATTAATACACAGAAATCTCTTGCATTCCAGTACAATAACAACAAAAGTCAGAAAGAGAAATTAAGGAAACAATCCCACTTATCATTGCAACAAAAAGAATAAAATACCTAGGAATAAATCTACCTAAGGAGGCAAAAGACCTGTAGTCAGAAAGTTATAAGATACTGATGAAAGAAATAAAAGATGACACAACCAGATGGAGAGATATACTACGTTCTTGGATTTGACAAATCAATATTGTGAAAAGGACTATACTACCCAAAGCAATCTGCAGATTAATGCAATCCCTATGAAATTACCAATTGCATTTTTCACAGAAGTTGGACAAAACAATTTTACAATTTGTATGAAAACACAAAGTACCGCAAATAGCCAAAGCAATCCTGAGAAAGATGAACAGAGCTGGAGGAACCACGCTCCCTGATTTCAGACTGTACTACAAAGCTACAGTCATACTAAAGCAGTATGGTACTGGCACAAAAACAGAAATATAGATCAATGGAATAGGATAGAAAACCCAGAAATAAACCCATGCACCTATGGTCAATTAATCTATGGCAAAGGAGGTGAGACTGTACAATGGAGAAAAGACAGTCTTTTCAATAAGTCATGCTGGGAAAACTGGACAGCTACATGTAAAAGAATGAAATTAGAACACTCCCTAACACCAAACACAAAAAAAACCTCAAAATGGATCAACGACCTAAATGTAAATTCATACACTATAAAACTCTTAGAGGAAAACATAGGCAGAACTCTCTTTGACGTAAATTGCAGCAAGATGTTTTTTGATCCACCTCCTACATTAATGAAAGTAAAAACAAAAATAAACAAATGGGACCTAATTAAACTTACAAGCTTTTGCATAGCAAAGGAAACCATTAACAATACGAAAACATAACCCACAGAATGAGAGAAAAATTTGCAAATGAAGCAACTGACAAGGAATTTCCAAAATATACAAACAGCTCAGGCAACTCTATGTCAAAAATGACAACCCAATCAAAAAATGGGCAGAAGCTCTAACTAGACATTTCTCCAGAGAAGACATACAGATGGACAAAAAGCACATGAAAAAATGCTCAACATCACTAATTATCAGAGAAATGCAAGTCAAAACTACATGAAGTATCACCTCACACCAGTCAGAATGGCCATCATCAACAAAATCTACAAACAGTAAATGCTGGAAAGTGTGTGGAGAAAAGGGAACCCTCTTACACCGTTGGTGGGAATGTCAATCGGTACAAGCACTAGGGAGAACAGAATGGATGTTCCTCAAAAAACTAAAAATAGAACTCCCATATGATGCAGCAATCCCACCCCTGGGCATATATCCAGAGAAAATCATACTTTGAAAAGATACATGCACCCCAATGTTCATTGCAGCACTATTTACAATAGACAGGACATGGAAGCAACCTAAATGTCCATCAACAGAGGAATGGATAAAGAAGATGTGGTACATATATACAACGGAATATTACTCAGATATATAAAAGAATGAAATAATGCCACCTGCAGTAACATGGATGGACCTAGAGATTATTATACTAAGTGAAGTGAGTCAGATAAAGTCAAATACCATATGATATCACTCATGTAGAATCTGATTTTTTTAAATGATACAAACGAACTTATTTACAAAACAGAAACAACCTCACAGATATTGAAAACCAACTATGGTTACCAAAGGGGATACATCATGGGGAGGGATAAATTGGGAGCTTGGGATTAACATACACACACTACTATATATAAAATAGATAACCAACAAGGACCTACTGTATAGCACAGGGAACTCAATATTCTGTAATAACCTATATGGGAAAAGAATCTGAAACAGAATAAGTATATGTGTATGTATTACTGATTCACTTTGCTGTACACTTGAAACTAACACAAGATTGTAAATCAAGTATACTCCAATAAATTTTTTTTTAAAACACCTTTCAGCATTTTTCCTACACCTGTAACAGCCCTTTTGGATATCTGATTGTTAAGGATACAGATGTCCTTAGTTTAATCAAATATAGAGCTTGCATTTCTTTTTCTTGTGCATTTTTGCTTGCTTGTTTCTAAAAAAAAGAGAAGATGTTATAAAACCCTATATCTGTAAGGTCATGTTATTCAGGAATGGCCTCAAACATAGTTTAGTATGATCTATAAAAGCACTAAGCCAAGTTGTCCATATTTGAGCATTTGTGTTTAGTTTTATTACCTGCTTCCATACCTAAGAAAACTTTAAGTCATATAGTATTTTATATAGTATTTTTTTTACTAACCTTAGTCTATGACTCCACAATAAGCAAGCTTCTATAAGAATTCTGTAAGAATTCAAAGGTCAGTATGTCAAGAGTAATCCATAGAGAACCCTCTTGTTCAGTGCAGCACAGTACACCCTGGCTAAGAATATTAATGAGTAATCCCCATGAATTCAGTGGTTACTACATACCAAACACTAGGCTACCTACTAATGTTCACAGCTTTGTTTAAAATTGCCATGTGAAGTTATTATTACTATTATCACTTTATAAGAGTAGGAAATCAAGGATCAGAGTTTTCTAGTAATGTTATCAAGACCAGGTAGAAAGCAAGTGGCCTAGCCATAATTAGATTTCTTCTATCTTCCAAAGCCTGTAATCCCTATCACTTCGTCTATGGAATATCCAAATACATTTTAACCATTTTCAAAGTTACTTCCATTATAACAGTTATGTGGAATCATAATATATAGACTCAGGAGACATAGCAGATTTCTGGAGAACTTAATCTCATAATATTAGTTTCACTAAATAGTTATTCAATGTAAAATTTACGGCTTGCAATGATGAGCTCAGCATTTCCCAAAGTGGCCTAATCCAACTTTGAGAAATCTGTATATTTTTTCCCTTAGAGTAAATTAAAATCTATCATCCTGTGTTTCCCACACAGTGGTTTATTTTTAATCTTAGTGTCTATAATGGGAAAAGACTGCACACATGTGCATACACACACACACACACACACATACACAGGTAATATATGTAAGCAAGAATTTCTTTCCTCTAGTTTGAACATTTCTAGTTCCTTCAAATATTCCTCATATATGTGGTAACCATATAACTTACTATATGAGGAAACTTTTGAGAATGAAAGGGGACATTAACCAGCCAGTACATTGGGAAGACAGGAGCAAATTGAGACAGTCCTAGACACACTCATATGTCCTACCTATTTATATATGTAGTGGGTTTGGGGGATTTCTTAGTTTTACAGGCCACAAACTCAGGTGTACAAATGTACAAACTTATTTGGAATTTAGGTAATAAATTAAGAACTCTTACCTATAATATACAAAAATGCTCAAAATTTTCTAGTAGTCCGGAAAGTACACAATAAAATAGTTATGAGCAGCCATTTTACACCCACCAAAATAATGAAAGTTATATA
This sequence comes from Aethalodelphis obliquidens, assembly GCF_003676395.1. Taxonomy (NCBI): domain Eukaryota; kingdom Metazoa; phylum Chordata; class Mammalia; order Artiodactyla; family Delphinidae; genus Aethalodelphis; species Aethalodelphis obliquidens. The sequence continues at coordinate 16,147,068 of NW_020837954.1, forward strand.
AGAATGATAATTGTTGGCTTGGATGTAAGACACTCCACTTTATGAGTGAAAATATACATCATTACTAATAAAAAATAAACCTAGCAACATCTATTAAAATCACTTTATACGTAATTATCAATCGTGCTCTTAGTATTCTATACCATAGAACTGTGTCAGTATCTAAAAATATACACAGAAGAATATTTATCACAGAATTGTTTGTAGTTGTAAATACATAGAAACAAAGTGATTTCACTTCACTTAAGAGAATGGCTAAGTAAATTATGATAGATCCACACTATGTAATATAAGGCTATTAAAAAATATATTTACAAAAGTTGCTCCGGTGTACTTTCCACAAGGTATTGTTGAGTAAGGTGGGTCTAGAGGAATATTTATTCCTTTATATTGAGGATCTGGTGACTCTACAGAGGTCACAGCTGAAAAATCAACATCAGGATAACCCAGACGTACATACTGCAGCATTCTGTTTCTGGATATAAAGGGGTGAAGAAGAACTTTATCTCTGTGGTAACACCAAGAAAAATCTAGAAAACATGAAAACCATACTCATCTGTAGGATTATCAAAGAGTGGTAGATACAAGAAGGCCTTGATAAACTGATCTCCATAGAGGTATCCATCAGCAGCTTCCTTCAACAGCTTCTGGGAAAACACTAGGTCTGGGTTTAGACAGACCTACCAGAGATCCAGTGACTCTACCCATGGGGGAAGAAGTCTGGCAAGATACTAGTAACTGTTGAGCAAGCAGAAATGACTGGAGTCTGAGAAACCCCAAATACAAGAACAATTTTCTTGGTATAATAATCTTCCTGATCTCACTCTTTCCCAATTTCGCTGAGATAAAGGCAGTGCAGTCAAGAGTGAAAAACAGAAATAACTTACAGTTTCAGAAATAACTTATTTGAAAAGCTCTATCAGCCATTCTAATAGTAGCTGGAGCCAGTAAATACAAAGGGGATACCTCTATCTAACTCTCTCCTGATTCCTCATTTGAATTCTGATAAAACAAAGAAAGCAGCTTCTCCACATTAATGTCAGTGGCAGCAGCCACAGATTGGATGTTTGGGGTTGGGCTAAACAGAAATGAGCTTAATCATAAAGCTATAACTCAGTTAATATAAGTTATTCAACAATTGGTAAAATTTGAATGATCACTTTCTCAGTTTAGCTACCAGACACAGAAAAGCTTGCATTCTCTGAGAAAACAAAACAATAGTGTATCCCAATATCCCTGGCTCTTCTACATGAAGTGGCTGGCATGCAACAAAAGAATGATATGAAGAAAAAAGCTGGACCCTACAATCAAGAAAAAAGCTTAAAAGAATCCAATTTACAGATAACCTAGATACTGTAAAAGTAAACATGAACTTTAAAATAACTATCCCCTTAAATAAGTACTAGGGATTAAAAAAAAAAAAAACCTCCTTTTTTTCCTTGTGTCTTTTAAATTTATCTCTCCTGATTACAAAATTAGCAAACACAAATCTGTTCTAGAGAGGAGCAAAAAATATAAAGGAACAGAGAAATACTTGGTTTGTATGCAGTTACCCAGACTTAACTATTATTTTGTCACATTCTATTTCAACAGTACCATCAGTAATCCTGCTGAAATGAGCATAAATGGGTTTATAGAAACATTTTATATGTATGAAATTTCTGGAAAATATAAGTAAGTTACTATTTATACTGCTCATTTAAAAAATAAAAGAAATAAAATCACTATACCTTAAAGAAGATGTGGTGCATATATAGAATGACATACTACTCAGCCATAAAAAAGAATGAAATAATGCCATTTGCAGCAGCATGGATGGACCTAGAAATGATCATACTAAGTGAAGTAAGTCAGAAAATATGACACAAATGAACTTATCTATGAAACAGAAACAGACTCACAGACATAGAATTGTGGTTGCCAAAGAGGAGGGAGGGTGGGGGAGGGATGGGCATGGAGTTTGGGATTAGCAGATGCAAACTATTATATATAGAATGGGTAAACAACAAGGTCCTACTGTGTAGCACAGGGAACTATATTCAATATTCTGTGATAAACCATAATGGAAAAGCATATGAAAAACAATGTATACATATATAAACTGAATCACTTTGCTGCACAGTAGAAATTAACACATTATAAATCAACTACTCTTCAAAAAAATAAATTAAAAAATAAAATAACTATCCTTCATAAGTACAAAGATTTACAGGACAGATATAAAGTATGGATTAACAGATCTCAGCAGAGAAAAGAAAACTACTAAAGTATAGAATTCTAGAATCTGCAATACAAAGTGGGCCTAACATTCAAACACTAGAATTAAATTCATTGCAGAAGGAAGACAGGTTGATAAAGTTTATGCCAAAGGAATTAGAGAGGAGAGGAAGAAATATGTAAAAACAACTGATCAGAATGATAGTTACCTGTGGGAAGATTTCAGGCAATCTAAAATATGTGTAATTAGAAAATATATAATGGCTAAGTAGAGTTTATGCAGGAATTCAAGGTTATAGTAATGTTCAAAAATCAATGAATGTAATTCATTAAAAAGAATAAAGGAGATAAGTCATATGGTTATCTTAACAGGCCAAAAGAAAAAGTATTAGATAAAATCTAACACTCATTAATGATTAAAAAACTTCTCAGTATCTAGAAATAGAAGAAAATGCCCTCAATCTGAAAAAGAAAAAATCTGTGGAAAACTTTCAGCTAACATCAGATTTATTAATGAAATATTAAACATGCCTCACCACCACTAAGATTGGGGAGAAGGAAAGGCTCTGAATTTTTCACCATTTTTATTCAACACTGTATTTTGGAGTAGCAGTCTTAGTACATCTAAGGAAAAAGGGAGTGAGAGAGAAGGAGGGAGAAAGAAAAAAGTAACTCTTTTTTCATAGACAGTAAAACATCCTAGATGTAATAGGTGAATTCAGCAAGGTCTTGGGATTCAGGATCAATATAAAAATCAATTATATTCTACAAAGTGGCAACAAACAATTGGAAAATAAAATTTAAAAATCAATTCCATTCACAATATCATAAAAAATAAAACACCTAGGGATATATGTAATGAAAGCCAAGCAAGACCTCTACTCTGAAAACTACAAAAATTTGAGAGAAATTTGAGAGAGCCCAAATAAATATTGTAAAGATATCAATTTTCTCCAAATTAATCAAAGATGGAACACAATTTCAATCAATATCCTAACAGTCTTTCCTGTGATTACTGACAAACTAGTACTAAAATATATATGGAAATGCAAAGGATCTATATAGAAGAGTCAAACATTATTGAAAAAGAAAATTTGAGGATTTATACTTCCTGACTTCAAGATTTACCATAAAGCTACTGTAACCAAGTCTATGGTGTGGGCATAATAAAACAGACAGAGATCAATGGAACAAAAGACATTCCAGAAATAGCTCTACATAATTACAATCAAAAAATTTTTGACAGGCAACAAAGTAATTCACCGGGGAAAGAAAAACCTTTTCAGCAAGTGGTGTATTTAAGCAATGGAATAAAGAATAGGGGACAAAATAAGTATTCACCCCTTCACACATCAGGCACAAAAACTGATTGGAGATGGATCAAAAACCTAAACATGGAATCTACAATTACAAAACATCTAAAAGAAATCAGAAGAGAGTTATAGTTGAGCAGGATCATGAATTATGAATAAGAGTTTATCAGCCATAGTGAGGAAACAAAGATCTAAATTAGAGAAAAATAATCCACGCAAAGATATGAAAAATGTATATTCATCGTTTGTTCTAGGAATGATGAGTAATCTAGTGTCCTTTTCTTATTAAGCACTGTCCTGTGCAAGTTGTTTTGCTAAGTGCAAAGGGTAAAAAATACCATGCAGTCCTTTTATATCAGGAACTCCCATTACTAAGGGAGGAAAAGATATGAGGGGAATGAAACATAATTCAATGAAATAAATTCTATTAAAGTTAACTACAATTTTTATGAAAACAGTGAGAACATAGCAATTAATACCATATCAATTTCTTGCAAGTTTGTGAAGATTTTGTAAGGTGAACAGGTTGAGTCTGGTGTCAGGGAAGATCACTCCATTCATAAGAAATTAGTTGACCCTTGAACAGCATGGGTTTGAACTGAACAGGTCCACTATGCATGACTTTTTTTCAGTAAATATACAGTTGGACCTCAATATCCGAGTGTGCCAAACCAGCAGATATGGAGGGTCAACTGTATTCAATGCACTATGGCCATTTTATGTAAAGGACTTGAGCATGCATGGATTTCGGTATACAGTGTGGCTCCAGAAACCAAACCCCTGTGAATGCTGAAGGACACCTGCACAGGTGAAAAGCGAATACCTGAGCAAGAATGTGGGTTTATTCATGAAACCACTGGCAGTCCGCGTGGCTGCAGGAAGGAGGCTTAGGGAAGATTAGTAGTAATTGAGAGTGGAAATGAAAGTGGGGGCAGACTGTCAATGGCAAGTATACTACACTAAGAAACAATAAGATACATTGACCACTGAGTAGTCATTTTACATATTTTCTACTATTACAAAATTCTTTAACAGGTGTTTCCTGCTTTACATATGCAGGAACAGGCTTGGGAAGTTTTGGTACACACTATTAAGGGTGGTTATGTCTTCTTGGAGAATTAACTCTGTTATCATTATGAAATGCCCTTCTTTATCCCTAATACATTTCCTGTTCTGAAGCCTGTTTCGTCTGAAAAGAACATAGCTTCTCCAGCTCCCTTTCACTTCAGTATATCGCACCCCCATCCCTTTACTTCTAACCTGCGTCTTTATATTTAAAGTGAGTTTCTTGTAGATAACATATTTGTTGTGTTTTTTTCCACTCTGACAATCTAATATATTTTCTAATATATTTAGAAAATATACATTTTACTGACCTGGGTCATCTTTATTTTCTGTGAACAACTTTAACATTTCTTTTTTTTTTTTTTTTTTGCGGTATGCGGGCCTCTCACTGTTGTGGCCTCTCCCGTTGCAGAGCACAGGCTCCGGACGCGCAGGCTCAGTGGCCATGGCTTACGGGCCCAGCCACTCCACGGCATGTGGGAACCTCCCGGACCGGGGCACGAACCTGCGTCCCCTGCATCGGCAGGCGGACTCGCAACCACTGCGCCACCAGGGAAGCCCCAACTTTAACATTTCTTGCAGGGCAGGTTCAGTGGCAATAAACACCCTGTTTTTGTCTCAGAAAGTCTTTAATTTCCTGCAATTTTGAAGAATAATGTCACTAAATTAGACTCCTGGGTTGCTGAGTTTTTTCCTTTCAACATTTAAAAAAATTTTAAATATTTTACTCCTCTCTCTTCCTGCTCACATAGTTTCTGTTGAGAAATTTGCTGTTAAACTTGTTTCTTCATAGGTAAAATGATCTTTTTTCCTCTGGCTTTTTTCAAGATGTTCTTTTAAATTGACTCACAGCTCTTGAATGTTCTGGGGAGTTTTTCTTTTTTTTCTCTTTCAGTTTGGTGACTTCTTATGGATCTATCTTCAGGCTCATTGATTCTTTCCTCATTTGTGTCCAGTCTACTGATAAACTCATCAAAGGTATTCTTAATTTCAATTACTGTATTTTTTATTTCTAGCATTTAAAACTTCATGCTTAGAGTTTCCATTTCTCTGTTCACATTACTTATTTTTGTTGTCTACATTTTCCATGGAAACTTACAACATATTAATCACAGTTATTTAAAATTTTTACCATCTAATAATTCTAATATCTGTGTCATATCTGATTCTGGTTCTGATGATTGCTTTGTCTCTTCAGACCATGTGTTTTCTTTCCTCTTGGCATGACTTGTAATTTTTTGTTGAATGATGGACATGAAGTATTGGATAATAGTAACAGAGGTAAATAGGCCTTTAGTTTGAGGATTTCTGTTAATCTGGCTAGGAGTTGGGCTGTGTTTGATGTTACTGTAGGTGCCATTGGCTTGAAATTCCTCTAGTTTCCTTGTTTTTGTTTCTCCTGTTGCCTTTAGGTTCCTGTAAGAACTCCTCTTTAGATAGTCTGTATTTGTCGGTTTTTTCATCTGTAATCCAAAGTTATTATACTGGAGCCCTACTGATGCAGTGGTAAGATGTGGAAGAAGGAAAGCTTCCTATGGTCTTATAATTAAAATCAGTCTTTTCAGGGGAACTGTATCTGTGGGCCGTGTCCTTCACAATTGTTGCATAACTTCTCCCCACCTTGGTAAGACAGGAAAACTAGAGAGGGATGGAATCAGGAAAATACCTTTCCCTCAGGTGGAACAAGTGTTTGGTAGCCCTGACAGCAAGTCTTTGTTATGGAGACTGCTCTAGGCATAGTTCCCTAGGTTACTCTTCCCCTCTCCCTCCCAGAGTCATTAGGGAACCTTAATCAGATCTTCACAATGAGAACCTTGTAGGGTTCTTGGAATTAAAACACAGAAAATTATAGACTCTCCTAAGGCTGTGGTCCCTAAGTGTTTCTTACTCTCCTGCTAGTCCACACTCAGCCTCTGGCCATTTGTCTCAATTACCATTTAAATGTCACTATCAGTTTATTTTCTGCTTCAGAAAATATTATTTTCTGCTTCTGCTTCCTGGATGATTTCTGCTTCATCCAGGAAAGCATATCTCAGCCATGACCTTCTGGATTTGCCTGTCTCTCCATATTTCCTGGTGGTGGTTTGCCCTGTGATCTCAGTTTTGTGATGGGTCCAAGAAAAGTGTTAACTTTTGTCTAATTCAGCTATTTTCTTGTTGTAATAAGCTCTTTACATGTTGGAGTTGAAACCAGAAGTCTCCAGCTTACGGAGTTTAAATACCCACAAAATTACCATTAAATTTATTATATTTTTCTCCAAAACCATGATATGAAACATTACTGTAGAACTCTCAAAATTTTTGACTATGACAGTCACATGATAACTTATTTTTTGATTACTCTGGTAACAAAGCATGGAATAGACTGACATATTTGAAAAAAGGAAATGACAGGAAGCTATTGGAAAAATAACCTCTGCAAGACTATGCAGTAGGCTTGAATTGAGGTAGAAACAAAGACACTGGAAATTAAGAGAGAGAGTTTAAATAAAGAAAATATATGAAGTAAAAGTAATAGGATTATTTGGTTATAGATAATGAGAAAGGAGGAATAGAAGCTAATTATGAGCATTATCATTTGGACATGATGGTTACTTGAAGATTCTCCAAAACAAGGTAATACCATATTCTTATGTAACATACATTACAGTTGTTCCAAAATATCCTCTTTGGGAAAATAACTGGTACTGATAAATAATAAAGGTCTTGAACTCATCATGCAGTTTCTCTATCAATTATTCTTTCCTGAATTGCCTTTGATATGTCTTAGGTAGAGATTCTAAAATTAATTCTTTGAGCTCAACAGCCTTGGGAATCTCATCAAAGTGTCTTGACACAACCCAGCTATCATTGCAAGTAGAGCATTTATTACATGAATCAGACAATAGCCTTTTTATTTGAGTATATTATGAGATTAGAATCTGTGATAGAGATATTCAAATGCTTGGTATTAAAATTATCAATAGACCTTGAGAATTGCTCTTCTTTACCTATTCTGAAGAAAAATAAATAAGTTTTTAAAACTTCCTCTTATCACCAGAAAATGCACTGTTTCAGGTAGTGGCAATAAACCCTGTAGAGCCCCAGTAAGAAACATAATAAAAAAACCTTCTGGCCACCACTTTCAAACTCACTGTATTAGAATTTAAAGCCTAGCAGAGTAAAGGCGGAAAAGCACAATCATTATGCTTGTGCATGCTTAACATCTGTTTTCTTTAGTTCTGGCTGAAAAGCTTGCTTTAAAATATACAACTACTCTCAAAATCTTAAAATAATTTTAAAAAGGCCATCGTCAAAAACTTCCCTTTATCCTTACAGAAATATTAGCACAATTGTTTTGTCTTTGATACTTTGGTTTTGTCAAAAATTGGATGAATTTTGACCACCACACTCTCACATACTCACCAATGATTCAAAAAAGGTAATGCTTCTGCAGTTCACTAGTCCCATGCCTGGAATTGTCATCAAGTATAAGATTTCTAAGTAAATTTTGATATGATGTTATAGCTCTATAACTATCACCTTCTATGAATAACTTACATATCAAAACTTAGAAAAACATGTAATGTAAAATTTAAATTTGAAAGTCAGTTTTGATCTTATAAATAGTATAAGTGAACATTTTTCTTTGAAAACTAAGAACTACGAGGTCTGTCATTTTACAAATTGCATTGTAACTATAACCTTTTAAAAACAGCATTATTATCTATAAGAAAAGAACTAAAGTAAAAACCAAAGTATACAATCTACTGCCTTTCACCAAAGTTCAAAAAACTGTAAACTATAATAAAAGACAGTTTGCTCTATTTAGTGAAGCATGAGGTACTGGCTTATTAGAAGTGCATCTATTCTATGCTTAGAGAGTTTCTAACTATAGTTTCTAAGTGACTCTAGACAAGCCAAAAAAAAAAAAGTCAAGAGCAGATGTCAAACAAACCTATCCTTATTAGAAACTAATTGCCTGTTTGGTTGCCTTTATTATATGAAACACATGGGAAATGAATATTGCTGATGTGTGCATCAGCATTATAGAGTCTAAAACCAGTTTTCCAGTAGTTACTCTGAAAATCACCCAAAACCAATAGAAGACCAAAAGACCACTACAAAATTTGATTCTAAAGGAAATTCTTTTGATAAAACTTATGAATTTGCATAATCAAATAACTTTAATGAAAGGTAGATAGGCAATCTGAAACACTAAAAACTTTAAACCTAAACTTCCTTTAACCTATTAGGTAAGTATGTTTTAATTATTTAGATATCTGAATATTTAGATATCTGATGTGAAATTTTTAAAAAATGAAAACAGGTGCACATGCATTAAATTCAATTTTATAGTATACCAGAGAGGAAAGCTCTAGTCTCCCTTAGTTATTTATTCCAAAATATTTCAATGTTGACTGAATATTCCCTAGCATTTTTTACTTACTTAGCATTTATGACCTAAATTGTTTTTTTAATAGTCTTCTTATCTGTATTTATATGTGTTTTTTCCTAAATGGTAACCTCTGTAAGAGCAGTGACCACATATTCATTTATCGATTGATTGATTCAGTCATTCATTTATATATACAGGTATTTAATAAACGTCTAATATGTACCAGGCATGGAGCTAGAAATTGTACTAACAGAATGAGCAAGAGAAAGAATTCCTTAGAGATGGGAGGGTTTATTTTACACTTAGTTGTACCAACTAATATTTAAAATTAGAAGGAACTTTTTAATGTTTATTTTTAAATTTCAAGTCCCACATACTTTAACATATTTTTCTGATATTAAATTTAAAAGAATTCCTTTTCAAATATTAATACATTAAAGAAATGGACAAAATTGATTTAATATGATTAGTATGAATTCTTACAATTGCCATAAAGACTAAAATCTGGTTTGAATTTTCTGAAAATATTTTTTTCTGTCCTTCTTATAACAGTAGAGATTAATTTTGAATTTTAATATTTAAGTAGAAGAGATTTGGGGTGGTCAGTAGGCCATTTATATGCCTGAATAAATTCAGATTTTATCTACTCCATTGTTGTTGTTGTCTTATTAATTATCTTATTATTTAATCTCTGGAACAACCATCTTCAAATTACAACCTATCTAATGAAAAAGGAAAAAAATGTGACTTTTTAAACAAAATTTTGGGAGAGGACTCTTCCCTTTTATATCTAGGTAAAGCAACAAAAATGACCTGGAGTAAGGTAATAGGAACTGGTTGAATAACGAGAACAAGACTGGGTCCTTTTAAGAGAAGAGCAACACAGAAACACTACTACTCAGTTGACTGATAACTATTTGGTTAATAGGATAAAATTTTTAAAAAGAACTATATACAGACCTAAAAATTTTACTATAACCTAAAACATATTAATGAGCATTCATTCATTGATTCTTTGCAGTGGGATCAAGGCCTTTTCTTTGGTTATGACTCCCTAGAGTGGGACTTTGCATTGCCTTTTTTGTACCAAAAACACTTATTCTAATTCCTCTTAGTTTATCTAATATTAGTTGCAAAGCAGTTTGAATAAAGAACACCTATGGAATATCATGAATTTTTTCCCAAAACTGTAACAATTCCCTGACTAGACTCTGATATATGTGTGTGTGTGTGTGTGTGTGTGTGTGTGTGTGTGTGTGTGTGTGATATTTATCTCTTTGGAATGATTCCAAAGGATCTGACTTAATTTCTATAGATGTAACAACTTCTTTGCATAATTAAATTTCATCAGTTTATACAATAGTCAATTCAATTACATGAGTACAATTAGTTAACACTTAAGTGATTTTACTTATTGCCAATTTTTCATAATTCTCTTTATACTGTTCTAAGAGATTTATTTATATTTACACAAACAGTCCTCACAAGACTCCGATGACATAGTTACTATTATTATCCCCATTTAATAAATGAGGAAGTACTACATAACAGAAGTAACTTCCCCAAGACCATACAGCTGGCACATAAGCAGGCCAGGACTTAAACACGAATTGTCTACTCCAGAGTAGGTGCTTTACACCAGTGTATTATGCGGCTCCTAACTGGCATAGACAGGTTTAGAAATAGGTATAAGTGACTCTTATTAAGATTGCAGCCCAAATGGTGGTACATCAGCATCATTAAAAATTCAGCATACAATAAACCTTAGTCATCATGCTTGCAAAGAAAACAGAATGTCCATTAATTCAACAAGCCTGTTAGGTGGAGGTTAGTTATACTAGATCTTCACTGTAATCACTCTGTGAGGACAGTTTGTTTAAAATAAAAAAACAAAAATGAGTAAAGATCCCATAAAATCTTGGGTATATGGTGTAACTTAGAAGTGCTAGAGGACAATTCAGTCCTAGTCACTTGCAGAGTTGCTAGCTGAAGGACTTGTTTTTTCTATTTAATGTTAGATAAGCAAGAACTATGGCAAAAACTCCTGAGAGTAAATATTTTTCTACCTATCTCCAAAATTAAGTACATGACTGTTTTAAAGATCAGTCCCGGGGAAGTTGCCTTGATGAGAAGGATGCAGGGTGGTTCTTGCAGATGAGTAATATCTGCAAATAGAATGAACCTCTGCTCAGTCCCACAAAAGAAGCAACACAGATAGACAAAGTCTCCAGTGCACTCCCAGATATGCCAGTTAGAGTACAGGCTAAGCTGAAGTAAAAAGATTTCTTCCTCATGTCCAAAGGTATGTTAGCAGTCCTAGAAGAATACGGGGAATTACTCCATAAAGTTTTCCAAGTTTCCCTCTACATGTTCTACCTTTTCTAGAATGATGCCCCTTCATGAAAGTTAAATCTGGCTCATCAGCATATCTGCTTTCTAGCCTGCAGCAAGGAGAAAGAGAAAATGAAGAGTTTTCATTTTCAGAAATTTAATCTCACACTATAATTGTATCAAACATTTCCACCCACTTCCCATTGTTTGGAATGTCTTCATACGCCCATACCTAGCTAAAAAGGAGACTGACAATATCATCTGGACCTGGATGGCTAAGGGCACAGCTTAACACTGAAGAAGGTATAAGAGGGAAATAGATATCAGGACCACAAAGCCAATTCATTCAAAAATATTCCTTGTCAATTACTGCATGTTAGCCAAGGAACCAACCATAGAGAATATAGAGATGGAAGATATAATTCCTGCTCTTGTGGAGTTCACAGACTAGTGAAGGAGAAAAACAAGTAAAGGCAATAAAATGCAGATGCTGCTATGGTGAAATACGATATCCTAAGATAGGATACACCAGACCTATCAAGACCAGTAGGAAATGGACTAAAGGAAGCTTTTCCTGAAGGAGAAGATGTGGAAATGAGAAAGAAGGAAGGGGTGGGATGCTGGAAAGCCCTGGATATCCTACAAAATAGTTTGGATTTTATCCTGCAAGTCACTATTAGTTATTGAAGAATTTTTAAGTTAGGAAATGAGATTATTAAAAATGCTTTTGGAGAGAGATCACTTTGTTGCTCTCCCCTCCCTAGGGAGAACAATTTAAACGATGTGACATTGGAAACAGGAAAATTTGATTGAGGTAATCTGATATTTAAAAACATTACCTAGTAATTACTTGATGTCAAGAAGCCTACACCCTTAATGTTTCATTATATGAGCAAACAAAGTGTACATCCCTCCCTTTCCAGAATGAGCTTCTTCAAGTACATGTGAGGGGAAGAGATTGGGAAGGTCTCAGTTACATATCAAATATACCACTAAGTCCACACAGTCACCTGCTCCCCAAATAAAGCATGACTTCTACCCAAAATGATATTGCTGGTTACACACAGCCTGGAGCTGAGTTTAATGCCTTGCTTATAATAGTTTCTGAATATTTCCTAACACCACAAATTTTTTTTTAATTAGAAATTTGAGAATATCTCAAAATGCAGTGATGAAAAAGTATCCTTGCAACTACATTATAAATAGCCAGTCAACAAAGGCCAAGGAAAATTGTGGAATAATGTTAAACCCTTTGCAGCCCCTCTCCAGTTCCTAGACTGGCTTCCTCTGATGAGTTCTGTTTTCCTTTCTTTTTTCCTCCTTGGAGTTCTGCACCCCCTTTTCAATCCTCCACTTTCCTTGTTAGTGAAACTTCACTCATACCAATTAACAACCTTTTCTTAAAGCAACTTCCTCCCAACCTGTATATGCATAGTATGTGAATATTCAACAATATGTTAATCAGAGTTAAAGCTATTCTCTCTAGAAAAGTATCACCATGAAGGTGCTTCAGCAAATCAACTGAGTATGGACCTTTGGTACATTATGAGGATAAAATAAGATCCTCCCTATTTCTACCATGTTTTGGTCTCTACTATGTAACCTTAGCATAAGACACACACACATACACAGATTTTCTGAAATAAAAGAATATAAAACCATAATAAGAAAAATGAATTTCTTTCTAAAGGCAAAAGAACATAATCTGGAAAGGTTACACCTGTTCACAGTGTGGATAATCTTTTATAACATTTTCGTTGAGCAGTTTAGCTTCCCAGAAAAGGCACTAACATTTACATCCTTATAAGCAGGAAAAATCATTAAAGTTTGCTCTTAAACAAGAGAATCATCTACTCAGTCTCTGTTCATTACAAAATACATTCAGAAGCCTTGAAATTTTCTTTCTAACATAACTTCTTTTAGATAGGATTCCCTCTTCTGTTCTCTGTTAGAAGAAGGGAAAAACAGAAAATCATTCACCCTCCTGCTGATAGTTCAAAACTAGACTGTGGATCAAGTTAGGTTCTTCTTTTATCAAATACTTACATGTTACAAAATATTTTAGTTATTTTAACACCATACTATAAGGTTATTCTACAGTACTGCAAAGAATTATATTTTTGTGTAGGGAGTAAGAATAAAGCCCACTTTCCTATAGTAAATATCCCAGGTATTTCATATAGCAAAAAAATGTAGACGTTTATAAGATGCATGTGTTTGTTCCTTCATAAGAGCAGTAAGGCTCACAGAGGCTTCAAAAGTAAACAATTGGTATTTTAGCAGATTCAAGTTGCAATGAAGTCTCTGCAAAATAAGGTATGGGACAACTAAATATCCATATCCAAAAGAATAAAGTTGGACTCATACTTCATACCATACACAAAATTTAGCTCAAAATGAATCATAGAGCTAAACATCAGAGCCAAAACTATAAAACTCTTAGGAAAAAAAGGATTAAATCTTCATGACCTTGGGTTAGGCAATCATTTCTTAGGTAAGACATCAAAAGTACAGTGATAAAACAAAAATAATTATAAACTACACTTCATAAAATTAGAATCTTTTAAACTTCAAATAACACCATCAAGAAAATGAAAATATAACCCATGGAATAGGAGAAAATACTTCATAAAAGATTTATATCCAGAATATATAAAGAACTCAATGATATTAAATGATAAGAAATTCAATGATAAAAAGACAACCCAATTAAAAATAGGCAAAGGTTTTGAATAAATATTTCTCCAAAGAAGACATGCAAATTACATGAATAAGTCATTTGACTTATGTAAGTCAATAAGTACATGAATATGCTCAATAAGTACATGAAATATGCTCAAAATTATTAGGTATTAGTAAAATGCAAATCAGAACCACAATGAGATAACATTTCATACTCACTAAGATGGCTATCATAAAAAAAAAAGAAGCATGTGGAGATATTTGAATTTTCATACATTTCTCTTTTTTTAAAATTAATTAATTAATTTTTGGCTGTGTTGGGTCTTTGTTTCTGTGTGAGGGCTTTCTCTAGTTGCGCAGAGCGGGGGCCACTCTTCATCGCTGTGCACGGGCCTCTCACTGTTGCTGCCTCTCTTGTTGCGAAACACAGGCTCCAGACGCGCAGGCTCAGTAGTTGTGGCTCACGGGCCTAGTTGCTCCGCGGCATGGGGGATCTTCCCAGACCAGGGCTCGAACCCATGTCCCCTGCATTAGCAGGCAGATTCTCAACCACTGTGCCACCAGGGAAGCCCCGTGAATTTTCATACATTTCTGATAGGAATATAAAATGACTCAACTGAATTGGTAAATGGTTTGGCAATTTCTAAGAAATGTTAAACATAGACCTTGAAATTCCACTCCTGGTTATCTACGCAAGTGAAATGAAAACATATTTATACACACAGATTAGTATGTAAATGTTCATAGCAGTTTTATTAGTAACAGCCAGAAAATGGAAGCAACCTAAATATTCATCAACTGATGAATGAATAAACAAAATGTGGTATATCCATACAATGGAATAATACTCAGCAATAAGATGAAATAGTGATATATGCTATATGTAACATGGATGGTCCTCAAAATCATTATGATAAGAAGCCAGTCACAAAAGATCACATATTATTGAATGATTCAATTTATAAAAAAAACTCTAGAATAAGCAAATCCTAGAGACAAAAAGTAGATCAGGGGTTAGTGCTAGGGGGAAGAGGAATAAGAAATGATTTCTAGGGCTTCCCTGGTAGCGCAGTGGTTGAGAGTCCACCTGCCGATGCAGGGGACGTGGGTTCGTGCCCCGGTCCGGGCAGATCCCACATGTCGCAGAGCGGCTAGGCCCGTGACCCATGGCCACAGAGCCTGCGCGTCCGGAGCCTGTGCTCCGCAACGGGACAGGCCACAACAGTGAGAGGCCCGCGTACCGCAAAAAGTGATTTCTAGGGAATATTAGATTTCTTTTGAAGATGAAAGTTAGGATATGATGATGGTTGCACAACTCTGAGAAATACAATAATAAACATTAAATTGTACACTTAAACTGGTGAATTTATAATATGTAAATTATATCTCAAGAATGCTGATTAAAAAGTGAAATACTGCTATTCCTCTCTTGATACATTATAAAATTCCTTTCCCTCCCTCCTTATGTATATTTGCCCCTGACCCCTTGCTTTTCTTAGCGCATCTTTGTTCCCACTAAATGACAGTACAGATAGAAATATCAATTTATTTTAATGACTTTTGGCACTGGTACTCTGAAAAAGTGTCACGTAGGCCAAAATCACCACAAAATATATCAATCAAGTACAAAAGATAATGCCAAGGTAACTACATAAGAGAATTCCCTTCTTTCCAAGAGATTGTTTTGTTCTAGTCCTCTGTACTACCATCCCATCACCACCAGCACCGCCACCAGCATGCATGCACTTACCAGTGACTTTCAAGGAAGTATGCTCATTAGTTATCAGATACTTCCTTTTTTTCTTTTAATATTTATTTATTTATTTTGACTGTGCTCGGTCTTAGTTGCAGCATGCAGGATCTTCTTTGCTGCATGTGGGATCTTTAGTTGCAGCATGCGGGATCTTTAGTTGCAGCATGCGGGATCTTTAGTTGCAGCATGCGGGATCTATTTCCCCAAGCAGGGATCAAACCCAGGCCTCCTGCACGGGGAGCACAGAGTCTTAACAACTGGACCACCAGGGAAGTCCCTGGATGCTTACATAAAATATTTTATATGCATCTTTTAAAAACGGAGAAAAAAACCTGAGGTAGTACGAAGCTAATAGACTTAGGAGAGCACATGAAATCGAACTACATTCCTCTCTCCTGAGGTAATGCAAAACCCTCAAACTGAAAGGCAGGGGGCAACATGTGCAATGTAGAAATTGAAATTCTTCTTACTCCAATTAAAATTCAAATTAATACCCCCCCACAAGGCTCCAGGGAGCATCTCATTTTTCTGCCTTATAATTCTGCTACAGTTCACCTGATGGAATATATTTATAGTTTATAAAAGAAATGAAAGAAACCCCACAGGCTTTCTTTTATTTTTAAGTTTTGTTTTGGCTCATTAATGCTTTCCATCTCATTTCTTACTTTGCACTGGAAAATTTTGCCCAAAGCAATTTTCAGCAATAAATAAATAAAGTTGAACAGAGCTCATCTGCTTATATAATTTTTTAATGAAATTAAAACAGACATTTGTTGGGATCACAAATTTAGAAAACTCCTATGATGACATACTTGTGATTTACTAAATTAACATATTTCATCCACAGCTATACTTATGAGACAAGCAGAATATTCAGTAAATTACTATTGCTATTATCTCTTCCATGAAGAATATAATTTACAGAGTTTCTAAGGATAATACATTTTCACAATTCTTTTAATAGCAAATATCTGATTAATTAGCAAGCAGTTGAATTTTAAAATTCATGTGTCAATCTTTCAATCTTTGAATATAGAATCATAAAAAATATTGTTGTGTGTCTAGAGCAGTGAAAGGCAACATTGATGTCTTTTCTTTTTTTTTTTTTAATTAATTTTTTTTTTTTTTTTGCAGTACGCGGGCCTCTCACCGTCATGGCCTCTCCCACCGTGGAGCACAGGCTCCAGACGCGCAGGCTCAGCAGCCATGGCTCACGGGCCCAGCCACTCCGCGGCATGTGGGATCTTCCCGGACCGGGGCACGAACCCGTGTCCCCTGCATCGCAGGCGGACTCTCAACCACTGCGCCACCAGGGAAGCCCTTGTTTTCTTTTTAAATCAGAATCTGAATGCTGTCTTCACATCTTACCTAACAAAAGGTCGTCTTGAATCTTTCTTTTCTTTACCTCATTCTCCTACTTTATTATCAGCATACCTCATCTTTGGTACAGTTTTAAAAACTGAGTATTCACTAATTTATTTTCCTTGAATTAATTTTATGTGGTTTTATACTGTCTCTACGATAAGATTTCAAAAACTGAAAGAATCTGTAATCCTCCAAAGTCATACTCTGCCTCCAAAGAAACAGCAAAGTAATGCCTAGCACATAGGTGTTCAGTAAGTAAGCTTTTATCAAATCACTATGTTATGTATTGAATATTTGAGATGTGCCATATTTCAGATTTGGTTTAGCATTTCAATTAATCTTTTAAACAGTACTTAAAATATTATTATCACCATTACATAAGGAGTTATTTGAAGTTTAGAGAATTCAACTAATTAGCTCAAAGGATTTGGTTTCTAAGTCATCTGTCTGACTTTTGTGCATTTTATTATGCTTCATTGCTTCCCCACATTGATCTCAAGACTATTACATACACTGTTGATTTAATCACACCCCCAGTAATGTCCAAAAATTTGGTATCCCATTCAGAACAGAGATACAATTATTGGAAATAATAATACCAAATTATTAAACATTACTTTTTTCATATATATCATATATTTATCTTATATAAATTAAATTTACTGATAATTACATGTTATCATTTAAATTATTCTTTGCATGTAAGAATTCTGGATGATAATTTGCATGACAGGATGGTAGAGCAGATACTTGAAGAGCCCTTCTGGTAAAGTACAACTGTATCTTTGGTGAAATGAAAAAATATAACTTATTGCATTATTGAGTTCACTAGAAAATAATCTAAATCCCTAGGGTCAAACTCTTATACACATGCAGATACACAAATATAACATTTGAGACAAGGGAGGGAGCAGTAAGCAAGCAATTGAGCAGGGATCAATAAGATGGGGTGTCTCCAAAGGTAAGTGCCAATATTAGCTCTGCAGTGATCAGGGTTCTAAGCCCTGGAACTTGTGAGTTAAGAAACTGATCTGAGAATCCCACATCATGCCAAGGTCCTGAAGGTAGGACAACATGGCTCTTAGACTATAATGACTCCTGGCTTCTGATGGAATCTAACATACAAATCCTCTATGGAGAAAGTTAAAAGCTCCTCAAGATTTCCAGGGATAGAATTTCGAAAAATATAAGCTTACAATAATTACTAAACAGCTAGTAAAATCATGAGTGACAGTCAACTGAAAGAACTACACATTTTTATACATAATGTATATAACTTAGTATAAAATGCTTTTAAAAAGTAAAAAACTAAATAAACATTGATATCAGAGCAAGAGATGCCAAAAATGTTCAGGAAAATATGAGAAAGGACTTTCAGGAATAAAATGTAAAAGTGTTGAAATTAAAAACTGAATGGATGGTTTAAAGAGCTGATTAGAGAAAACGAATAAATCTGAAGATAAATTTAAGGGGTTATCTAGAATGCAATATATTGAGCAAGGAAATGAAAAATATGAAGAAATTAAAAGATTCAGAGAATGAAATGAGAAAGTATAACATATATCTAATTGGCAATGAGATGTCAATTCAGTACATAGAAATAGGTGACTAGAATGAAGAAGCAAGGGCTGGAAATTGCCTAGGACTAATGAAATTGAAAATCCACAGATACATAAAGTACAAACAGGATAAATTAAAAAGAAATACATTCCCGTATATTCCACTGGAGCTACGAAGTACAAAAGCAACTAAAAGATTTTAAAGAAGCCCCAGAGAAAAGACTTACAAAAGAATGACCATTAGACATCTCAATAATGAAATCCAGGTAACACTGAAAATTTTCTTAGAAATGGCGAGATGACAACATGGAATGGAGTTCCCAGAAAAATCTCTCTTTTAAAAATGGTTGCAAAATTTCAGATAAAACCTTCAAAGTTCACAAAACAAAACAAAAATTTCACTAAAGGAAATTCTAATTACTGTATTTGAGAACTAAAGATAATTATCCTAGGGGCTTCCCTGGTGGCACAGTGGTTAAGAATCCACCTGCCAATGCAGGGGACAGGGGTTCGATCCCTGGTCTGGGAAGATCCAACATGCTGCAGAGCAACTAAGCCTGTGCGCCACAACTACTGAGCCTGTGCTCTAGAGCCCGCAAGCCACAACTACTGAAGCCCACGTGCCACACTACTGAAGACTGCGTGCCTAGAGCCTGTGCTCTGCAACAAGAGAGGCCGCCGCAATGAGACACCCGCGCACCACCCCGCACACCACAACAAAGAGTAGCCCCCGCTCACCGCAATCAGAGAAAGCCCACGCAGCAATGAAGACCCAATACAGCCAAAAATAAATAAATAAATTTTAAAAATAAAATAATAAAGATAATTATCTTAAAGTATGATTTGAGGTGGAAGAAAGAATAAGAAGAGGAATTCTTTTAAAAATGCAGATAAATATAAACAAATGTTTTCAATACTAAAAATAATGCTAGACTAAAATGTTGAATTCTTTACCCCTCTCTGTATCTTTGCCCTTTGCAATGTGATTTTCAAGTTACTCCTATTAAAAGATGGAGAGTATTCTCTAATTCCGTGAATCAAATCTTTTGTGGTGGCTTTAGTCAATAGAATATAGCAGAAGTGATGGGCCAGTTCCAAGCCTAGGCCACAAAAGATTGTGTGTGCTTTTGTTCTCTCTCTTAGAATTCTACCAACTCCATGTGAACAGGTCAAGTCTGCCTTGCTGGAAGACGAGAGCCCACGTAAACGAGAACCTACACCCCTCTGCCAATAGCCAGCCAACCCCAGGTACAGAGACACCTAGCTGAGTCCACTGATTGTGCACACTTGGGGATATCCAGCTGAGACCAGCATCAATTTCAAAACCATGAACTGTGAGCTAAATAAATGTTTGTTTTTAGCCACTAGGTTTTAGGGTGATTAGTCATTCATAGTAGCTAATGAGTACATTCATATTAAAATATGACAGAAATAAAACACTAAACAATAGCATGGAAATCATAAGATCCTGTACATTAAGGTGTTCTAAACTTCTAGTATCTTAAGTGGACTAAAAATTCAGTAAATGAAAGGAAATTATTTTTTAAAAATCATGCCATGAAATTTAAAAGATGAAATGGTAAAATTCCTAGAATAATATAATTTAGAAAAACTGATATGAGAAGAATAATTATTCTCCTAAAGAAACTTTAATATTATTTTTCACACAAAGAAAATTCCAGGCTCAGAATTTTAAAGGCAAGTTCTAATCTTTCAAGGAAGAAATCACTCCAGTCTTACAGAGCCTACAAAATGAGGAAACATTCTCCAAACCATTCTATGATATAGTGGCTGTGAGATTATGGAACCATAAAAGGACTATGGAAAGGGAGATGTACACATCAATCTCACTTATGTACACAGATGTTAAAACTTCCCAAATATTAGCAACCAATCTAGCAACTTGAAAAAAATAACACATTATGATTAAATTAGTAGACTTCTTGTAGACAAAATGTTTTATATATTTATAAACATAAAAAGAATCTATATGCACATTAAACCTAACGTTCTCTCAATAAATGTAGTCTTATTATCTGTGTTCTTTACCAATGGATTATTTTTTCACATTTTTCTTATTGACTGATGTTTACCATTATTATTATGTTAATACCCTCTAAAAATAGTAATATTATAGAAAAATTTGAGGTGTCTTAATGTTTGCCTTTATATTAAATGACTGAAAACTTCTACATGCATATGTGCTTGTGAGTGTGTGTTAACATCTCCCTCCTCTTAGAGTTCCACAAATTAAAATTGCTATCAATTTTCCAGCCTCTAATTGGTAAACTTCTTTGTCTTTACAATTTGCTGGTTTTGCAATCTGCAGTAAGCTAGAAAAACACATAACCAAACATGTTTAAATGTGTGTTTAAAGGTGAGCAAATTTCCTGTGAGAGAAGGATTTAAGTGGTTTTGTTTGTACATAAAGTTTACATATTTTAACATGAACGTGGTGACATTATTTGGCCACTCAATATATCTCAATTCCTTTAAAAATACTTTTTCAGATTTTAATGTAATGTGTTTTCATTATACATAATCCACACAGTAGAGCAAATACAATGTAGAAAGCAAAAGCCAGAGTCCTTAATATTGTTAAGAATTGTATACCCACAAAATTCATGTGTTGAAGTCCTAACCCTCAGTATCTCACAATGTGACTACATTTGGAGTTAACATATTTTAGAAAAACTATTTTGTATAAAGTAAGCTACAAGGATATATTGTACAACACAGGGAATATAGTCAACATTTTATAATAACTATAAAATGAGTATAACCTTTAAAAATTGTGAATCACTATATTGTACACCTGTAACAAATAATATTGTACATCAACTATACCTCAATTTAAAAAAATAAGAACTTTTTTTTAAGAAAAAGAGGTAATTAAGGCTAAATGAGGTCATTAGGATGGGCCCTAATCCAGTAGGACTGGTGTTCTTATAAAAGATTAGGATACAGATTTGCTCAGGGGAAAAATCATGTAAAGCCATATGGAGAAGATGGCCATCTACAAGACCCATAAAGAAGCCTTCAGATGAAACCAATCCTGTTGACACCTTGATCTTGGACTGCTAGCCTCCAGAACCTTAAGGAAATAAATGTTGGTTGTGTAAGCCACCCAGTCTATGGTACTCTGTTATGGCAGACCTAGCGGACTAATACAGAGAGCAACCTTCCACCACTGTATTTGCCTAATGAGTGGCATGTTATTGTATCACAAAAAAATGTAGCAAGCATTAAACTTTCAAAATAATATTACATATTTAATTCATTTTTTGTAAGTGATTGTTAAATTTATAAGTCAAACAAAAGCCATATTAAAAAGTCCACAAAACTTGTTAAAAAGCAGATCCTTTTACTCTGGAATTTTATTTTACTTAAATCCACAGATAAATTTCTCAGTCTCTTTGACCAACAGTTTTAATTGGTACATTGCAGATAACTATGCCTGACAGACAAGGGTGTTGTGAAAAAATTATTAATGAAATAGAATGGCAAATAGTATACAGGTAGTAACTACAGATGATATCTTTAGGAAGAAACTCTCCTGGGTTAATACTATTTCAAATAAAGTTACAACTTACTAAGTTAACTGATATTTGGATTCTTTTTTATGATTTTTAGACGAGATATGTAAAACAAAGTATGTAACTGTAAGTTTAACATAACAGCAATTGAATTGTATTTTTAATTAATATAATCAGGTAATTATACCCTAATAAGGTAGTAAATATGTAGGTATTTAAAATATAACAAATATTGGAGTAGCATACCAACATTGATTAAATTCATTTAAGTTTGACATATTAATTCAATAAATATTAATATGTGAAGATGAAATAGATTTAGTTTAGATGAAGTTCTGGGTTCACTCAGTTTGACTCATGTATCTTCTAATGTACTCTCTGAATATCAAGTTCTTTTAACAGCTAGACACAAACATCAGATTTTATTGGTAGAATATTTTGCTTGGTGCTAAAGTACACAGAGTGTACTTTTGCAGGAGGCATGATTTTTATTTTTTATAAAGCTCTTGTGTGGAATGTGCTTTCACTGATATAAAAATAAAAACAGCAAATAGGAAAGCACAAGGAAACAACAGAAATATTATTTTGCAACTTCTCCCCTGAGCTGTAACTAATCTAGTTGGTTCAGCCTAGAAGGATCATTTTATTGTATGCAATATTCATCTCAAAAAATATTTAAGTAGCTTAAGTTCAAATCATAAAACAGAAGACAAAGAATATGAGAAGGCAGTTTGCTATCACCTAGATACATCCTAATGTTTAAATCTATTTTATGCAAAGCAGAAATGTCAAATTATATTAACCAACTGTAAAGACTATTTTAGTTATGAGACTAGTGAAAATGTATAGTTTGGAAATCTTGTTTATTTTTTTCTCTTATAAAAATATAATTACTAAAATAATATCCTATAAAAATTTATGTAATTTATAAAAATTATACCTCACCATTGTTATCCAGTTTTAACCAAAGTTTTCAGACAGGAGACTTTTTTGACTTAGATATCCAGTTTTATGCATAATAACTTATTACAATAATTCTTTTCCTAGTTGCTTGCTATGCTAAAATATTTTCCATTTTGAAAAGTATAAACTCTCACTATGAAATACTTGAAAAGTGGAAGAAACATCTTTCCTTGAGTATAATTTGTATCTTAATAAGAAACTATGTAATGATTCTTTACATAAAAAATTATGTGATAATCTTTTAATATTAAAGTATGATTAAAGCAATATATTTATATTGATAATGCTTTAATCTTTCACTTGCTCAACACTATTCTAGAAATATAAGCTGGATGGCAGGCAAAAATATAGACCTGAGCAAGTATGGATTTTATCAGCAAACTATTTAAAATCATGGGAAAAATAAAATAAAATGCAAAGTTTACATCATTTCATTACAAAATAATGCATCCCCCTGTATTTCTGTATTAGGTTCATGCCTTTAGAACCCAATAATGACAGATGATACTACTTACTTACTTAGAAAAGCAGTGAGATGGCTTTTTATCATTTCTTTGAAATCAGTGTTAAAATGAGGCTTAATCTGCTTAGGAATATTTTTCTGCTAGGAATATTTTAAATTATATGGTGAAAAGGGCCAAATATAAATGGTTAAATAAAATGAATTTATGTGATAGAAAACTACCACAAATATTATATATTAAATCTTCAGATGTCCTGACCAATAATTAAAGAATGAAATATAGTTTCTCACAGGAAATAATTAATCCAGATAAAGGGAAGACTATGATCTTTGTTCAAGAAGCAGTTATTTACTGTGTAAGTCTTTTCCTATATCTATTGGTAAAACAAATCAGTCCTAGATCCAAATATGGGATGTTTTTAAATATATTAAGGTTTACTGACCTTAATTTCAAATATAATACTTGTAAAATACAAGAATTGAATTAACATAATCATCAGTTATTAAATATAAATCCATAACCTCAAATCCCAGCCAAAGAATTAAATATTACCAGTAATGACTCTACCCAGTACCTTTGTATATATCTCAATTACCACCATTTTTGTCATTTTAGAAAATCATTTTTATAGTTTTTATTTTTTTAAAAAATATATTAATCATTAAAAACATAGTGCTTAAGTTGAGGGTTTTATTTAATGATACCTTCAGAAAAAAAATTCACTTGACATATTTTTTTTTTTTTTTGACATATTTTTTTAATTGCATCTAAATTATTGCAGGTAATGGTTCATTGAGTTTTCACTGTTCTGCATCCCACTGTGTGCATTCTACTGTCAAAACAATGAGTCATTTCCTATCTTTTATAACAAAGTTACTGTTAGTTGTGAACATTTTTGCTTGTATCCCTGGTACACCTATGCAAGAATGTATCTGTATAATAGTCCTAGAAGTGAAATTGCTCTAACAGATGACCATATTCAGCTTCACAAGATAATTCCCAAATGATTTCCAGTGTAGCTGTACCAATTATATGCCAACATCACTACGAGTTTTCTTTCATTCACATGCTTCAGAAGCTCTTGTTAATTTTTGTCATCCTAGATTGTATAAAATGCTATGTCACTCTGGCTATAATTGGCATTTTCCTAATACTAATGAAATAAAAAAATATTTCTTATGTTTATTTGTTCCTCTTTTCTCTTTTATATACTGATTATTATTGTGTTTTGATCATTTTTCTACTGGCTCATTTTATAATTGATTTTTAGTTTTTATATTTTTTATATAAATATAAAATATATAAAAACTGCAATATATAAAACCCTTTTATAGAGAGTTATATAAGCCTCTGAGGGTTACATGTGTGAAAAAGATCATCCCCCCCAGTTATAGCTTATTTTTTTTTACTTGTATTTTGATGTGCAGTATTCTTAACAAAATATAGTATAATTTATCAATCATGTTTATTATTTAATGGCTGGCACTTTTATGGCTTGTGTATGAAATCTTTCCCCACCTTGAATTCATGAAAAAATATTTTTTATGTTTTTTTCTAAAATTGTTTTGCTTTTCATATGTCTTCTATTTTTTTTAGGTGGACCATTTTTCTTAATTTAAGATGGAATCCATAGTGGCCATGTTGTAGCATGCAAATAATTATTTTGACATCCATTCAAAACACAAGGGGAAATTCACAGAAATGCATAAAAGAGTAGCCCACAGATCCTTATACAGAGTTCCATTGTCTATCAACAGACTATGCTTTCTTTTAGTTTCCAGGTACCATGTGCAAAATCCGT
Organism: Aethalodelphis obliquidens; assembly: GCF_003676395.1. Taxonomy (NCBI): domain Eukaryota; kingdom Metazoa; phylum Chordata; class Mammalia; order Artiodactyla; family Delphinidae; genus Aethalodelphis; species Aethalodelphis obliquidens. The sequence continues at coordinate 16,172,495 of NW_020837954.1, forward strand.
CAGAAGGAGCTTTGAATCTTGTTGTTAATCATTTAAAGAAACAAATTATTCAAAGCAATCTACTTAAAATCACTTCATATAATTAACGGTCGCTGTCTGATGTCATTAGTCAACACTGTTAAATAGAATTATACACCTGACAAGAGGACCATCGTATTTTGCCTAAGACCTGTCTGTCCTTTTGTGTACCTGTGGGCTCTTCCATTATAAGCTCCTAAACACAGAAGACTGGGAATAATTTGCAACATATGCAGAAGCCATTATGCATTTGTGAAAAGTGTGGTTGATGTGGTTTCACTTATATGTGGAATCTAAAAGACCAAACAAATGAACAAACATAAAAAAACAGAAACAGACTCATAGAGAACAAACTGGTGGCTGACAGAGGGGAGGAGGATGGGGGGGATGAGTGAAAAAAGTGAAACAGTAATTAAGAGGTACAAACTTTTAGTTATAAATAAGTCACAGGAATATACAGCATAGGGAATATAGTCCATAATATTGTCATAACTTTGTATGGTGACTACACTTATCATGGTGATCATTTTGTAGTGTATAAAAATAAGGAATCACTATGTTGTACATCTTAAAAGTAAAACAATATTGTAAGTCTATTATTATTATTAAAGTAATAAAAAAGGTGGTTGATGGGACTTATTTTTCAAATACTCCACATCAATTTTCCAAGTTCCTTACTTTTTAAAAGATACATAATATATAGTTCAATTCCTGAGCTGCAGACACTGGGTTTCTGAAAATCCATAGGTCCAGGTAACATCTTATTTTTTTTTCCATTTTTATTGAGATACAATTGACATACAGCACTGTACAAGTTTAAGGTGTATAGCATCATGATTTGACTTACATACACCATGAAATGATCACTGAAATAAATTCAGTGAACATCCATTATCTCATACAGAGATGACATTAAAGAAATAGAAAAAATATTTTTTCCTTGTGATGAGAACTCTTAGGATTTACTCTCTTATCTACTGTCATATGTAACATACAGAAATGTTCATTATATTTATCATGTTGTACCTTACATCCCTAGTACTTATAACTAAAAGTTTGTATATCTTTCGACCACCTTCATCCAATTCCCCTCCCCCACCTCCTTGCCTCTGGAGAAAACAAATCTAATCTATTTTTCTATAAGTGTGTTTGTTTGTTCGTAAAATATAATTGCCTACAGCACTATGTTAGTTCCTGTTACACTAACACAATGATTCAATATTTCCATACATTTCAAAATGATCACCATGGTAAGTCTAGTTGTCATCTGTCACCATACAAAGATATTACATAATTATTTAACTATATTCTCCACTGTACATTTCATACTGTGACATTTATTTTGTAACTGAATGTTTGTACCTCTTAATCTCCCTCATCTATTTCTCTCTTCTCTTCACCCCCACCCCTCTGGCAACAACCTGCTTGTTCTCTGTATCTATGACTCTGTTTCTGTTTTGTTATGTTTGTTCATTTGTTGATTTTTAGATTCCACATATAAGTGAAATCATACAGTATTTGTTTTTCTCTGACTTGTTTCACTTAGCATAATATCCTCTAGGTCCATCTATGTTGCCCCAAATGGCAAGATTTCATTCTTTTTTATGGCTAATATTCTGTGTGTCTGTGTATGTGTGTGTATTTATATGTATATATATTGCACGTCTTCTTTATCCATTCATCTATCAGTGGGCACTTAGGTTACTTCCATATATTTGCTATTGTAAATAATGCTGCAATGAACATAGGGGTGCATATATCTTTTTGAACTAGTGTTTTCATTTTCTTCTGATAAATACCCAGGAGTTGAATTGAAACACCCAGGAGCTGAATCGTATGACAGCTATATTTTTAATATTTTGAGGTGTCTCCATACTGTCTACAATAGTGGCTGCACCAATTTACATTCCCATCAACAGCGCACCAGGGTTCCCTTTCCTCCACATCCTTGTCAACACTAGTTATTTCTTGTCTTTTTGATAAGAGCCATTCTGACAGGGGTGAGGTGATATCTTGTTGTGGCTTTGATGTGCATTTCCCTGACAATTAGTGTTGTTGAATATCTTTTCTTGTGCCTGTTGACCATCTGTATGTCTTCTTAGGGAAAATGTACATTCAGGTCCTCTGCCAATTTTTAAATTTTTTTTATGTCAACTTGTATGAGTTGGGTTTTTTTAAAAGTATTTTGGATATTAACCACTGTTGGCTATATCTTTTACAAATATCTTCTCCCATTCAGCAGGCAGCATTTTAGTTTTGTTAATAGTTTCCTTCACTGTGTAAAAGATTTTTAGTTTGATGTAGTCACATTTGTTTTTGTTTTCATTGCCTGAGGAGACGTATACAAAAATTATTGCTAAGACTGATATAAAACAGTGTACTGCCTATGTTTTCTTCTAGAACTTTTATGGTTTCAGGTGTTACATTTAAATCTTTAATCCATTTTGAGTTTATTTTTGTATATGGTATGATAAAGTAGTCCAGTTTTCCCAACTGAAGAGGCTGTCTTTTCCCCATTGTGTATTCTTGCCTGCTTCATCCTAGATTAATTGCCCATGTAAGTGTGGGTTTATTTCTGTGTTCTTTATTCTGTTCCATTTATCTATGTGTCTGTTTTTGTGCCAGTACCATATTGTTTTGGTCACTGTAGTTTTGTAGTATTGTTTGAAATCAGGGAGTGTGATACCACCACCTTATTCTTCTTTCTTAAGGTTGTTTTGGCTATTCAGGGTTTTTTTTGTTCCCATACAAATTTTAGAGTTATTTGTTTTAGTTCTGTGAAAAATGCCTTTGATATTTTGATAGGGATTTCACTGAATCTGTAGATTGCCTTAGGTAGTATGGACATTTTAGCAATATTAATTCTTCCACTCCATGGTATATCTTCCCATTTGTTTGTGTCATCTTTAATTTCTTTCATCAGTATCTTACAGTTTTCTGAGTACAGATCTTTTACCTCCTTAGTTAGATTTACTCCCAGGTATTTTACTCTTTTTGATGAAATTGTAAATAGGATTGTTTTCTTAATTTCTCTGATAGTTTGTTGTTAGTGTATAGAAATAAAACAGATTTCTGCATATTAATTTTGTATCCTGCAACTTTACTGAATTCATTCATAAGTTCTAGTAGTTTTTTGGTCGCATCTTTAACATTTTCTATGTACAGGATCATGTCATCTGCAAACAGTGACAGTTTTACTTCTTCTGTTCCAGTTTTGGATTACTTTTATTTCTTTTCTTGTCTGTTTGCTGTGGTTAGGACGTCCAATACTATGTTGAATAAAAGTGGTGAGAGTGGGGATATTTTGTCTTATTCCTGAACTTAGAAGAAATGCTTTCAGATTTTCACTGTTGGGTATGAGTCATCTCTGAGCTTGTCATATATGGCCTTTATTATATTGAGGTATGTTCCCTCTATAACCACACTGTAGAGAGTTTTTATCATAAATAGATGTTAAATTTTGTCAAAAGCTTTTTTTGCATCTATTGAAATGAACATATGATTTTTATTCTTCAATTTGCTAATGTGGTGTATAAAATTGATTTGCAGATATAGAACCATCCTTGTATCCCTGGGATAAATCCCACTTGGTCATGGTGTACGATCCTTCCAGTGTATTGTTGAATTCAGTATGCTAATATTTTGTTGAGGATTTTTACATCTATGTTCATCAGTGATATTGGCCTGTAATTTTCTTTTTTTGTGATAGCTTTCTTTGGTTTTGGTATTAGAGAAATTCTGGCCTTGTAGAATGAGTTCAGAAGAATTCCTTCCAAGAAGGACAGGTGTTAACTCTCTGTAAATGTTTTGTAGAAATCACCTGTGATGCCATCTGGTTCTGGACTTCTTTTCTTTTTGAGAATTTATTACTGATTCCATTTCATTACGAGTAATTTTTCTACTTGTACTTTCTATTCTTCCTGATTCAGTCTTAGGAGATAGTACATTTCCATGAATTTGTCTGTTTCTTCTAGGTTGTCCAATTTATTGGTGTATAACTGTAGTAATCTCTTAGGATCTTTGTATATCTGGTGTGGATTTTAACTTTTCTTTTTCATTTCTGATTTTATTGATTGGGCCCTCTCTTTTTTTTCATGATGATTGTGGATAAAGGTTTACCAATTTTGTTTATTTTTTCAAAGAGCCAGCTCTTATCTTCATTGATCTTTTCTATTGTTTTGTATGTCTCTGTTTCATTTATTTCTGCTCTCATCTTTATGATTTCTTTTCTTCTACTAACTTTGGGTTTTGTTTGTTATTCTTTTTCTAGTTCGTTTAGGTGTAAGGTTAGGTTGTTTGAGATTTTTCTTGTTTCCTGAGGTAGGCTTGTATGGTCATAAACTTCACTCTTAGAACTGCTTTTGCTGCTTCACATAAATTTTGGATCACTGTGTTTTCATTTTCGTTTGTCTCCAGGTATATTTTGATTTCCTCTTTGATTTCTTCAGTGACCCATTAATTGTTTAATAGCACACTGTTTAGCCTCCACCTGTGTGTTTTGCAGTGTTTTTTTTTTCTTGTAATCGATTTCTAGTCTCATAGCATAGTGTTCAGAAAAAATGCTTGATATGATTTTAGTCTTAAATTTACTGAGACCTGTTTTGTGGCCTAGTATGTAATCTATCATGGAGAATGTTCCATGAACACTTGAAAAGAATGTATTCTGTTGCTCTTGGATGAAATAGTCTATATAATATAGGTCTATTAAATTCATCTAGTCTACTGTGCCACTTAGGCACTAGTATTTCCTTATTGATCTTCTGTCTGGATGGTCTGTCCATTGATATAAGTGGGATGTTAAAGCTCCTTACTATTATTGTGTTACTATCAATTTGTTCCTGTTAATATTTGCTTTATGTATTGAGATACTCTTATGTTGGATGCATAGATTAATATTTACAATTCTTATATCTTCTTGGATTGATCTCTTGATAATTATGTAATGTTCTTCTTTGTCTCTTGTTACAGTCTTCATTTTAAAGTCTATTTTGTCTGATATAAGTATTGCTTCCTCAGCTTTGTTTCTATTTCCCTTTGTGTGGAATACCTTTTTCCATCCCCTCACTTTCAGTCTGTGTCTCTAGATCTGAAGTGAGTCTTTTGTAGACAATATGTATGTGGGTCTTGCTTTCTTTCGATTCAGCTATTCTGTATCTTTTGATTGGAGCATTTAGTTCATTTATATTTAAAGTAATTATTTATAGATATGTACTTATTGCCATTTCATTTGTTTTCTGGTTGTTTTTGTAGTTCTTTTTTGTTCCTTTCTTCTTCTTTTGCTCTTGTGATTTGATGCCTACCTTTAGTGTTATGTTTGGACTCCTTTCTCTTTTGTGTGTGTGTATTATAGATTTTTGGTGTTTACCATATCACTTAAATATAGCTCTCTCTATATATACATATATAGCTATATATATCTACATATAGCTATATATATATGTAAATACACATGATTATTTAAGTTGCTGATCTCTTAAGCTTGAATGCATTTTAACAACCCTGTTTTCACTACCTTCTCCCCATGTTTACTGTTTTTCACATCATATTTTATTTTACATCCTTTTGTTTTGTGTATCCCTTAACTACTTATTGTGCATATAGATGATTTTACTGCTTTTGTCTTTTAACCTTCCTACCAGCTTTGTAAGTGGTTGATCTTCTTCCTTTACTGGATATTTGCCTTTACCAATGAGATTTTTCATTTCATAATTTTTATATTTCTTGTTGTGGTCTTTTGCTTTCCACTTAGAGAAGTTCCTTTAACATTTCTTGTAAAGTTGGTTTGGTGGTGCTGAACTCTTTTAGCTTTTGGTTGTCTGTAAAAACTTTTGATCTCTTCTTCAAATCTCAATGAAAGCCTTGCCAAATAGAGTATTCTTGGTTTTAGGTTTTTCCCTTTCATCACTTTACATATATTGTGCCACTCTCTTATATCATGCAGTTTTAGCTGAAAAGTCACTGACGGTCTCATGGGTGTTCCCTTGTATGTAACTTGTTGCTTTTCCCTTGCTGCTTTTCATATTCTCTAATTTTTGCCATCTTAAATATAATATGTCTTGATGTGATCCTTGTTGGATTGATCTTGTCTGGGACTCTCTGTGCTTCCTGGATATGGATGTTTGTTTCCTTTCCTAGGTTAGGGAAGTTTTCTGTTATTTTGTCTACAAATATATTCTCTGCCCCTTTTCAGTCTCTTGTCTTCTTCTGGGACCCCTATAATGTGAATGTAAGTAAGCTTGATGTTGTCTCAGAGGTCTCAAACTGTTCTCATCTTTTTAAATTCTTTTTTCCTTTTTTTGTTCAGCATGAGTGATTTCCACTACTCTTTCAGTTTACTTATCCATTCCTCTGTATCATCTAATCTACTGCTGATTCCTTCTAGGGTATTTCATATTTCAGTCATTGACTACACTTGTGTGATTCAAATCCCTTAGCTAACCAGGTCCTGTTAGACCTTATCATTTTATTATTTCAGTTTTCATGTTTGTCAAAATTTTAAATACTGGACAAAAATGAAAGTAGAAATAATAAAATACACCTTGTAATCTTATAGATTCTTGAACAGCCCAAGGACTTTTCTATATTAGACACAAATGTCTAGATAGGTATAAATATTAAAGAACCTGGTAATACCATACTATTAACTCTTCAACTTCTATCATCAAATATTAAAATTATAATATCATAAGAAGGAATTAATAGTCATTCTCACACTGTAAATATACTGTGTAAATAGGTACAGTATATTGAAAATGCATTTAGATTATACATAAATAACTGTTTTTTTTAATATTATTTGATCTGTTAATTATGCTTTGGAAAACCATAATAAAGTGGTAGCCCTATATGTTTATTAGATATAAAAGCTATCCCAAAGGATTTCACCTCAGTATTATATGTCACAGTTAATACTAAGAAACAATTTGGATATTCAACAAGAGGTAAGTAGCTAAGTCAACTGTGTAAATTCATTCAGTGTTTTACTTTGTGATCATTTTACTGAGTTGAATAATAGTATAATATAGAGGATATAAAATATAAATTATATATATATATATATATATATATATATATACAGTGGTGTGATCTTAACTGTAAAAAGATACTAATTTTTTAAAAAAATATATTAAACTGAGAATATATGAAAACTGTGATTGGGTAGTTTGATTATGAATGAACATTTTCCATCTGTCTTTCACTTACTAAATTTTCTTTATCATAAACATGTTATTTTTACACTGAATACATGGTTTAAGGGAGAAAACATGTATTTTTTCCTGCTGTTTTAAGTGGTGCTTAATGTGCTTATTTAAAACAATTTCAACACTTACTAAAATGTTAGCATTTGGGTAACTTTCCCCTGTGCAAACCAAAGGACTGTCACAGTATAGGTATTTTTCCTTTGTCTTATTTTGGTCATCAATTCACTTGACAAGTTTCATTAAGGTGCTTTACCTCCAGGCAACAGTGAGTGCAATGAGTATTACTTGAATTGAAATCAATGTTATTACACAGAGAAAATTTATGACAAATGTTGTCTAATTTGTTTACAGGACATTTTATTTTATTTTCCAACCTGCATGTTCTATGGTAATCTCAGTCTCTTATGATACAGGTAAAAACTGGTAAATGAACACTCCAAGTTACTAAACATCTAAATGTGTGGGTAACATTAATTGATCTTTGTGGATTTTTTTAATTCCCCTACCTTTATACCTAATAATTTTACAAATTGAAAACTGTTAGCTTCTTCCTAGAGATTTAATTCCATCCCATGACCTAGAAATAACCTTAACTCTAGTAATAGGTAATCTAAGGAATGAGGAGTATCCCAATTTCAAATACACTTGTTTTTGTAGCAATATGACATAATTTCCCACTTTTTTTTTTGTTTTTTGTTTTTTGCGGTACGTGGGCCTCTCACCGTTGTGGCCTCTCCCGTTGCGGAGCGCACAGGCTCAGCGGCCACGGCCCACGGGCCCAGCCGCTCCGCAGCATGTGGGATCCTCCCAGATCAGGTCACGAACCCGTGTCCCCTGCGTCGGCAGGCAGACCCTCAACCACTGCGCCACCAGGGAAGCCCAATTTCCCACTTTTAATCATAGAGATTTTCCTGTGGGATTAGGTTTACTCCTTGTATAATAAGTGATCCAGGGAGAATTTCCCTTATAACCATGTAGTGACTGTTTTTCCATTTCTTAGGTAAAAGGAAAATGGCACTTATCATCAGGATGCCTCTTACTAAAAGTAACAGAAAATCTCAACTCTTATGTATCTCAATAGTAAGGCTACCTACTGTCTCACACAACAATACTTGGTGTTTAGCCAGCTTTATGATTAGTTAATTCATGGTAGCTCAATGACATCATCAAGGAACCAGATCCTTTCCTTATTATTATTATTTTTTGTTTTTCCCATTCTTTCAGTGTCAGCTTTTTCTTTGGCTTTAACAACCAACATGGTTTCAGGTTGGTTTAGTTCTGACTCAAATTCATACACTTAAGTATCCAGAGAAGAAAATATCTTGTGGATAAAACGTGCTGTTTTTCATTATGCCTACTTATGAGGTAGGAAACTAGTCTAAAGACCCTTTGGCATATTCTCCCTCATATCTTACTGATTTTAACTGGTAACATGCTACTCCTCAACCAAATGAATCAATCCATGGGTCAGCGTAGCCTCAGAGAATTTTTCATGGAGGTTAGGTCAAACCCATTTTTACTAGCATACTAAAGTAATGGCGTGTAAAACTACCAGCACCTTAGCACAAATCAAGGCAGTGCTTCCAAACTATACTAGTGGTTATCATATTCTTCACTGCCATGCACTTGCTGATAAAAAAAACAAACAAAAAACAAAACCAGTTTCACTCAAGACTGTCCTTGGTGAAACAGAAAAAAAACTATTTTATTCGACTTTAACCATTCAGTATATAACTTTTTAACATTCTGTGTAAGTGGGAAACAAGCATAAAACACTTCTGTTGCATAATGAAGTACAATGGTTGTCTCAAGGAAAAGCTCTTGTTGATTCCGTCATAAGCTGAACTAGTACATTTTCGTTGGAACCCCATTTTTACTTGAAAGAATGGCAGAAAAGACATGGGAATTCAGATTTGGATATTTGGTGGACATTTTCAAAAAACAAAGTTAACCTGTCACTTCAAAGAAAACTGACAGTATGTGTTGCTAAAGATAAAATTTGAACTTTCAAGTGAAAATTAGAATTTTGGAAAATTTGTGTCTGCCTGCATGAGCTTGACAATTTCCCATACTTAAAGACATTCCTGATGATATTGGTGGTGATATTTACAAATTATATTAATGAATGTAAAATTTTAAACTATCATAATAAAGTATGCTAATATTTTTCAAGTTCTATGGACTCAGTGAATCAAAATATTTTCCAATGGCTAAAACTAGATTTTATGGAATTATTCAAACTGCAAGAAGACCAATGGATTTTAATGCAATAGGGTATGAAATATTCATTGATAAGTATTCAGATTCCACAATACAACTAATCTCTAAGAAAATACCACTTGATGCATATTGGTATAATATCAAAGAAGAAATGCCACAATTTTCTACATAGATGATTAAAATACCTCTCCTATTTCCAACTACACATCTCTATGAGACTGGATTTTCTTCATATGCATAAATTAAAACCACATATTACAATGGACTGAGTGCAGAAGTAGTTATGAAGATGTCTATTAAAGACAAATATTAAGAGATTTGCAAAAGTATAAAACAATTTCACGCCTCACAAATTTCATTTGAGATAGTTATTTTTTGTTAAAATGTTATTTATATTGATGTGGTATACACATGGTTATTTTCAAGTATATTAATTAAAAATAATTTTAAAATTTCACAGGTTTTAATTTATAATACAGTAAATGTTGATTAACCCACATCAACAAAAACTGAGAACAAAATGTTTGATAACCATGCATCAGAGTAATGGAAATGATTATTTATCCCTAAGTTAAGAATGTAAGTGTCCTTCTCTTAAGGGTGGCTACCTGAAAATGGGGTTTAGTTAGCCAAAAAGAAGGGTTAAATACATGCATAGGCAGTCAGCAACATCTGATACAAGGATTCTGTATATGTCGTGTTATTGACACTCCAAAAAAGGAGAAAAGTTATTCACCAAATCTCTTGCTTAAACCTTTTTATGGAGATCATATCTTTGCATTCTGTTCTTCTTTTACAAATTAAAGAAAAACTTGGCAATTGGGGTAGGGAACTATATTCAATATCCTGTAATAAACCATAACAGAAAAGAATATGAAAAAGAATATACATATATATATATATACATATATATATATATACACACCAGAAACTTACATAACATTGTAAATCGACTGTACTTCAATAAAAAAGTAAATGTTTTTAAAAAGTGAGCTAAATGTCAGCATTCAACATCCCTTGAATGATGAAATTGAGTTGTGATTTCATGTTAAAAAGAGTTGAAAATTTTATCTCAGAGTTGGTAATGAAAAAACAGTTGCCTGTTTCCTCCACAGTCTAGCTTTGGGATGTGGCAAACATCTCCTTGTCTCCTCAAAGCTAATGAGCCCCACATATTGGGGTTCTGGATAAACCAGCTTTGGGCACAGTGTGTTGTTGATAATATTTGAACCCTGCTTAGCACTGTACTTGAAAGAGGACTTTAAGACATTTTGACTTTTCTTTTTTTCTTAGTAGCCTGAACCTCCAGTTTAATTGTAATGGAAGGAACGTTGTTGGGATCTAGCCTAAGAAGGTAAGCAGACCTTCATGGGGCAGGCCCAGTGCTGTGTTCATTGTTCTTTCTACAACATCCGTCACAGTACTAAGCACATAGGAGAGAATTAATACATTTATATTAAATTAACTCACTGTTTCATAATTCCCTTTCTCCAAAAATGGAGCTCTAATTTCCAAATCCTTTTTCCCAGTCCATGTCTCTGTATAACTAAGGTCATGTACCAGGGGTCAACTACTACCTAGAAGCCAGTCAAGAGACTATTAATTCAATAGGTATACCTGTATTCTCATATTTCTCTCTCAAACAACAACCAAATTCACTTTTTAACCAAGATTTGAACATGGTAGAAACACTAAATACAGTTGACCCCTGAACAACATGGGTTGCAACAGCACAGGTCCACTTATACATGAATTTCTTTCATTAAATACATATTACAGATTACATATTACAATTTCATATTAAATACATATTTCATTAAATACATACTGCACAGTCCTCAGTTGACTGAATCCGCAAATATAGGATGGCATATATGGAGGACTGAATGTAAGTTAAGGCAAATTTTTGACTGCACAGAGGGTTAGACTGCCCTAACCCCCATGTTGTTCAAGGATCAACCGTATTTCAGTATATATAATAAATGTAACCATATTTACTGAAGATCAAATTAAAACAGTATTAGTATTTAACTAATTAACATTATCTCTATAAAAATATTATTAACTCTTAGAGAAGTGAGTTGAATTTTCTACCACCAATCTCTCTTTATTACAAAGAATAACTGTTGTCATGTTTCAATTAATTTCATTCATATATAAGAATGTGTGTGTATATAAATGTAATAATTTAGACATGGACATACATTTTCTTTATACCAATAGTACCATTATACATACCTAGCAACTTCTTCTATTTAACACTATATCTAAGAGATATATAATTATAATTCCATATTATTCCATTTATATCTGCATTATTATTTTTATTAACTATTCAGAATTTCATTTTATAGATAAACTAACACTTATAAAATTTTTCCTAATTTAGTTGTTTTGCTACTAAAAACAAAACCATCATGACTATTTTGACACATAACTCCTTATGTTCGTACTGTATTTGTTGTTGTGGGATCTATTTCTACTAATAGAATTGCAGAGTTGAAGATTATGTGTATTTTAAATTATATATATACAATTAATAAATCGGGCATTCTAAGTCCTTAGAATATGGGGCTGGTACTGGCAATGCAGGCAGGGCGGCAGGGAAGGCAAACCTATAGCCACAGTAGCTGTCAGTTCCATTAAGGACAAGCCACCTCCATGGGAAAAGGTGTCCATTTGCATCTGGGTGTTCTCTTTAAGGGGTGGTGACATCCAGTTGCATTTCTTTACACTAACAATTAAATATCAGAAAGATAAAGTAAAAAAAAAAATCCCTTTGAAAGTCACATCAAAAAATAAAATACCATCAATGAAATAATGATCTGTGACAGGGTACTTAATTTTCAGGGCAATATGCAAATTGAATTTCTGAATTTGGTATGCAGATATCTTTGAGAGACCTAAAGAAGAGGAGCAAGCTGTCTCTTAAGAGGGTCAGACAAGAAGCAGAAGTGGAATGACCATGCTTCCCAGACCTGGCTGATGAACATCAAGAACAGTAATTGTCTGGTGGGTGAAAAAGATGGTGGAGTAGAAGGACCTTGGTCTTACCTCCCTTCACTAGCACACAAAAAACACAACTAACTGCTGAACGGCCATCGATAAAAAAGACTGGAAACCCCCCAAAATGATATTCTACACCCAAGGATATAAAGAAGAAACAACAAGATGGTAGGAAGGATGCACTCATGATATAATCAAATCTCATATCCCCTGACTGGGCAATCCACAAACTGGAGAATAATTGTATCACAGAAGGTCTCCCACAGGAGTGAGAGTTCTGAGCCCCATGTCAGGGTTCCCAGCCTTGGGGTCTGACATTGGGGAGAGACCTTCCCCCACCACCAAAGCATTTGGCTTTGATGGCAAGCAGGGCTTGATTGCAAGAGCTCCACAGGACTGGGGGAAGTGAAGACTCCACTCTGGAGGGCACACACAAGGTCTCATGTGTACAGGGACCCAAGGCAAAGGCAATGACTTCATAGGAGCCTGGGCTGGACCTACCTGTCTTCGAGGGTCTCCTGGGGAGGCGGGGTGTAGCTATGCCTCTCCTTGGGGATGTGGACACTGGTGGTGGAAATTTGGGGGAGTGTTCAGCTATATGAACTCTTGAGGAGGAAAACATCTTTCTTGGGTCATCAGCACCAAGGCCTGACTGCACCCAACAGCCTGTAGACTCCAGTACAGGGATGGCTCAGATCAAACAACAAACAGAGCAGGAACACAGTCCCGCCCATCAGCAGACAGGCTGCATAACGACATCCTGAGCCCACAGGCACCTCTAGACACACTCCTTGACAGAGCCCTGTCCACCAGAGGGCCAAGACCCACCTCCAACACCAGTGGGCAGGCACCGTCCCTCCCACCAGGAAGCCTGCACAAGCTTCTAGACCAGCCTCACCCATCAGAGGGCAGACACCAGAAGCAAGAATACCACAGTACAGCAGCCTACAGAACTAAGTCTGCAAACACAGAAATTTAGACCAAATGAGACAGCGGAGGAATATGTTTTAGATGAAGGAACAAGCTAAAATCCCAGGAGAACAATTAAGTGAAGTGGAGACAGGCAATCTACCAGAGAAAGGCTTCAGAAGAATAATCATAAAGATGACCCAAGATCTCAGAAAAAGAATGGACACAGTGTGTGATAAATTATAAGAAATTTTTAACAAAGAATTAGAAAATATAAAGAACAGAGTTGAAGAACATAACAACTGAAATGAAAAATAAACTAGAAGGAATCAATAGAATAAATGAAGAGGAAGAATGGATAAGTGAGTTGGAAGACAGAATGGGGGAAATCACTGCCATGGAAAAGAATAAAGGAAAAAGAATGAAAAGAAATGAAGACAGTCTAAGAGGCCTCTGGGACAGCATTAAATGTGTCAACATTTGCATTATTGAGGTTCCAGAAGGAGAAGACAGAGAGAAAGGGCCTAAGAAAATATTTGAAGAGATAATATCTGAAAAATTCCCTAATATGGGAAAAGAAACAGTCACCCAAGTCCAGGAAGCCCAGAAAGTCCCATATAGGAAAAAACAAAGGAGAAACATACAAAGACACAATCAAATTGACAAAAATTAAAGACAAAGAGAAAATATTAAAAGCAACAAGGGAAAAGCCACAAATAACATACAAGGGAATCCCCATAAGGTTATCAGCTGATTTTTCAGCAAAAACTCTGCAGGCCAGAACGGACTGGCATGATATGCTTAAAATTGATGAAAGGAAAAAACCTACAACAAAGAATACTCTACCCCATGAAGGCTCTCATTCAGAGTTGACAGAGAAATCAAAATCTTTACAGACAAGCAAAAGCTAAGAGAATTCAGCACCACCCAACCAGCTTTACAACAAATGCTAAAGGAACTTCTCTAAGCAGAAAAGATAAGGCCAAAACTAGAAGTAGGAAAATTATGAAATGGGAAAGCTCAATGGTAAAGGCAAAAACACATTAAAGGTAGGAAATCATCCACAGACAAATATGATATTAAAACCAGTAATCGTGAGAGTAGGAGAGTACAAATGCAGGGTATTTAAAATTCATTTGAAATTAAGAGATCAGCAATTTAAAACAATCATGTACTTGTAGAGACTGCTACATCAAAACCTCATGGTAACCTCAAACCAAAAATCTATGATAGACGTATGAAAATGCAAAAAATGGAATACAAACACAACACTAAAATAGATAACTAAAAATACTTATCAATTCACAAGAGAAGAAAACAAAAGAGGAAAGGAAGAAAAAACATGTATAAAAACAAATACAGAACAATTAACAAAATGGCAATAAGAACAGACTTATCAATAATTCCCTTAAATGTAAATGGATTAAATGCTCTGACCAAAAGACAGACTGGACTGAATGGACAAAAAAATGAGACCCATATATATGACCCACTTCAGATACAGAGACACATACAGACTGAAAGTGACGGGATGGGAAAAAGGTACTCCATGCAAATGGAAATCAAAAGAAAGCTGGAGTAGCAATACTCACATCAGACAAAATAGACTTTAAAATAAAGACTGTTACAAGAGACAAGGAAGGACACTACATAATGATCAAGGGATCAATCCAAGAAGAAGATACAAAAATTGTAAATATATATGCAACCAACATAGGAGCACCTCAATATATAAGGCAAATGTTAACAGCCATAAAAGGAGAAATTGACAGTAACACACTAATAGTGGGGGAAACGTATCACTCACTTTCATCAATGGACAGATCATCCAGACAAAGAATCAATAAGGAATCACAGGCCTAAGTGACACGTTAGACCACATGTACTTAATTGATATTTATAGAACATTCCATCAAAAAACAGTAGAATACACTCTCTCCTCAAGTGTACATGGAACCCTCTCCAGGACAGACTGCATCTTGGGCCACAAATCAAGCCTCAGTAAATTTTAAAAAATTGAAATCATATCAGGCATCTTTGCTGACCACAATGCTATGTGATAGATGTCATTTACAGGGAAAAAACTGTAAAGAATACAAACATATGGAGACTAAACAATATGTTACTAAGCGACCAATGGATCACTGGAGAAATCAAAGGGGAAATCAAAAAATACCTGGAGACAAATGAAAACAAAAGCATGACGATCCAAAACGTATGGGATGAGGCAAAAGCATTTCTAAGAGGAAGTTTAGAGCAATACAATCTTATCTCAGGAAATAAGAAAAATCTCAAATAAACAACTTAACCTTACACCTAAAGCAACTAGATAAAGAAGAACAAACAAAACCCAAAGTTAGTAGAAAGAAAGAAATCATAAAGATCAGAGCAGAAATAAAAGAAATAGAGACTAAGAAAGCAATAGAGGGACTTCCCTGGTGGCACAGTGGTTAAGACTTCATGATCCCAATGCAGGGGGCCCAGGTTCAATCCCTGGTCAGGGAACTAGATCCCACATCCATGCCACAGCTAAGAGTTCACATCCCACAACAAAGGAGCCCGTGAGCCACAACTAAGGAGCCCACCTGCCACAACTAAGACCTGGCACAACCAAATAAAAATAAATATTTAAAAAGTAAATAAATATAATAAAAGTTCAGGTATTCAATTTAAAAAAAGAAAGCAATATAAAAGATGAATCTTAAAGCTGGTTCTTTGAAAATATAAACAAAATTGATAATCACTTAGGAAGACTCATCAAGAAAAAAAGGGAGAGGGCCCAGATAAATAAAATTAGAAATGAAAAAGGAGAAGTTACAACTGACACCACAGAAATACAAAGGACCATAAGAGACTACTACAGGCAACTATATGCCAATAAATTCGGCAATGTAGAAGAAATGGACAAATTCTTGGAAAGGTACAGTCTCCCAAGACTGAATCAGGAAGAAATAGAAAATATGAACAAACCAACTACAAGTACTTAAATTGAAACTGTGATTTAAAAATTCCTAATAAACCAAAGTTCAGGACCAGATGGCTTCACAGGCAAATTTCTACCAAACATTTAGAGAAGAATTAACACCTATCCTACTGAAACTATTCTGAAAAACTGCAGAGGAAGGGACACTTCCAAGCTCACTCTATGAGGCCATCATCACACTGAAATCAAAAACAGACAAAAATACCACAAAAAAAGAAAATTACAGGCCAATATCACTGATGAACATAGACACAAAAGTCCTCAACAAAATACTACCAAACCAAACCCAACAATACATTAAAAGGATCATGCACCATGATGAAGTGGGTTTATCCCAGGGATGCAAGGATTTTTCAATAGCTGCAAATCAATCAGTATGATACATCACATTAATAAACTGTAGAATAAAAAACATATGATCATCTCAACAGATGCAGAAAAAGCTTTTGATAAAATTCAACATCTGTTTATGACAAACACTCTTCAGAAAATGGGCATGGAAGGAACCTACCTCAACATAGTAATGGCCATATAGGATAAACCCACAGTTAACATCATACTCAATGGTGAAAAATTGAAAGCATTTCCTCTAAGATCAGGATCATGATAAGGATGTCCACTCTCATAAGTTTTATTCAACATAGTTTTGGAAGTTCTAGCCAAAGCAATCAGAGAAGAAAAAGAAATAAAATGAATCCAGATTGGACAAGAAGTAAAACTGTCAGTTTGCAGATGACATGATACTATGCATAGAAAATTCTAAAGATGCTACCAGAAAAATACTAGGGCTCATCAATGAATTTGGTAAAGTTGCAGGATACAAAATTAATACACAGAAATCTGTTTCATTTCTATACACTAACAATGAAAGATCAGAAAGAGAAATTAAAGAAACAATCCCATTTATCATTGCATCAAAAAGAATAAAATACTTAGGAATAAATCTACCTAAGGAGACAAAAGACATGTACTCCAAAATCTATAAGATGCTGATGAAAGATATCAAAGATGACACAAACAGATGGAAAGATATATCATGTTCTTGGACTAGAAGAATCAATACTGTCAAAATGACTATACTACCTAAGGCAATCTACAGATTCAGTGCTATCCCTATCAAATTACCAATGTCATTTTTCACAGAACTAGAACAATAAACTCTAAAATTTGTATGGAAACACAAAATACCCTGAGTAGCCAAAGCAATCTTGAGAAAGAAAAATGGAGCTGGAGGAATCAGGCTCTCTGACTTCAGACTATACTACAAAACTACAGTTATCAAAACAGTATGGGGCCTTCCCTTGTGGCACAGTGGTTGAGAGTCCGCCTGCCGATGCAGGGGACACGGGTTCATGCCCTAGTCCGGGAGGATCCAACATGCCGCGGAGTGGCTGGGCCTGTGAGCCATGGCCGCTGAGCCTCTGCGTCTGGAGCCTCTGCTCTGCAGCGGGAGAGGCCACAACGGTGAGAGGCCCGCGTACCGCAAAAACAAAAACAAACAAACAAACAAAAACAAAAAAACCCAGTATGGTATTGGCACAAAAATACTTATAGACTAATGGAACACTACAGAAAGCCCACAAATAGGCCCATGCACCTATGGTTAACTAATCTATGACAAAGGAGGCAAGAATATACAATGGAGAAAAGACTGTCTCTTCAATAAATGGTGCCGGGAAAACTAGACACCTACATGTAAGAGAATGAAATTAGAACATTCTCTAACACCATACACAAAAATAAACTCAAAATGGATTAAAGACCTACATGTAAGACCAGATACTATAAAACTCCTAGAGGACATCATAGGCTGGACACTCTTTGACATAAATGGCAGCAATAGCTTTTTGGATCCGTCTCCTAGAGTAATGCAAATAAAAGCAAAAAGAAACAAATGGGACCTAATTAAACTTAAAAGCTTTTGCACAGCAAAGGAAACTATAAACAAAAAGGAAAAGACAACACACAAAATGGGAGGAAATATTTGCAAACAATGCAACCGACAAGGGATTACTCTCCAAGATATACAGTTTATACAGCTCAATATCCAAAAAACAACCCAATCAAAAAATGGGCAGAAGATCTAAATAGACAGTTCTCTGAAGAAGACAAACAGATGGCCAAAAGGCACATGAAAAGATGCTCAACATGTCTAATTATCAGAGAAATGTAAATCAAAACTACAATGAGGTATCACCTCATAGCAGTCAGAATGGCCATCATCAAAAAGTCTACATATAATAAATGCTGAAGCGGGTGTGGAGAAAAGGGAACCCTCCTAACATGGTTGGTGGGAATGTAAATTGGTACAATCACTATGGAGAACAGAATGGAGGCTCCTTAAAAAACTACAAATAGAGCTTCCATATGATCCTGCAATCACACTCCTGGGCATGTATCTGGAGAAAACCATAATTCAAAAATATATATGTACCCCAATGTTCACTGCAGCACTATTTACAATATCCAAGACATGGAAGCAACCTAAGTGTCCATCAGCAGGTGAATGGATAAAGAAGAAGTGGTATATGTATACAATGGAATATTAGCCATAAAAAATGAAATATTGCCATTTGCAGCAACATGGATGCAACTAGAGATATCATACTAAGTGAAGTAAGTCAGACAGAGAAAGGGAAATACCATATGATATCACTTATATGTGGAATCTAAAGTATGACAAATGAATTTATCTACAAAACAGACTCACAGACACAGAGAACAGACTTGTGGTTGCCAAGGGGGAGAGTACTGGGGGAGGGATGTATAGGGAGTTTGGGATTAGCACATGTAAATTATTATATGTATGTAAAACTGAATCACTTTGCTGAACACCAGAAATTAACACAATATCATAAGTCAACTATACCTCAATTAAAAAAAATACTTTGTTATTGAGTCTTATATACTTCCTTAAAGATTTTTTGCCTATGTTAAGCTTAGAAATTCCTTCCTCACTGTAAGATTACATGTGTATATTTTTTTTAATTTGTACTTATGCTTTAATTTTTTGCATTTCAATTTTCACTGGAATTAAATTTTTATAACAATATTTTTCCTGTATGACTAGTCAATTATCCCCAAACCTTTGTAGGGATCTATGTTTGATTTATGTTTATACTTTTAACAATTATGGTAACTAGAACTTCATAGAGATATTCTATGTCTTTAAACATTTTTAGAATCTAAAGCATTCCTTTGATGTGTCTGTCTGTACCTGCTATAGTACTAAGCCCTATGGAGTAAAGCACTGGAAAAATCACTACTTTCGGTAGTTGAGCCTCTCATCCACCCAATGGAAGCTATGCTGGACCCGTCATTGTTCCTGCTTAAGGATGCACAACCACACTATAATATTTAATCTCTTTATGATATTTTCTTCTTCTTCACTCCTTAGTAGCCTTGGTAACAGTGGCTTTGTGTCTATTTCTAGTCTTCCCCTTCAAGTCAAATGACAGAATATATTTTTCAGAGGGGTTGGCATCTCCCCATTTACCAAATATTTGATCACACAACAAAGATTTTAATATGTAACCAATATGTTATTCTAAGTATACCACTCATTCTAGCATGAGCTTCCAAAATTAATTCACTGGCAAAGATTTTGCAAAGTTTTCTCTTTTTTCTGCTGTCATCCCTCTCTCTCTCCACTGGTTCATTTCCAAAAAAGAATATAACCAATTTTTTCTATTTATAAAAATAACAAAATGACTTCTTTAACTTCTATTCTAGTTACAGTTGCACATTTGCACTCCATTTAAAAAAATGTTTAGTCTGTAATCACTGTTCATGCCTCTGCACTTCAGGTTCTCTTCAACTAACTCATATTGGGCTACTGTCCCACAACACCCCCGAAAATGCTTTAGTCAAGATCACCTACAGTATGCAATTGCCAAGGTTCTCTTTTTATCTTACTTGACTTCCGAGCAACGTTAGTTATAGTCGACAATTCCCTTTACATTTTTCTTTTTTCAGCTTCCATGATACTTCTTTCTCTTCTATTTCCTCCTACTCATTGTCCTCTCAGTTTCTTCTGATGCTTCTTTCCTACTGGCTTGATCTCTAAATATTGAAATTCCCAGGACTCTGGGAATTGGCCTCTTCTTTTCTACTTCCATATTCTGATTCTTTACGATCATTTGGTTTCATGGCTTTAAGTGCGCTTATAGTTCCCCTTCTCTGTAGCATGGCTCTCAAATATTCATGTTCTTCCACGAATTCATCCCAGAAGTCTAAACACATATACTCAATTATTGCCTTCCTTGGTTCTTCCTCAAGCTGATTAATAGTTACCTTAAACTTAACATTTCCTGAAAAATATCCTTTTCTCTTTCTAACCAGCTTCTCATTCCATAATCTGTACTATCTCAGTGGATGGCAGTACCCTCTACTTAGTTGCATCAACTGATCCCTCTTTTTCCCTTGCCACTTATGCACAACCAACCAGCCCATTAGAAATTTTGTGGACCCTACAGACCCATTCTCCACATGAAATTAAAGTTCTCTTTTAAATGTAAGTAAGATTTTTTCCATTGTTCTGGTAAAACCCTGCATGATTTTTACAGAATCTATATGTGGAAAACTGTAAAACTCTATGAAACACATCAACGAAGATCTAAATAAATAGATATTTCATGTTCATGGATTGGAGGATTCAATGTTGTTATAATGTCCATTCTTCCCAAGTTGACTTAGAGATTCAACACAATCCCAATCAAAATTCTGTAAATTATTTAGTAAATATTGAAAAACTGATTTCAAAATATATATGGGAAGGTGAAAGATCTAAAATAGCCAACATAATGCTGAAGAAGAACAACAAAGTTGAAAGACTCACACTATTCAATTTCAAGACTTATTATAAAGCAACAGTGATAAGGACAGCATGATATTGGCAAAAGAATAGATACACCAATAAACAGAAAAGACAGTCCAAAAATAGAACCATACAAATATAGTTAACTAATCTTTGTCATGGGAGCAAAGGCATGTCACGAAGAAAAGACAGCATTTTTAACAAATGGTACTATAACAACTGGACATCTGTATAAAAAATGTATCTAGACACAGAACTAACATATTTTCCTAAAATGAATTCACAATGTATGGATGTAAGTGTAAAACACAAAACTTGAAAATTTCTAAAAGAAAATATAGGAGGGGGCTTCCCTGGTGGCGCAGTGGTTGGGAGTCCACCTGTCGGTGGTCTGGGAAGATCTCACATGCCGCGGAGCGGCTGGGCCCGTGAGCCATGGCCGCTGAGCCTGCGTGTCCGGAGCCTGTGCTCCGCAACGGGAGAGGCCACAACAGTGAGAGGCCCGCGTAACGCCAAAAAAAAAAAAAAAAGAAAATATAGGAGGAAATTTAGATGACCTAGCATTTAAAATGCGTTTTTAGATACAACATGAAAAGCATAATCCATGAAAAAAAAATTAGGTACAAAACATGAAAATTTGACCACTCTGACACAACTTGCTTGTACCTCTTTATATTGTATATATTAGGTCATTTTTCTGATTTTCCCTTTAGATATATATCTAAAATTTTCCTTAATTTTCAGTCTTGAAAGTGACAGTGGTTCTTTGTGCATTTCTCTATTGGTCAGCTTAGACTTCCATAACGAAATACCATAGACTGGGTGACGTAAACAAAAGAAGTTTATTTTCTCACAGTCCTGGAGACTGGGAAGTCCAAAATCAAGGTGACAGCCAGCTGATTTCTGCAGACTGTGGCCTTCTTGCTGAGTTATTGCATGGCAGAGGGAGAGAGCTCTGATGTCTCTTCCTCTTTTTAAGGATACTATTCCTATCGGATCAGGACTTCACCATTATGACCTCATCTACCCTTAGTTGTCTCCTAAAAGCCCTATCTCCAAATACTGGCACATTGAAATTTAGGGTTTCAATATATGAATTTTGGTGGGACACAATTTAATCCATGGCATTCTGCTCCTCCGCCCAATTCATGTCCTTCTTACATGCAAAATACATTCATTTCATTCCAATAGCCCCCAAACTCTTAACTCATTCATCCCAGAATCAACTCAAGTCCAAAGTTTCATCAAAATAACACTAAATCAGATATGGGTGAGACTCAAGATATGATTCATCTGAAGGAAACATTCTCTAGCTGTGAACCTGTGAAACCAGGCGATCTATGTGCCTCAAAGGTGCAATGATGGGAAAGGCATAGGATAGATATTCCCGTTCCAAAAGGGAGAAATCAGAAAGAAGAAAAGGGTGCTAGTGTCCAAAATCTATCAAGACAAGCAACACGAGATCTTAAAGTTCCAGAACAATCCTCTTTGGCTCTATATCCCACCTTGTATACCCACTGGGGTGGTGGTCTCACCTTCTGGACCTACTGGGATGACAGTCCTACCTCCATGGCTCTGCTGTGTGGGGATTTTGCCCCACAAATGTCACCAAGTGGGGCCCTATCCCTGAGGTGCCACAGGATGGCCCTGCCATCAATCCAGAGACCTTCTGACCTGTTGAAACAGAGGAAGTGGCTCCATCCTTTAAAACCAATGAGGCAGCCCTGGTGATCTGTGAATCACCTTCAGAGTTATTCTTCCCTTTTTAAAAAGAATGGTGCATATTCACAGCTGAATTGCTGTATGATCCATTCCTGTAGGATCTAAGAAGTCAAACAGTCTTCTTCCATTTACACTTTTTCCCCTCATTTAGTTCAAAATGTCAGTGTATATGCTGGTATAATTCCATCTCTGTTCCTGACTTCTGCTGAGATAGCTGATTAAGTCCCTGAGTCACACCTATTATCTCTTTATCAAGTGGTTATACAGCTACACCCTTAGTATTCTCTTCAGATCAAGCATTCTAACTTTAGGATAGGCTGACAATTTTCCAAATTTCCAAGTTGTGTTTCTTTTTTGCTTAACAATTTTTTTTTCAATTCTTTTCTCACATTTTACTGTTAGTGGTTAGAAGGAACCAAGCTGCTCCTTCAACACTTTACTTGGAAATCTCCTCAGCTAATTATACAGTTTCATGGTTTGCAAGTTCCACCTTCCACACAATACTACAACACAGTTCAGCCAAATTCTCTGCCGCTTTATAACAAGGTTCACCTTTCCTCTAGTTTCTAATAACATGTTGCATTTCCATCTGAGCTCTCACCAGAATGGCCCTTAACATCCAAATTTCTACCAACATTCTGTTCATGATTATTTATGTATTCTCCAAGAAGATGGAAACTTTCTCTCCAGCTCTCCTTTTTTTCTTTCTGAGCTCTCACCAGAGTTACCTTTAACATTCATATTTCTAACGTTCACCTCAAAACTCTTCCAGCCTCTACCCATCACCCAGTTCCAAAGCTGCTTCCACATTTTTAGGTATTTGTTACAGTAGCACCCACTTCTTCATACTAAAATTTGTATTTTGTCTGCTCAGGCTGCTTTAACAAAACACCATAGACTGGTAGCTTAAACTACATAAATTAATTTTCTTATAGTTCTGGAGGCTGGGAAGTCCAAGATCAAAGTGCCAGCCGATTTGGTTTCTGGTGAGAGCTCTCTTCTGACTTGTAAATGTCCACTTTCTGAGTTCTCGCATCAGTTTTTTTCTCAGTGTGTGCATGTGGAGAAAGAAAGATCTGTCTTCTTCTTATAAAGGCATTAATCCTATTGAATCAGGGCTCTACTCTTATGACCTCATTTAACTTTAATTACCACCAAAAAAACCCTATCTCCAAATACAGTCACATTGGTCTTCAATATATGAATTCTGGGGGAACACAATTCAGTCCATAGCAATTTCCAGTTGATCTTTGTTAATAACACTTATTTACATTTTGTGAACAGCAGCTCTTGGATTGGAAAAAAGGGCACTGAAACCACACACTTAGAAATTCTATCTGTTGCTCAAAGGACAGTAGCATTCTGATTCAGCATAGGAGTCTGTCTTTGGGAACATATTTGTTGTAAATCATATTTTTCACACCTCATGTTACAGATTCTTGGGGGCAACTCTTCTCATGAAACTCAAACCTAGCTTATAGGAACCTCCTGATTGATAGTTAAGCATACAGAAGAAACAAAGAAAAAATTACACTCTAAATTCATAGAGAAAAAAATGAAATCAATAACACATATTTCTATCACAACCATCCATCTTTCCTAGAAATTTAATATCATGACATTATATTTATTTGGATTTTAACAGTAAATAAGAACCATGTGCTTTATTTATCAGCACAAAATAGGGTATTCCTACACATGCAATAAAATGAGATATTCAGGTAACTATTAGAAGATTTAGAGCCCCAAATATTTTTTCTAATAAATTTGGGAAATATAGCCTTTCTATGTTACTTTAGAAATATAGAAGCAATAGGCTTCCGGTTAAAATGGCAATTTGAATGCAAGGACCTGTTTGCTTTTTAGAATTTAAATAATTAAGTAGATGTACTTGAATTAATTCTGGAACTCCTTATGTTTTAATCTTACTGCAGTATTGAATTCAGAGAAATACTATATATAATCTAGAAGTAAAATATATACTTTTCTCTCCCCAAGTCAACTTAAGGCTAATTTGTAGCTCACAGCATGAGCTATAAGTCCTCTTGCCTTCCCTTTCCAAGGTCCTGCTACCTTAAGCACTTGAAAATCATCTCACTCAGTAACTCTCACTCTGATTTCCTCACCAAAACACTCACCTTCCTTATCTCCTGTGTTTTTCAGTATATATTTCCTGATCCACACTCTCTCTCGGGTATCTGTTACCTACACTCCTGTTATATGCATTAATTTCTTTGATAATGATGATAACATGTGAGCATTGGAGAGGAGCTGGGATCCCTCTGATATTAGTGAACCCTTTAGGTACAGAGGGACTGGACAGGTGGGATGAATGGCTCTCAGTCCACACAGATGGAAAAGGAAGGCTGCTTACTCTGGGGAAGACTAGAGCATGGGGAAACTTCCTTTTCACCCCTAGAAGTATCTGAATTCGCAGGTTTAAATATGCTCTGCCTTCCACCACTCGATTATTTTCCAGTGCTCAAGAAACACTACAACACTACAGCCTGTTTGACAGCTAAGGGAACACAAAGCCTTAGCACTTTTGAGTGGTTTATTAAATCACAAGCAAAGATGCACATACATTTAAACTGGAAACATTTCCACTATAATATTCTACATTTAAATTAAAATTCTATGTTCTTTTCCAATATGACAACTTGTTGAAATTTTCAGATTCCAACCAAACTCGCTCCTTGAAAATATAAATTATTCTTGAAAATATTTAGGTAATTTAATGACAAAAACACAGAACAACATAAAGTGCAAAGTAATAAAAGGGATATATTAAAAGACTACCATGTGGAAATTCTGCTTCCTTTTATTCCCCAATAACCAAAAGCAAACTCTTGCATTTGCTCTCGCTTGATCCAGACTGTGTTCAGAAACTGCTCTCCTGTGATAAATGTTGTTAACCACATTTTTCAAAATTGATACCACAAAAGCTTCTTATTGTTTTAAAACAATACATTCTTAACTGAAAATTATTTTAATCAAACAAGTGTGAACAGCACTGAATATTTCTGTCTTAGCATTATGTATAATAAAAGACAAATGGCTCATATGGTGTTTTATTGGCATCTGTATAATCCAATCAGTCTTTTAAGAAGGTGGTGTTTCCTTTTTGAAAACTTTCTGAAAATTTATAGATTGGCAAAATATTTCATAGTAGTGTTTCAGAAGACTGACATAATGCAATCAATACGTTCCCCCTGCTGATGTACTTATAGCACTTCCAAACAGTTTCTCTGTCACAAGGAAGTCATCTTTGTAAGGAAAAAGTAAGTAATTCTTCATGATGTTCTTTGATTCTCAACAAAAGAGGACTGATAGCAATCAGACTAGTAGAAGTCAAGAAAGCAAGAGTAGCAGAAGCATGGAAGAAGCCAACTCTAAAATCAATCCTTTAGTCCTTATGATTCCAAATATCCACAGAAATTAATAATCACGTTGAAGACAAAAACAATATTTTTGCAATTATTTCAGTCTTCACTGAATATTTATGATTCAATATAGATAGGTTGTTGATAGATTGTTAATAACAAAAAAACAAACAAGCCAATCCAACAATGGGCAGAAGACCTAAATAGACATTTCTCCAAAGAAGATATACAGACTGCCAACAAACACATGAAAGAATGCTCAACATCACTAATCATTAGAGAAATGCAAATCAAAACTACAATGAGATATCATCTCACACCGGTCAGAATGGTAATCATCAAAAAATCTAGAAACAATAAATGCTGGAGAGGGTGTGGAGAAAAGGGAACCCTCTTGCACTGTTGGTGGGAATATAAATTGATACAGCCACTGTGGAGAACAGTATGGAGGTTCCTTAAAAAACTACAAATAGAACTACCATATGACCCAGCAATCCCACTACTGGGCATATACCCTGAGAAAACCATAATTCAAAAAGAGTCATGTACCAAAATGTTCATTGCAGCTCTATTTACAATAGCCCAGAGATGGAAACAACCTAAGTGTCCATCATCGGATGAATGGATAAAGAAGATGTGGCACATATACACAATGGAATATTACTCAGCCATAAAAAGAAAGGAAATTGAGCTATTTGTAATGAGGTGGATAGACCTAGAGTCTGTCATACAGAGTGAAGTAAGTCAGAAAGAGAGAGACAAATACTGTATGCTAACACATATATATGGAATTTAAGAAAAAAAAATGTCATGAAGAGCCTAGGGGTAAGACAGGAATAAAGACACAGACCTACTAAAGAATGGACTTGAGGATATGGGGAGGGGGAAGGGTAAGCTGTGACAAAGCGAGAGAGAGGCATGGACATATATACACTACCAAACGTAAGGTAGATAGCTAGTGGGAAGCAGCCGCATAGCACAGGGAGTTCAGCTCGGTGCTTTGTGATCGCCTGGAGGGGTGGGATAGGGAGGGTGGGAGGGAGGGAGATGCAAGAGGGATGAGATATGGGAACATATGTATATATATAACTGATTCATTTTGTTGTAAAGCAGAAACTAACACACCATTGTAAATCAATTAGATGTTGATTTTTTTAAAGATGTTTAAAAAATAAAAAAAATAAAAATACACATATGTCCCATGCAATACTTGGGATGTACTTACACACACACACACGCAAAAAGTACTTAACTAAAAAATGCTATCATCTGACAACACAGTGTGGCCACAAACCTTCAGCTGTAAAAAATGCAGTATCTGTGAAGTGCAATAAACCCAAGTACAATAAAACAGATACGCCTGTATAGAATCACCAAACCAGCTCTACTTAATATTTCCTTTATAATAGTGACTTAATAATGTCGACTTCAAAAACTGCTGATATACCCTAGTATTATGAAAACCTAAGAAATACATAGATGAGAACAAATTGTGCCATTTAAATTACACCAATCCTTCAGGGCAGATTTTTTCTTCTGGTTGACTTAATTCTGAACTAGGACTAAGTTAGCAAGATGATGAACACTCTGTGAAATACATATGGAAAAAACAGTCCATGCTTGACACTTAGGCTTGGAGTGAAGAAAGGGAGAATAAATTAGAATAATAATGAAAATGCAGCTGTTCTCTCTCATAACTGTGTTTTTAATGTAATACTTCTGTTTTTTAATGGAAGTACTCTTTTCAGTAGTTTGCTGTGTTTCCCCTAGAAGGGAAGTATAATAGGTATAATCAAGACTACAGAGGGGTGATAATAGAAGGGACAAAGTGGAAAAAAAAAAAAAAAGATAGATTGAAATCTGTTAATCCAAAGCCTAAATCCCCTGTCCCAGTCATGGGCCCAGCCACTCCGCAGCATGTGGGATCTTCCCGGACCGGGGCACGAACCCGCATCCCCTGCATCGGCAGGCGGACTCCCAACCACTGCACTACCAGGGAAGCCCCCATGTTGTTGACTTTTGAACGCTAATCTTCCTCTAACTCTCCCTAAGGTGAACAGATGCCTTATCCTTGTTTCTTGGACATTTATGTCTCTGTAGTGGTGGGTTTTATAAGAACTAAAAAAATCTTTGCCTCTTTTAGGCTCTCTGAGGGTCTAATTCCTCTTAAGAGGAAAGGTTTCTCTTCATTACTAAATCATATACATACATTTATATGTATGTATATGTGTCTATATATGCATATGTATGAATTTTTGGAAAAATATTTTTAAAGGCATTGAAAGCACAAAAATATGTCATACTGTCATATGTGTCTAAAGCATCACTGTATAATACAGGATCTATCCCCATTTTTGTAACCCACTGATGTCTATAGAATGAATTCTGCAAAAATATTTTCTTTATTTTAAAAAATGATCAAATTTGCTAATTCTTATAACTTGAGAATTGGATTGTGTTATAGCCACATTAAATTAAAAAATAATTTAAATGCAATATTTTTGTTGAAACATGATTTCTCAATCTTGGTACTATTGACATTTTTGGCCTCATAATTCTTTACTGTAGGGGGATGTCCTGTGCATTGTAGGATGTTTAGCAGCATCCCTGTCCTCCACCCACTAGATGACACTAACATCCCTCAGTTGTGACAACCAAAATGTCTCCATTTTTGACAAATGCCCCTGACAAATGTCCCCTGGGCAGTAAAGTCACCCTGAGTTGAAAACCACTGCCTTAAAAGAAAATATTCTATTATTTGTCATCATTAATATATGACATTATTAATAATAATATCCACATTTGGTGGATAACTGTGGTTGTGAATACATACAAGACTCTATATCCTAATAGAAATCAACATAATATATTTGTTCCCATTCAGTAGACATTTCCCAATTTTAGTGGATCTTGTAGAAATAAATGCAAATCTGAAGCTCAACTAAATAATCTTTTTGGCTTTTGGATTAAAATTATGAGGACATTTAAATTCCTCTTCCTGTGTTTATGCCCTTTTCTTTCTTTTTTTCATATGTTAAAGCAAGAGGAGATGATTTGATTATTGTCTCTACACAGTTCATTGATAGCATCTGCTACTTTGCCCTCAGCATCTCACAGAAATTTCAAGGGAAATTAATGACCAGATGGCTTTACTTGTTAAAAAATTTTTTTTTTTCTGGATATCCAGCCTATTTCAGCATAGTGCCTTATGTCCTAAAAGGAAAGCCAAAGTAATGTAATGTCATTAGGCAGAGTAAAATTTAGACAATGCGGTCTACTCTTTAAAATTCTATTTCTTCTAGTCACGTATTTTTTTTTCACTTCTATAAAACTGCATCATCTCTTTGTGGTGCCATCCTCCAGTTAATATTGACTGCTGTGGATACTGTATTTTTCTTCCTCATTAAATTTTTGTAAAATATTATTTTAGCAACTTTCCAAGCCAATTTGGCTTTACGTAAAGAAGGAGGTATATCCATATTTAAGAAGCAGCTACATGCTTGTGGGCTTTATCTAGCTCTGTGTCCTGTCACTGGCCTACACATCTAGTTGAATGTACAGATAGCTCCTGCAGCTGTGTATTGAATACAGCCAGCTCTAACTCCTGTCACCCATCTCTACTGTAATGTGTTCGCCCATGTGAGCCCCTTAGCCACAGGAGTGGACACTGACAGCCAAGGCCTCCACAGCTGCTCTTAGGCCAGGACCTGGCCCCAACTCATGTCACTGGCATGCAGTGCTGCCTATGCTCATAGCTAGCTCCTGCAGTTATGCACCTGAATGTTCCCAGTCCCAACACCTGTCAGTCGCCTCCACTACTGTGCATGTGCCCGTAGCTAGCCCCTATAGCTATGCACCTGGACACCACCAGTGCCAACTCTCATCACCAGCCTTTACTGCCATACACATGCCCATTGCTAGCCCCTGATGCCACATGAGTGCAGGCTGAAACCCTGGCCCTTGCAGCCGCTCAGGTGCCCTAAGCTGTCCTGACTTCTGTCAATGGCCTGACTCCTGCCTGTGCTGACAGCCAGCTCCTATAGCAGCACACTTGCTCACTGCTGGCTCCAACTCTCATCACTGGCACCCACCATTGAGAATACACTGATGGCTAGCCCCTGCAGTCACAGTGCATATGTGCTGCAGATTCAATGCAATTCTTTTAAAGTTACAATGTTACTTTTGCAGAAATAGAAAAAACATTTCTAAAATTCAAATGGAAGCCCTAAAGACCCCAAATAACCAAAGCAATCTTGAGAAAGAATAAATCTTGCCAAATCATACTTCCTGACTTCAAACTATATTACACAAAGCTATAGTAAACAAAACAGTATGGTACTGGAATAAAAACAGACACACATACCAATGGAAAAGAATCAAAAACCTAGAAATAAACCCCCACATACAAGGTCAACTCATTTTGACAATTCAGCCAATACTCAGGACAGTCTCTTCAATAAATGGTTTTGAATATTTACACGCACAAATGAAATTGGACCCCTATCTCACACTGCTCAAAAATTAACCTGAAATGTATTAAGGACTTAAATGTAAGACTGAAATCATAAAAGTCCCAGAAGGAAACAGAAAGCTCCTTGACATTAGTCTTGGCAATGATTTTTGGATATGACACCAAAAGCATAAGCATTAAAAGCAAAAATAAACAAGCTGAACTACATCAAACTAAGAAGCATCTACACAGCAAAAGAAATAATCAACAAAATTAAAAAGGCAGACTAAAAAATGGGGGGAAATATTTGCAGATTATACATCTGATAATGGATTAATATCTATATAAGGAACTCATATAACTCAATAGAAAAAAAAGCAATCTGGTTAAAAAACAGGCAAAGAACATGAACAGACATTTTTCCAAAGAAGACATACAAATGGCCAAAAGACACATGAAAAGATGCTCAACATCACTAATCATCAGGGAAATGCAAATCAAACCCACAATGAGATATCACAGCACTACTGCTAGAATGGCTACTATCACAAAGACAAGAGATAAGTGTTGGCACGGATGTGGAAAAAAGGGAACGCTTTTACACTGTTACTGGGAATGTAAGATGGTACAATCAATATAGAAAACAGTATGGAGGTTCCTCAGAAGCCCTCCCCTCAAAAAAAAAAAAATTTCGGAAGACCTAAACAGACATTTCTCCAAAGAAGACATACAGATTGCCAACAAACACATGAAAAGATGTTCAATATCACTAATTATTAGAGAAATGCAAATCAAAACTACAATGAGGTATCACCTCACACTGTTCAGAATGTCCATCATCAAAAAAATCTACAAATAATAAATGCTGGAGAGGGTGTGGAGAAAAGGGAACCCACTTGAACTGTTGGTGGGAATGTAAATTGATACAGCCACTATGGAGAACAGTATGGAGGTTCCTTAAAAACCTAAAAATAGAACTACCATATGACCTAGCAATTCCACTACTGGGCATGTGCCCAGAGAAAACCATAATTGAAAAAGACACATAGGGGCTTCCCTGGTGGCGCAGTGGTTGAGAGTCTGCCTGCCGATGCAGGGGACACGGCTTTGTGCCCCGGTCTGGGAGGATCCCACATGCCGTGGAGCGGCTAGGCCCGTGAGCCATGTCCTCTGAGCCTGCGCGTCCAGAGCCTGTGCTCTGCGACGGGAGAGGCCACAACAGTGAGAGGCCCGCGTACTGCAAAAAAAAAAAAAAAAAAAAAAAAAAGGACACATTAACCCCGATGTTCATAGCGGCACTATTTACAATAGCCAGGATATGGAAGCAACCTAAATGTCCATTAGTAGAGGAATGGATAAAGAAGATGTGGTACATATATACAGTGGAATATTACTCAGCCATAAAAAGAAACAAAATCGGGTCATTTGTAGAGACCTGGATGGACCTAGAGAGTGTCATACAGAGTGAAGTAAGTCAGAAAGAGAAAAACAAATATTGTGTATTAATGCATCTATGTGGAATCTAGAAAAATGGTATAGATGATCTTATTTGCAATGCTGAAATAGAGACACAGACATAGAGAACACATGTATGGATACCAAGGGGGAAAGGGGAGTGGGAGGAATTGGGAGATTGGGATTGACACTGTACACTCTTGATATTATATATAAAAGAGATCACTAATGAGAACATATGTATAGCACAGGGAATCTACTTAATGCACTGTGGTGACCTAAGTGGGAAGGAAATCCAAAAAAGAGGGTATATATGTATATGTATGGCTGATTCATTTTGCTGTACAGTAGAAACTAACACAACATTGTAAAGCAACTATACTCCAATAAAACTTAATTAAAAATAATAATAAAATAGCTGAACTTATAGAAACAGAGTGTATAATGGTGGTTGCCAGGGGCTGGGGAAAATTAGATTTGGTCAAAGGGTACAAACTTCTTGTTATAGAATGAATAAGTTCTGGAGATCTAATGTACAGCATCATGACCACAGTTAACAACATGATACTGTATACTTCAAAGTTGTTAAGACAGTAAATCTTAAATGTTCTTCCCACAACAACAACAAGAAATGGTAATTATGTGAGGTTATGGATGTGTTAACTACTCTTTTTGGTAATAATTTTGCAATATATACATGTATCAAGTTATCAAGCTGTACCTCTTAAACTTATACAATGTTATGTCAAGTATATCTCAATAAAATTGGAAAATAAAAGCAGTACATGCCAATCTATATTTACAAAATCTAAATTTAAAAATCTGTAATATTTGCTATGAAAATGACTATTTTTGTTGCAGTATGATTTCAAATATTTTTCTAATTATATATGTCCATTGTGTAAAAATGTTTAAATAGAATAACTCAATGAACAAAATAAAAATTATCTGTAAAATCAGGCCAGAGATAATTATTTCTAACTCCAAAGCCTGAGACCCAGCCTAGCTATAAAAATATACACACACATATTCAATATATACATAAATATTTGATACTTAAAAGCCACATATATAGAATATACTAATGAGTCAAAGAAATAATGTATATTTTACTCTGTAACTATCTCATTTTTTCTAAGAGAGAAATTTATTAGAAGCACCTCATACTCCCCTTGGAAATAATATGCCAAAACTCTTATTACACTAGAGAATTTTCTGATCATTTTAAAATACAGTATTCTTGTATGATGTTTGGGAAGGAGTCTCAAAACTATATTCAAACATTGTTTACAAATGTTGAAGGGAATGGAACAAGCAGTGTGTTTCCAAAGAAGTGGGTAGTGAACTTTGTTCTGTGTCCAGGTGCACATGTGCTTCTCTAGCCCTGATTCTGTGATTACATCTGTGAAAAATTGGAAAAATTACATTAAAAATAAATAAAAATTGCACCAGTTATATACTTCACACCGTAACTTATTTGATTACTTATTATTTTGATTTGTTTTGGTTGGGTTGATAATTACAAATTGCAACATATGTAACAGGTTGGCTGGATTAGTATTTGTAACACTTAAGAAACATTTATCTAAAAATTAGTGGCTGCTAGGGTTGTTAATCAGGAGTTCTTTGGACAAAAGCTTTTCTTTTTCTGTCACCATCAGAATGACTTATGAGTTTCTGCATAGTTTAGGCTCAAGGAGAAGGGATGTGTCTCATCAGTGTGAATGAGTTATGGCAGGAACCATTTAGAAAAGCAATGTAGCCACAGACATTTTATCTCCAATGACTCCTCTCCTGTGGTACCAGTTTCTGTTCATACCATTGTGTGATTTCATGCTCAATTTCTTTTTCTGCTATACAAGCTGATAGATTTTTTGTTTTTTTTACAAAGTGTACTTTTTAAAAATCTACTTTCAGTTTTGCTGTGGTTTAAGTTACCAAGCATTGTTTGTCCTACCAAATGTTTAATACTATTGCTGTTATATATTAAGATGATTTACTACATATGTTGCAGTTAAAACTTGCTAAAATTGCATTTCGGGGGAAGTATTCTACACTCTGATATTTAATTCAGTTCTAACAGTGTGATTGGAATACATTGCTTATGCACTAGAACTCTTCAATAAGGGCATTAAAGTGTAACAAGAAAATTGCTAATTCCAGTAAAATTTATGACAATGTGGTGTCTTGAAATGGTTGATAAACCTTAAAAAGAACTATTTCCTACTGAATAGACAGCTATAGTATACGCTTACAATTTTTTCAAAAACCAATTCATATTTAACCAAAATTGTAGGATATATATAAAATTATATTTGCATTTGATGGAATGAACCACAACGGAAGTACTTGCTTTGTCCTAAGGTAACTATTGCTATTTTAGTCATTGTAGCTAGAAAACACTTCTTTATAGTCATTGCTAGTAGGACAGAATAATTTTATGCCACTCCTGATCTTCAGGATTTTTCCTTGTAAATATATTCAACTATAAAAACAGTGCTTATACAAATTTTGAAAAACTTGAATAAAAATGATAGTGAAGATAGAGCATTAATAATTTTGTACACACACAAACCCCACACATAATCAATGTTAATATTTTGAAAGACTTCCCTCCTATTTCTGTTTTATATAATGAGAGTCCCATCACTTTATTTTGTGTGAGGCAGCATAGAATAAGTGTTAGGTATATGGATTGTGGATCCAAACTGCCCAGGTTTGAATCACAATTTTGTGATACTGGGCTGGTTACTGGTTACTTAACCTTTGATTCTCAGATTCTGCATCAGGTAGGAATAATAATGGTACCTAATTCATAGGGTTGTATAAGTGAAGAGAATATTTATTATTGAATAAGAAGATCAAGGAACAGAGAAAAAATAAATGGAAAATACAGAAAGATTATGTGATATGATCAAAAAAGGACTAGCATAAAATTAGGAACTAACATAAAATTAGGAATGAAGTAGTATATTGGTTAGGACATTTATAAAACTAATAAAACATAAAAAGAGGAAAGTTCAAGAGACTTAATAAACCAGACTTGAATCTGTAACTGTAAAATCAAATAAATGAAAAATAAGATTCAAAACACAGACTAATATCAGATTCATGTAAAGTTCATGGAACCTCTTGAAACTACTTTTTACTGGCATACCCAATATTTTTCATAGAATCCCTGATATTGGATGGGAAAATTGTAGAGGACTTGAATGATGTTTACTTCTTCATTGCTTTGAAAGGATTGTATTTCTTCTGGCAGAGAGGGAGATTACACGCAGATTTACTTGTGTGAACTCCATAAGAAAATCAAAATCCCTGCTTAGATTTTTAGCCTACAAGGGCTGTTTTCTGCTTGTTTTATTTTTCAGCATTTTATTCATTGCATTAGAGGTTTAGCATTCGGCAAATACTTAGAGGAAAAGTTAATGGAGAATTTCAGGCTCACATCTATGATTTCTCTCTCTCGTATCATGACCCCTCAAATCCCTGCCCTTTGGCATTTCTGAACTCCCGTCTTTGCCTCCATAGCCCAGTGAAACTCTCCCAAGTACCTAGCCGCACACACACGTGTCCTTTCTTCACAGCATGGGAAATCCTGCAGGTACCTGGAGGAAGTATACACCACACCTCAATGTCCTTCCCTTCTTTGTTGGATCTTGGTCATGCAAATCTTAAAGCTTGTTGTTTTAAATCCATGTTTTAGACTTGCATTCATTGGGAGTGTCAATCTGATACAAGTTTCTCTACTGAGACCAAAGAACCAGTGATTTTTAAATCTGGAGTATATTCTGGGTGTCTTTACTGGCACCAACAGGTGATAGGATGCTAGCAGTGCTCAGCCACTATAATACCAATATCCTCTTCAACTGTAGCCTTTGAGTACAATATTTAAAGTAGGTATTCTTAGTACATAGAACACGGGATTGACAGACTGTCTGATCAAGAAAATTTCTTTATTCACAAGGCACAGAATCCTTGATACTCTTCCTAGTAGGATTTCATAATTACTAGAGACCAGTGAGGGCCGTTCATTTCCCATTATTCTCCATTCTTTATGGTAGTTTAATATTTATTTTCCTTATTCTCCTGGATCATTTTTCAAATGTGTCATAAGCAGGTAACTTGTAATTTAGTTTACATATCATCAAACCACAAGGAGTTATAGCCAGGCCTGATGAGAAAAATTAAACATTACCCAGAGATCTTATATTTTGACCTGGATGCCAAAAGGATAGGACTTTGTGGCTGTCTACTTTGAGGAGGTGGGAAGACATATGTGTGTGAATGTTATATACGAATGTTAGGGAGCCAAAGTATGAACTGCATGAGAGACCCTTTATTGCTTACATAATAAATAGCCTTATGTACTAATCAAACTCCTTACTAATCAAACTGATTTGTTGTAAGCACCAACAACCTCTAAAAATTTATACTTCCCAACCTTCCTTGCAGACAGAAATAGCCACTGATTCAGTTCTACCAAATTACATATAAGCAGAAGTCATTGACTAGAGAGCCTCTAGAAAAGGACCCTAAAAGAGGGGAAAAATCAGCTTCCTGATAGGAAGGTCCTTTGTTCTATTCTTTTGCTTCTCCTCTTTCTTCATGCTTCAGATTCTAATGTGAGGACTGTAGCATCTCTCTTCACATTATGAAGGTAAACCAAGATGACCTTAGTCCTGGGCCCTGACAGCCATCACCAGTTGATAAAAATGTCAGCACCTGCCTCCTTTCTGACTTTTTATAACATGGAAAAATAAAGCTCTGAGTTGTTTGAAGCACTATACAATGATCTTTTTTCTTTATAGGTAAACTCTACAGTTTCAAATTTGCATTATTATGAGTAGAAAGCACTACACAATATTCTGTTTTCCTCAAAGCACCCTCAAATCTATATTTTATGGAACTGAATATCTATAAAACATATCTGTTTGTTTCACTAATACTCTAGCTATTAAGAAAAAGGCTTGAAATAGACTAGCTATGATTTGTACTTTGGGGATTAGATACATGGTCCAATATTTTTTCTAAGATATGTCTTGGAAGTTGCTTAAATTATAATAGAGGATTTAGAATAAAGGTGGTCAATAAATCAAAGACAAGAAATTATTTAAATTTATACATTTTTTTGCAACCTGTGTTCTAAATATATGAATGCATAACTGAACATCTATTCAATGGTAAGCCGTTAACACTAAGATGTTGCACAACTTTGTTAATGTTTGACTCTAATGCTGTTTATATGCTCACAAGAAACAGCCCATTGTATAGCTGTTAAAATTTGTTCCGCCTTATTTTTAAATCCCTAGGTATTTGTGTCTAAGTCTCAGATGAGTTTTGTTTTCATTATTTTTTCTCTAGGGTTCAGTTTTGTGTACTCATCAAATAAATATTCTACCTAATGTTTATAGAAGCATCCAGATTCTTGGGGATAAAAAGGGGGTAGGGGAAATACAGAAGAGAGGAAGAAGACTGGAGTGGGTAGAAGAAAAAAAAAGAAAGAAGAGAAAGAGGGAGCAGAGTGGTACTATTTTTTTCTGTATTTGCTTTTTACCATGTACTAGGGTAATGTCATTGTATATATAAAGTCATTTCATCTTCTCAACAACATTATGAAATAGGTACGATTATGATAACCATTTTAAAGAACATCAAGATTTAATGTTTTATGAGATTTTCCCCAAGTTCAGACAAGCAGTAATAGAGAAGTGGCTCAATTCACTGTGCCTGTCTCAGAAAGCAATGCGCCTTAGTGACACATAAAATGTGTTTTCTTAGACCTTTCCTTATTACCTAAGGTCCAAATGTGGCAGAGGGTGATATAAGACAAAGATTTTCTTCTCCCACAGATCTTCAGTTCATTCTACTGCTGACTTTCTAAGATTTAATACACTACTGCCTGGGAAGCTCTATCTTGGTGTGAAGTTTTACTGGGATTTTTTTCCCTAAAGAATATTGAAACTAAGAAAAAATATTCTAAGACATTTCTTATTTGAAATGGGCCTAGAAGCTTCTACACCCAGTTCCTTCACGACTGAAGGATGCATAACTCTCTAACTAGCCTGTGAATAATTTGTATTTCTGAAATGGATGTATCAGGTCACAAATTTTGCGTACAGTACAGCCCTTTAGGGAATCTGATGTTCTTTCAAAGTCTGTACTCCATAGTTAGAAGGGATTCTTAGATTTTCAATGAAGATAACTCAGTTCTTATCACTTTTGACCATGTGTAAATCACACAATTATAGTTACTTGCTTGACATTCTGCCCAATTCTACCACCGACAGCTTAGAGTTACATTAGCAATACATACAGATATACGCGCAAAGATCCAACACAATGTTTTAAAGTTTCATGTTACTGTATTACCATTACTCTGTTACTTTAGTGCTATTCACTGCTACTTTACCCTGTCCATTGGTAAAAGATCATGTGCCTCCAGACTGTGTGAGCTCCTGAGATCACTGCCAAGGCAGCAATGGCTTCCATAGCTGCACCTGCAAAATGAGCTACATCTATAACAGCAGATACAGTAGAGGGAAAAGTAAGAAATCTCTTTATGTTGGTTTCTGCCTGAAGATCAAGAAGCTAAATATATGATCACTAGATAAAGGGTACTTTATAATTTTGACAGCTGTCACTGCCAGATTAAGTGGGAAAAACCTATTCTACTCCCCAGTTCCAGGCCTTGGCATTAAATGATTCCTTCAAAATATCTTTTTGATCAGGAATAATAATATATATAATGACTGACATTAGCAGATCCACTATACTTATTACCTTTGCTTGTCACCAACTACAGAAGGATTTTGTATCACCAATATGCTAGCCAGAGCCATCTTTCGCAATGGATTTTACATAAAGCCTAACACTTCAAAGTCAACAAGTTGCTATATCCATCTACCACCAATACATTGATCTGAACAATACCTAAACACACACACACACACACACACACACGATTTGGATTATGCTACTGGGAAAGAGCTGGTATCCTCTTTTCCACACTCAAAAGAGTTGGTTGTCTCAGAGGGATGAGAGAGGTACAGAATAGATTAAACCAAACATGTAGCTGGGAACTAAACCTAATTAAGACTTGCTGGTAACAACAGAGACACCCCCACATGACTTGCAGACACATGAATAAGAATAACTGAGGGTTATTTTAAGCCACTGAGTTTTGGGGTGATATAGCCTGCAGCTTTACTATGGCAATAGCTGACCATTACAGAAGTTGGTACTGGGAAATGAGGTGCCATTTCAACAAAATATGATTTTGCTCAAGGCTGTAGGCTTCAAGAAAACTGCTATAAATGGCCAGAAAAAGTGAGGAAACTATTATGATATACTAGAAAAATTTGACCTGTGGATTTCAGTACTGAAACATTTACTAAAGTTATTGCCGGCAACTGGAGGATTATGTGCCTGATAAACAGAGGTACCAAAAATGATGAAATCTGAAAAGAAACAGCCAGTTTTTGAGCAGTATTTGGAAGTAGTAGAGACAATACAGAATTGCAGAGCTGCTAAATGAAATTATTTTTCAACAAATTAAATTTGCGGCTAATAAGACACAGCCTCAAGGAGAACGCCTAACTCAGAGGTTATCACTAAAAATCACCTCAGGATAAAGATCCAGTGAAGGGTGTTATCATTAAACCTTTTGTTAAAAGTTCTAAATTAATTAACATCCCTTATAGATCATGCCTCTAAAATGAACAACATGCCATTCAGCAAGATAAAAGTGATGCTAGGATGAATAAAGTAGTATTTTAATACATCCAAAACACACATAATTGAATCTAGAGAAAGAGGTTTGTGGAAAGAATTATGGACATAGGTTTTGGCAGAGTGGACCTGAAAAATAAACAGAAAACCCATAACCTTGTAAAATATAGTTGTGTTAGCAAAAAGCACTACCACCCTAAACTAGAAGAGATTAAGAGTTCTTGGGATGTTAAATACTTCTTGGTCCCCAAATTTCTGCAGATGGTTAAACAGATTGCCAAAAAGACACGTTTTCCAATCTTCTCTTCATAATTGGCCAAGGAGGTGATAAAAAAAGAAATTAATTCCTAGAAGGCAGGGCTGAGAACAATGGTCTATGGACCTATTCCCAGGATTTAAGTCAAAGAATATTTTCTAGCCCCAGATAATGTCAAGTGGGATTTCAGAATTGTTATGGACCAGTGACTACCAAATTCTTCCCATCCTTTCCCTTTCAAATGGGAGAGTTTGTTGTAGTTATCCTGTCACTTTTCTGCCATCATATAACAGATAATTTGACTCTTTTAGTTCACAGGTCTTCAGATCAAGAGACACTGCAACTAGACCTCATCCAGATCAAGAGATACTGGACTTTGTACCTGATGTCATGATTGAGTGAAACTTTTCCAAGTCCTGTGATAAGGAAAGGAGAAAGAATCAGATGCTTTCAGGAAGACATGATCTTTACTCTAACTGTACAGCTAAAAATGAAGCCATAGCCTAGTGGTTAAGAGTATACTGAGTAGCTAAACCAGAATTTTAAATACTAACTCTTGGTTGTACTTTATATTTAAAATGGTAGTAATAATATATACCTAATCTTATTGTAATGAATATATAATACACTATAGCAAATCTCCAATAAAGATTTGACATAGCATAATGACTCAGTATATTGTGGTCCATGTTGTTCTCAACTGAATTACCAGTTTTAATTCATTTTATACCCATTTTTGGCATATTAAAAACCTACATTTTCATTAAGACAATAAATAGTCATGATGACACACACAAA
Source organism: Aethalodelphis obliquidens (assembly GCF_003676395.1). Classification (NCBI taxonomy): domain Eukaryota; kingdom Metazoa; phylum Chordata; class Mammalia; order Artiodactyla; family Delphinidae; genus Aethalodelphis; species Aethalodelphis obliquidens. The sequence goes on from NW_020837954.1 coordinate 16,213,444, forward strand.
GGTTTTGAAAGCTGATAAAATATTTTTAACTATAATTTTGTTCTTATATATAATTCTACCGTTAAAAGCTACTTACGCTGTTAGAATGTCCTATTTTTAATGACATAATGATACACTTATATAGCTATGCTAATGATATATGCTAATTTCAACTATGAATTCTGGTTATTAAACTTTTGTATTACTAATTATAAGAGGAACATATTATTAATTGCTAAGAAAAGGTATATTTAATACAATAATTTTAGGTTAGATTTTCCTCTTCGAAATGTTTCTTGAATATACCTGTTAACAATTTCCATTTGCTAAGCAGATATAATAGTTTTGCAATTTTCATTTTAGTTTTCATTTTAGTAAATTTTGAGAATAAGCATTCAACCATTCTTTTGTACAACAAAATGCTATAACAGCACTTGCAGTGTCCTATTAATCACTGTATTGTAATTATGACAGACCTATTCAGCCAACATTGTACTATTTCTTTCAGAAACATATCACAAGTTTTAAAAGGGGCCTGCTCCTTATTTCTGCCACACACACAGCCACAAACACACCCAAGTTTCGGGGAGGTAAGTCTAAGTCTTAAACCCTGACTGTATGTAAAAAGAAGTTATTATTATTACTTTTACAGGTAAATTTAAAAATTGGTTACATCTGGTACTAAAAGAAGCAAAAATTTTAGTAGGTTAATATTACTAAGCAATTATGATAAACAGAAGAACCTTGCACTGGACTGTCTCTCCTTAAGATCTGTGTTCACAGATTTAGAAGTGATGTGGTTTTCTAATCCCTATTGTCAAGTGTTCCTATCTACACTGTATATCCAGAAAAAAAGAAAACAGTAATTCAAGAAGATACATGTACCCTAATGTTCATAGCAGCACTATTTAAAATAGCCAAGACACAGAAACAACCCAAGTGCCCATCAACAGATGACTGGTTTAAGAAGATGTGATATATATACAATGGAATATTACTCAGCCATAAAAAAGAATGAAATATTGTCATTTGTAGCAACATGGATGGACCGAGAGACTATTATACTAAGTAAAGTAAGTCAGACAGTGGAAAACAATTATTATATGGTATCACTTATATATAACTGAATCACTTTGCTGTACACCTGAAACTAACAATATTATAAATCAAGAATACTTCAATTAAAAAAAAAAGAATGGGTAAGCAACTGGGCCTGTTTCAAATCCTCTCTTGCAGCTTTATGCATAAGGAGACTTGCATTGGATGGTAAAGGCTAATATCCCATAAATATGCTTATCTGGCTAGTCCCTTGGGGAGAGTGGTCTTACGCTTTATTTTAGCTGTCTTTACTCAGAAGATCTTATCTATAATTCTCTTCTAGAGCAGGATATCCTTTCCTCTAGAATAACTGGGTTTTTTTTGGCTGGGTTGGGTCTTCATTGCTGAGTGTGGGCTTTCTCTAGTTGTGGCAAGTGGGGGCTACTCTTCATTGTGGTGCGTGGGCTTCTCATTGCAGTGGCTTCTCTTGTTGCGGAGTACAGGCTCTAGGTGTACAGGCTTCAGTAGTTGTGGCACACAGGCTCAGTAGTTGTGGCGCATGGGTTTAGTTGCTCCGCGGCACATGGGATCTTCCCAGACCAAGGATCAAACCTGTGTCCCCTGCACTGGCAGGCGGATTCTCAACCACTGCACCACCAGGGAAGTCCCCCAACTGCTATTTCTCAACCTGAGGTGACTAAGGAAATCATCTCCCATCTTGAGTTCATCCTATTCAATCCTGAGAAGTAGGGTATCTTCTGAGACTTGTGTCATTTAAATAGTTTGTTGCTTAATTTCATCACTGATTATGTCCTATACATAACTGACAGGATAAGTCATAGACACATACACTTTTTAAGTATCAATATATTCCATACAGTTTATGGTATATCTACACTTCTGGTATCTTTTGCTTCCTCTTGTATAAGCCCACTGGAATTTATTTATATCTTTGTTTGAAGGAAAGTTGTTCATATTTTGATGTGTTATTATAGTTAACTATCAGTTATTTTCTTTCTTCTTTCCTTAGGCCTATTACTACCCAGTGAAGTATTCCTTTTACCATTAGTACAATTGTAGCATATGGAACATATAAATCATTTCACTCTCCTCTTTAAAATTGCTTGTGACAAAGCTTTACTCAGGGATGGGAAAATGAGATGAAAAATCCTTAGCTCAACAACTGTTAACTCTTAAGTAATTAGTCAACCATAAATTCTATAATTCATGGCATTTTGCGTTAGTGGAAAAGTGAGCTACTTTGGAAATCTAACTTCACATAAATTTTCCAGCCTCGATACTGTTTTTTTAAGGAAACCATTTGGTCCATATGACCCACAGAGACAACCAACTAGGCAGCCAGCATAAGGTTTTGATAACATATGGGTTAATTAATAAAGTCTAACCAATCAGGGGAAGTGTTGGATTTAAAGGCATTTAATAAGATTAGACTTTCAAACATTATTTGGTGCATTAATTCAAATATACAAATTGGCACAGCCCAGAGGCCCAGGCATGAAAAAAAAATGAGGATAGGAATAAAATTAAATTTTAGGAAGGTATTAAAATAAAAATACACTCACAACCTGAAATTGAGACTTGGAATTAGAGTTCTTCAGCCTGTTAAAACTTACCGCTATTAGTATATGAGGCCACTAAGGTAGGCAGATTGGTAATTGTGCAAGCAGGTATATATTTAAAATTAGAAATTATCATTTTTTTTAGGCATTAAATTTGAGTCTTCAATACGGTCTATTCAGATAATTGCTACCAATACTAGAGCATCTTTATTCTTAAAGTATTAAAAATAGTACAGTGTTCTATGAATTATAATTGAGGATTTTTGCTCTATAACTGGTTTGGTTTTTCAGACTCATCATGCTAATACCTACATGTTTACTTCTGCTGCCTGCAATAGTCTATTGATAATTCATATTCAGGTTAGTGTGGGAACCATAGAAAGAAAAAGTAAGCTTTTGCTCTGAGAACTCAATACCACTGAAATCAACTTTGAAAACAGAAATAAATCATTAGAAGAATATCCTGTCAGGCCCTTCTAAAATGTAGTATGTGTTGTATTTATGAGACAGCATGCATTTTTTGTACTGTAGTTAGTAAATTAAAACTAAAATGAAATTAAAATAGAGGCTGTTCCCACCATGTTGTAAATGAAAGTTATTATAATTCAATATCAGATATGAGTCAGTTAATTCTACCTCAGCCAAAGATCTGATATTTCAGAGAACGACAGATGTTACCCTTTCTACTACCCCATTAATATACCTAGTCAGTTATTTCACTGTTCTCCCTAGGGCAGAGAATAAAGGCATATTTCCCTTTCTGTTCCTTAAGCAAACCTACTTGCTCCCTGAAGCACAAGATTTAATTATCTGTATTCCATTATATTTGTTTGAATAGCTACAGAAGTTATTAATGGGCATAACATTTACTGATCTTTTTCATGAAATTCAACTATGATATTTATGCTGATTTAATTACGTCTAGCACATTAATTAGTCTAGCAGTAAGAATTAAGGACTTAGGATTTACAACAAAATTTTAATTTATTTCTATTGATTATTATGATATGTGACAGTTTGGTTAACAGGACAGTTTAGACATAGAATTCATGTATGTATGTAAGTGTCTGGGAAGAACGAATTGGTGACCTACTATATTAACTAGCTTTTTATGGGAACATCTACCAAGAAAGGACCCTGGAGCCTAGTGGGTGCTAGATCAACCACTAAATGGCTGTGTCAACTTAGGCAAATAATTTAAGCTCTCTGTGTCTCAGTTCCATCATTTATAAAAAGGAAAAATGATAATCTCTATGTTACAGGTTCTTTTTATATTAGTTTAATATCTGTAAAGCACTGGGAGAAATATCTGGCACATTGTACCTTCTACATAAGTGTCAGTTGTTTTTATTATTATTATTATTATTGAAAATAAGCAAAAGAGATAGACTTTGAAAAACAGAGTAAATTTATATTTGGTCACTTTGACTGCTAGATAGAAATCTAATGAATAAAGTACACAGGCTATTATGACTACAGATCTGGACTTATGTGTATGTCAGGATTATTGGAGTTAATAGTTTTGGGTAACATCAAATTGCAGTTACTATTTGAAGACAAGAAATGAAGGAGAAAACATGAAAAATTAAGGAGAGAGTTAGGACCGAACATAGGGCATTGAAAGAATTTTGTCAGTCAGGAAAGGAATAAGGAATGTGAAGGATACTGGGGTGGAGAGAAGGAGAGGGTTGGTAGGAGAAGCAAGAAAAAATACAGTACAAAAGACATGGAAAAAGTGATATATAGCATTAAAAGCAGTAAAATAAAGACATTAAAGGAAGCCAGTGGCTTTGAATATGAAATTTATTGGTAGTCCTTGAGTGTAGTTTCAGAAGAATTCAGAAGACACTGACTGCAATAAGTTGGAGAGTAAATGTGAGTTGAATCAAAGGAAACATTTTAGAAAACTTTGAAAATTTAGGTGGTCAGGCTGGCCTTAAAACTTGATTAAAAATGGAAGGGAAACAATAACCACAAGCCAGCCATAACATGAGATTTCACCACCGGATTGTCTTAAAACCCTCAATCTTTGAATTTAGTTTGAAGTGACTGAGTTGATTGTGGAGAAGCAAAAGCAGAGCATCTCTGGAGAAACCCATTTCCACACAGACCTCAAATAATTCACATACTTAATGTTCCAGAAAACGTGAGCCTCTCATAGGAAATCAGAAAACTCACACGAAAACAAAGTTTCATGAGCTAGATCCAGCAGAAGCAATGCAAAGCAGGTTCACAAACACAATAATGTGAGATACTGAATATCAGACATAGTTTAAAACAAGTACTTCTTAAAGTAATGAAAGAAAGGAGGAATTACAAATATGAGCAAAAGGAAACAGATTAGAACATGACCAAACATATCTGAAATGAAATAAAATACAAATTCCAAAAATGAAAAACATACATAATTTTAAAAAAGCTTAAAATTTTTATTGTTAGCCTGTCAAACAGGATGTAACCTCTTAATAAAATATATTTTTATAGTTTAAAGTTATATATGCATGATTATGTATTAGTTTCCCATGCTGTATAACAAATTATTGCAAACATAACAGTGTAAAACAACCCACATTTCTTTTCTCATAGTTTCTGCGGGTCAGGAGTCTGGCCACGGATTCTGCAAGACTGCAATCAGTGTGGTGGCCAGGACTGGGTTCTCCCTGGGAAGCTCAACATGTAATGAATTTGCTTTCAATTTCACTCAGCTTGCTGCAGAAATCACTTCCTGGCAGGTGTAATACTGAAGGCCCTGGTTTGTTGCTGACTGTTGTCTAGAGGCTGTCCTCAACTCCTTGGCACATGGGTCTCCCAACATAGTCACTTACTTTATCAAGCCAGTCAAGAGAGACCCTCTAGAGTGAGCCTGCAAGCAAGGTGAAATCTCTTATAATGTAATTATGGAAGTGACAGTTCATCACCTTTGCCCTATTCTATTGGTTAGAAGCAAGTCACAGGCCTCATCCACACTCAAGGAGAAGGAATTATATAAGAGCAGGGAATTATACACAGGCATAAATACCAGGATACAGGCATTATGGGGAGTCACCTTAGAGTCTGTCTACCATATGGTAAAAATTAAAGCCATACAAAAATATATAACATGAAGTGCATAAAAGACAATGGAAAGTAAAAGTTTCCTTCCTCCTCTCCTAACCTCTTGTTCTCCCCAATAGTGTCTGCTATATGTAAGAGTCTCTTGTACATCATTCCTGAAAATAAAAGTCTGCTCTCTGTTCCCCTAAATGAAAAATGGCCATTAGTAGATGTTATAGACTGAATTGTGTCCCCTCCACCCCCAAATTCATATGTTGAAGTTCTAACATAACTGTATTTGGAGATAGTGCCTTTAAGGAGGTAGTAATTAAGGTTAAGCGAGGTCATAAGGTGGGGCCCTAATCCAATAGGACTGTTGTCCTTGTGAGAAGAGGAAGAGACGTCAGGGATGCATGTGCACAGACAAAAGGCCATGTGAAGACACAGTGAGCAAATGACAGTCTGTAAGCCAAGGAGAGAGGTCTCACCAGAAACCAACCCTGATGGTTGATCTTGAACTTCTGGTTTTCAGAATTGTGAGAAAAATAAATTTCTGCTGTTTAAGCCACCCAGTCTGTGGTATTCTGTTATGGCAGCCCTAACAGATCAATACAGTAGATTATAGTTTTAGTGAACTGGAAATTATATCTGAAGACATTAACTGGAATGTGGCAAAGAAAAAGATGAAACACATGGAAGAAATATCAAGGAAGAAAAATAGAGTAAAAAGTACTAACAATATTGCATTGGGGTACCAGAAGGAGAGAAGAAAAAGAATGTGACAAGGGGAATAAACAAATAAATAATGGCTTCAAGAATTATGCAGAACTAATAAATGTCTTTCAAGAGCTTTGAAGGGTTTGAGATTTTATACTACTCTCAAATTAGTTGGCCACAGAAGACACAACATGCCCTGGTCAGAGAAAGTATTTTATTACTCATGGACCAGTAGGGATCTGGAGCTTCATGTTTGCTTAAGCTCTTCCTGACCTCCAAATCTGACAAGGGAGATGCAGAGGAAGATCTAGGTGGATGGTGTTCACAGTATATTGTGTGACAGCTGGGGAACTCCGAGCTTAGGGAACACAGAATTTTAAAGGTGATGTTAGCAATCCTGCCCAATTTACCCAGAGGGACACATTGTTTTTATTATTCTGATCAGGAAACAAATTTGTCCTTTGACCTGGAGGAAAACTCTCTCTATATTCCAAGGCTGTTTTGTATCAGACACCCTTAAAAAGATAATCCAGAACAAAGCTGCCAATATCTCTTCACAAGATGTACAGGAATGTAAGAGACCCATGGAGAGCTGCTTACCAACGAAGTCACTGCCTCCCAGAAAGTCCACAGACTTCTAAAATGAAAGCCTTTAACGAAATTCTCACCAGATATATATCAAAATGAAGCTACAGAACACCAAAGGCAAACAGGAATCTCAGAAGCAGCCTGAGAGAAAAGACAGTTCACCTCCAAAGAATGGCAGCAGTCAGTAGCTGACTTTTCAAAAGTGTCAATGGAAAGCAGCGAGCAATGAACTAAAATGAGCTAAGAAAAAATAACTATCAACCTAGAACTGAACATCCGGTCCCATTTTTCCAAACAAAACAACAATAACAACAACAGAACTGAATTTGCTGCCAAGAAAACCTTGCTAAATAAAATTCCAAAGGATATTATTTAGCCAGAGGAAAATGATCCCACTAGAAGGCCTGAGATACATAAAGATATGATGAGCAAAGAAAGTGTCAAATATAGTTATAAATCTATACATATATTGCCTCTAAAAAGGAATAATAATATTTCTTTGGGTTAACATAAGATAGAACTCAAATACACAAAAACAACAGCCTGTAAGTCAGGAAGGGGAGGATAGGAGCTAAAGTGCTCAACAGAAGGGTCAATATGTAACTTTGATTTTAGAATTTGATAAGTTTAGAAGGCATGTTAAAATTTCTATAAAGGTTACTAAAAGATCAGAAAGAGAGAATATATCTTTCAGAAGAATAAAGGGAAATAAAGGGACTGTCACTGCTACCATGAACATCCTAGTAAAATGTTTGATATAGTAAAAGTGAACTTTAGATTACTGGATGGACTCTGAGTAAAACAAATAGAACAGTATTATTTCTCCAAAGCAAAAGCCTACAAATACCTTTGCTGAAAATATTTTCTCTAAGATTGCTGATATACCAATAGTTGAAATAAGATAGTTTCTCTAGATTAGTTTTATTAATTACAAGGAATAGACTTTGGAAATGGACCATCAAAATCATTGTTTTTTATACTTTTATGTGTCAGTACACATCCATCTCAAGCTTTGTTTCATACTGGGAAAGCTGATTGATCATTTTTGTGGATTATTTTATCTATTAGTCAAATAATATATTTTTTTCAGGAACGTTTTCCAGCCTATTATTTCTATATTTATTTAAAGTTGCCTTGTAGCAACTTTACATATTTATTTCAGTGCCTTGTAGATTCAACTTCAAAATGATGCAGACACTTAAATTTTCCATATTATATCAATTTATGTGTAGATATTTGAAAAAAAAAGCATGTTCTTTTAGTGAAAATCTATCTAAAAACTACATAAATTAAATTTATCAGGATACAGAAATAAGTGTTTTGTGATTCTGACTATTTTGACTTGCTTTATCCTATTAATGGGTGCTATTAACTCATATGTGCAATGAAAACAGAAAAATACAAAGCATGTTTTAATATAAAAAAGATTTATATGATTCTGATACCATATACCAATATACTTTTAAAAATTGATGAAAAGAAGTGGAGAATAAATCAAACATTCACAATTTCAATTGTTGTACATAAAAATATTTTTTAAATGTAGCAGTGGCATTTAATTAATCCATTTAAAACATTGATAGCATTCCTTATGACAACCTGTAATTATATCCTTTGCATGTTAGAAATTAGAGGCAAGGTATGTATTATAAATATGAAAAAGGACTTTCTTTCTAAAATGGAAAAATATTGCAAATGTAGAAAAGGACTGAATTTCAAAATAAATTTATCTCTATTTTAATGTGTTCTTTTCAGTACTTAGCATTATCTATAATGGTACTCTTCCCCAGAGGCTCAGCACCTTGACCAGATATAGGTAGTGTAAGGATTTAAGAAGTAACTTGTAAAAGGTCTAATTATTGACAGAAAGTATTTGCCCTTTATTTTCTGATACACAGGGACAGCAGAGTATTATGTTAATTATGGAACATAATTAAATCAAACCTTTATAGGTTTGATTTACTGGGCAGCAAAAATCTATTCTCTCAAAAATCAGTGCAAATGCATGTGTTGTATAATTTCATGCAGCTGTATCTCTCTGACCCATCTCCTAGCTAATCATATGTTGAATGGAAAGGAGGCTGAAGTGCTGACAGGGATCAAGTGGTATCTTCTGGTGACAGGAGAAAATGAGTAGGCACGCCAATATCTAATGATATGCCTTGAAGCAATTTTCTGCCATTTAAAAGTTAAAACTAATGGACAAAAGGTATTCTTTCTGTTCTGATAGGAGGCTAACTCTAATTAATGAAAGTTTCAGAAACAAAAAAAATGAAACTCTGTTCAGCTTCTCCATTCAAGGTTTATTATAATATTGGAAAGTTTTACAGTGGTTTTAACATGACTGGAGAAGAAAATTCTGTCCAGATAATCTCTGAAGGTTAATATTTAGAAAAATGTCTTTCAGAGTTCTTTTTAAAGTCTGAGGGATTGTTTAAAGTTTTATTTGAACAAATTTGAAGGTTAAACATTTTGAAACTCATTGGCTCAAAGACACCTATTTCAAATACTTAAAACAGAATGCACCAGTGATTATCAATTATATTTTCCCTCCTTTATTAATAATATATACCCCCTGAAAAAATATGTTTTCTTGTTTTGTTTTACATTCATATAGCATAAAGGATATCAAGAGATTCAAGATTTAAAAGTAAGGAAAAAGAAATAGGGGAGAATATCAAGAGTAGAGTAGAAGGACATGGAGCTCACCTCCCCCTACAAACATATCAAAAATACAACTACATGTGGAACAATTCTCACAGAATACCAACTGAAAGCTACAGAAGATCTCTTATACAATGAAAACTACAAGAAAGATCCCCATGTAACTGGGTAGAACAAAAGGGAAAAAAAAAAAGGAATCAAATGGGACCTGCACCCCTGGGAGGGAGCTGTGAAATAGGAAAGGTTCCCTTGCCCTGGGAAACCCCTTCACCAGGGTTCCTGCTGCTGCCTGTAGCAGCTGAGTGCCAAAATTCAGGCTTCAGTGGACAGACCCAGGGAGAGGATTCAGTTTGGCTGCACACAGACAGCCTGAAGGGCCTAGAGTGAGGTCCAGGCTGCTATTGTTGACTTGCACAGGATGGAGCGCCAGCCCACCATAGGAGCCCCATCATCAGCATGCAAAGGGTAGGGCATGGGTCTGCCATAGGAGCCCCACTGTCAACAGTTTCACAGCGGGGTGCAGCTCCAGTGGCTGCAGATTTTGAGAGCCCAGACTTGTCAGAAGCCGTACTGACAGCCTGGCCAATTGTCAGTGATTCTACAGCAGAGAAGGGTGTGGGGTCAGCAGTGACGGAATTTGTGGGTGCACACAATGGGTGGCAGGCAGCATCATAGTATCATATGTCCTGGAGACAGCTCCTGAGGAGGAATACACAGTGGCTATTTTCACAGCAGTACTGATCCAGTTCCACCTATCCCATACTGCAGCTTAGAACTGGATCTAGGGGCTTCTACTCTAACAACTGGGGAGCAGACCCTACCCTCAACACGGCTGTGAACAGCTGTTGAGCAAAGTGGAGGCTCCACCCAACAACCAGTGCAGGCTCTCGTCACCACAACACCAAACACACCCCCATCAAGGGGACAATGGTCTGCACACTGAGTAAAGACGTGGCAGGCATATATAACAAAAAGAGCACTTGCACCAAAAATATTGGATTCAAACAGTCTACACATGGATGCTCCCACATAAAAGCGGCCCTTCAAGACCACAGTAGATAACTGTTTCTCCTAAATTCAGAGTCAGAGAAATTTAAGTAAAATGAAAAAGCAGAGGAACTACTCCCAATGAAAAGAACAAGAGAAATCTGCTGAAAGAGCAAACAATGAAACAGACCTCTCCAGTCTACCAGACCCTGACTTCAAAAAGAAGGTAATAAAGGTGCTAAAGGAATTAAGAAAGATTATCAACAGAAACGCAGATCACTGTAACAAGGAACTAGAAACTATAGAGGTGCCAATCAAAATTAGACAACTCAATTGCCAAGATAACAACCAAGCTAAAGGCAATGAATAGCATACTAAATAATGCAGAAGAATGAATAAATGATCTGGAAGATAGAATAATGGAAAATCACCCAATTATAACAGCAGACAGAGAAAAATTTTTTAAGAAATGAAAGCAACACATGAGATCTGTGGGATAATATAAAGCATGGTAATCTATCCATAATAGATATTCCAGAAGGAAAAGAAAGAGAAAAGGGGATTGGAAATGTATTTGAAGAAATTATGGCTGAAAACTTCCCAAGCCTAAAAAAGGAAACAGATATCCATGTATAGGAAGCACAGAGGGTCCCAAAGATGAAATGAAACAGACTCACACAAAAACATATCATAATTAAAATGGCAAAGTTAAAGATAAAGAGAGGATTCTAAAGGCAGCAAGAGAAAAACAAAGAGTGAGTTGCAAGGAACCCTCCATAACGCCACCAGCTGATTTCTCTACAGAAACTTCACAGACCAGAAAGGAGTGGCATGATATATTCAAAGTCATGAAAGGGGAAAATCTGCAACCTAGGATACTGTACCCAGCAAGATTATCATTTAGAATAGAAGGAGAAACTAAGAATTCCTCAGACAACCAAACCCTAAAAGAACACAGCAATACTTAAACCTAACCTAAAAGAAATACTGAAAGGTCTTCTTTAAATAGAAAAGAAGCAAGAATCTATAGGAAAGGGAAAAACAAAATAGGAAAGGCAAATATATAAGAGGACTGAATATAATTTAAATAAGTCAGTATACAGATTAAAAAACAATCAAAAATTTTGTAAAAATGATTATAACTAAAATGAATAGCAAAAGGATAAACATGAAGATGTAAAATAGGACATAAAAATCATAAAAATCTGACAACAAAGGTATGAAACTAGGAATCAACCACAGAAATAGAAGTGGGGGAAAATATCGATTACATGGAGACTAAACAACATGGCAATGGGTCAGTGATGAAATCAGAAAATACCTTGAGAAAAACAACAATGAAAACACAACCTTACAAAAATTCTATGGGATGCAGTAAAAGCAGTCCTAAGTGGGAAGTTCATAGTGATACAGGCCTTTTCCAAGAAATGAGAAAAATCTCAAACAACAATAACCTACCACCTAAAAGAATTAGAAAAAGAACAAACAAAACCCAAAGTCAGCAGAAGGAAGGAAATAATAAAGATCAGAGAGGAAGTGAATGAAATAGAGATAAAACACAATAGAAAAGATTAATAAAACCAAGAGCTGGTTTTTGAAAGGATAAACAAAATTGACAAACATTTAGCCAGGCTCACCAATGAGAAAAGAGAGAGGACTGAAATAAATAAAATAGGAAATGAAAGAAGAGAAATAATAAATTCTGCAGAAATACAAAAAAAATCATAAGAAAATACTATAAGGAATTATATGCCAACAAATTGGAGAACATAGAAGAAACTGACAAGTTTCTAGAAACATACAGTCTTTCAGAATTGGGTCAAGAAGATAATTTGAACAGACTGATCACTGGAAGTGAAACTGAATCTGGTAAAAAAACAACAACAAATCTCCCTGCATACAAAAGTCCAGGACCAAATGGTTTCACTGGGGAATTCTACCAAACATTCAATACCCACTCATGATAAAAACTCTCACCAAATTGGGTATCAAGGAAACATATCTCAACATAATAAAACCCACTTAAGACAAACCCACAGTCAACATAATACTCAATGGTGAAAAGCTGAAAGCTTTCCCATTCATTAAATTCCAGAACCAGACAAGGATGCCCACTCTCACTTCTATTCAACGTAGTATTGGAAGTCCTAGACACAGCAATCAGACAAGAAATAAAAGGTAGTCAAATTGGAATGGAAGAGGTAAAATTGTCATTATATGCAGATGCCATGATACTCTATATAGAAAACCCTATTTTCTCCACACGAAGACTTAGAATTGATAAATGAATTCAGCGAGGTAGCAGGATACAGGATTAATATACAGAAATCTGTTGCATTTCATTACACTAACAATGAAATATTAGAGAAAGTAAAAAACAATCCCGTTTAAAATCACATTAAAAAAATACCTATGAATAACCTAACCAAGGAGATGAAAGACCTATACACTGAGAACTATAAAACATGATAAAGGAAACTGAAGAAGATTCAAAGTAATGGAAAGATATCCTATGCTCTTGGATTGGAAGAATTAATATTGTTAAAATGGCCATACTACCCAAAGCAATCTACAGATTTAATGAAATCCCTATCAAATTACCCATGACATTGTTCACAGAATTAGAATAATCCTAAAATTTATATGGAACCACAAAAGACCCAGAATTGTCCAAGCGATCCTGAGGAAAAAGAACAAAGCTGGATACATAACCCTCCCAGACATCAGACAATGGCACAAAGCTACAGTAATCAAAACAGTGTGTTGTTGGCACATAAACAGACATACAAATCAATGGAACAAAATAGAAAGCCCAGAAATAAACCCACACACCTATGGTCAGTTACTCTTCAGCAAAGAAGGCAAGAATAAAAAATGGAGAAAAGACAGTCTTTTCACCAACTGGTGTTGGGAAAGCTAGACAGCCTCATGTAAATCAATGAAATTAGAATACTCCCTCACACCATATACAAAAATAAATTCAAAATGGTTTAAAGATCTAAATGTAAGTCATGAGACCATCAAACTCCTGGAAGAGAACACAGGCAAAACATTCTTGGACATAAATTGAAGCATTATTTTCTTTTGATCAGTCTCCCAAGGCAAAAGAAATAAAGCAAAAATAAACAAATGGGACCTAATCAAACTCATAAGTTTTTGCACAGCAAAGGAAACCATACACAAAATGAAAAGACAATCTACAGACTGGGAGAAAATATTTGCAAACAATGTGACTGACAAGGGGTTAATTTCCAAAATATACAAATAGCCCATATAGCTCAATATCAAAAAATCAAACAGCCTAATCAAAAAATGGGCCAAAGATCTGAACAGACACTTCTTCAAAGACACAAATGGCCAAAAGACATGAAAAGATGCTCAACATTGCTACTTATTAGAGACATGCAAATTTAAAACTACAATGAGGTATTATCTCACACTCGTCAGAATGACTATCATCAAAAGTCTACAAATAATAACTGCTGGAGATAGTGTGTAAAAGGGAACCCTCCAACACTTGGTGGGAATGTAAATTGGTGCAGCCACTATGGAGGACAGTATGGAAATTTCTTAAAAAACTAAAATTGGAGCTAATATATGATCCAGCAATCCCACTCCTGGACATATATCTGGAAAAGATGAAAACTCTAACTCGAAAAGATACATGCACCCCAATGTTCATACTAGCACTATTTACAATGGCTAAGACATGGAAGCAACCTAAGTGTCCATTGACAGATGAATGAAGAAGTGATACATGTGTGCAATGGAATATTACTCAGCCTTAAAAAAGCATGAAATGTTGCCATTTGCAAAAAGATGCATGGACGTAGAGATTATCATACTGAGTAAGTTAGACAGAGAAAAACAAATACTATATGATATCACTTATATGTGGAATCTAAAGAATAATACAAATGAATCTACATACAAAACAGACTCAGACAAAGAAAACAAACTTATGGTTTCCAAAGAGGAAAGGGAGGCTGGGATAAATTAGGAGTATGGGATTAAGAGATACACACCACTACATACAAAACAGACAAACAACATGGATTTACTGTATTGTACAGGGAGCTATATTCAATATCTTGTAATAATGTATAATAGAAAAGAATCTGAAAAAGTATATATATACATAGAACTGAATCGCTTTGCTGTACACCTGTAACTAACACAATATTGTAAGTCAACTATACTTCAATAAAAAATTTTTTAAAAAAAGAGATAATGAGCCTGTGGGGTATAGGAAAACAAAAGGAGCAAGCGATATGGCACTATCTTTAAATAACTGACCTCTATCACTTTCATTGAGAAAACATCACTGAATCCATTTGTGCAAGTTCCCTTACCTATAAAATGCACATAGTAAGATGAATGATCTCTTCTAGGATGAAAATAATTTTGTTCTTGAGTCAGTGAATGCTAATAAATTTATTTCATATTGGCAGAGGTTTTCTGTAATTTAAAAAAAGTTGCTGAGTTTTAAAAACAGGAAATTTTAGTGAAGTTATATACTTGGTGTATGTGTTCAATATGACTTTAGTTTTTTTGTTTTTTCAGATTTCACTACTTTTAGTCAAATTTAGCAAAGTTGGGAGGGGTTAGAAAAATGAAGTCATTATTCCCTATAGACCATCAAGGGTCAATTTCCAAGGGTCTCAATTTCTTATCATGATGGAAAACACAGTCCACTTCAGGGCTGTTAGCTTCAGTTTTTATATTGTAATTATTTACCAGTATGTAGTAATAGATTTAAAGCTTTTATAAACTCATTCTATCTCGTCTTAAAAAAAGAAGCATGGTCTGTAGCTCTGTCAGTAAAAGACCTAAGAAAAAGTGGCCACTTGAACCCAGGTTTTGATCTTTAAATGCAATGAAAAAGAAAAAATAACAGCCAGTATTCCTTCGAGAACTGTCTGAGTCAGATCTGGAATACAAAATGTACAAGATGATCCTGGAGTATTTTATCTACAAGAAATCTAGGAAACTAAAAAAAAACAAGACTGTCATGATTGTGAGATAGTCCACGACCTGGGACCCTCTATAGGAGGGTCAAACTGGACAAACCTCTCCTCCAGCAACAGAATACGAAGAAACTATAAGGGGCTAAAAATAACTGCACACATGTGCAGTTGGAGCAATTATGAACAAAAAGATACAAAAAGGCCACAAACCAACCACCATTTCTTAGGTGCCTGGAGGAAAAGCAGGCTTCTGTGCATAATCCCTGCACACAGCACCACCAAGCAGGGGGGACAGTCCCCCCTAAGCAAAGCCTCCTGCCCAATCCACTGATCCACTCCTGTTATTACTCCCTTTAGGGAACTAGCTTGCCTCCTCTTGGGAAGTGAGGTTTTCTTGTTTTTGCTCTCATGCTGCAGCACAAGCCCCAGTAACGCCTTGTCTGAAATCCTTGCTGGCCTCTTATTAATTTTTATTTATTAAAGAGTCTAAGGACCTAGGTCAGTAACATATTTTAGTGACCACTAAGGGACACCCATGGGGCTTTTGTTTATCTTGCCCCTCAGAGGTCCGCCAAATCTTCCTCTCTGCTGACATGCAGCCACCGGAACCTTTTGCTTCAGTGTCACCGTGTTTAGTAAGTCTGCCTTCGGGCCCCTCAGTACCCTCATTCAGGCAACACTTTCCCCTGCCCCTCTGTCCTTTTCCCTCTCTTTATCTATACTTCTTTTTCTGTTCCTCTCCTTCTGTGTTCTAACCTTCTGTCAGGCAGCTACAGCCGAACTCCTCGCAGCTTGTGACACTATACTCCCTCTGGCTGGCAACAGCTCACCCTGATGGGTGACAAAAAGAGGTGAGAGAGGCTCACCTCATACTGTGCAGATCTTGGTCCAGAGAGCTCTCCCTGATGGGAGATTTCTGAGAGTTACAGAGGCTCAATGCTCACATCACGTAGTGGCTAGCACTCTGATCATCACAAAATTCTCATCTTTTTTTTTTTTTCCTGTCATCAAGAGAAGTCCCATCAGGAACAGGCTGAAGCAGCAGACTTTTCTGTGTGAAATGGCTAGTGCCTGGCCTTTCAAGAAACAAATTGGAAGTGCCTGAATAGACACCCTCAGAGGGGTGGTAAATGGTAATCTCTCTCCCTCTGCCTCTCCTCCCTCTTGCTCTCCCTTGCTCTTCATACCTATACTCCTGTCTCCTTTCATCTTGGAGACTCTGTATTGGGTCACCCCCTTCACGACCCCTAAGACCTTTCTGTTTTGTGTCACCAGCTCTGAGGATGGGAATTCTGTGATCTCCTTTGCCATCTTCCCCTTTGGTTTTGTTACTCTAGGTCTCGAGGGCTCCCTCTGGCCCCCGGGATCTCTAGTTGTCAGCCCCCAGAAATGCCCAGGGAATCCCCAAAGATTCTCCTCTTTTGTATTCTTAGCAATTGAGGACAGTTTAAATTAGATGATTTAAAAAGAAATAAGCGGATTTTCTTTTGCAACACAGCCTGGCCCCAATATGCCCTGGGTGACTGAGAGGACTGGCCACAGAATGGATCCCTTAATTTTAACACCATTATACAACTGGACCTATTTTGTAAGCACTCCCTTATGTGGAGGCTTTTATGAAATGTTACCAAGACCCTGGTCTGAGGGACTCTTGCCACGTGCGCGCGCGCGTGTGTGTGTGTAGCCTCTCCGATTTGCCAAAAGACTGGGAGCCAGACCTCCTCACAGACCCTCTCTTCCAATGGCCGATAAGTCATCAGCTCACCAAGTCTTCTTCTCAGAACCCTGTTTCCTTCCTTTAACATCGCTTTCAGCCCCTAGACCTCCACCTTACCCTTTCAAATCAGAAACCCCAAAATCAGAGCCCCCAGTGCTGTCCCCAATGGGACTCCAATCAGGTTAAAATTAGCTCCCACTTTTGCTTCACAGGGCCTTTACCCCCTCCAGAAATAGCTGATGGGAATGGGAGAAGTACTAGAGTGCATGCTCTCTTCTTGATGGGGGTTCTAAGAATCTGTAAGGAGAGGTTTGGCAGGTTCTCAGAGAACCCCAACAAGTTTAGGGATGAGTTTATCATGCTGGGGTTAAGGTTCTTCCTGACCTGGCAGGACATCACAATTATTCTGGCCCACTGTTGCACCCCAGACAACAGGAACGTATACCAAGGAAGGCCAGAGAACATGCAGATGGCCTATTGGCCACCAATCTGCACCACCAGATTTATCAAACAGGTGGTGGTACAATCGAGATCATGACCCACACTGAGACTATGAAGACTGTGTGGACCAGGCTAAAATGAGCCATTATATTACTTGTTTATCAGAAAGAATGAGAAGTGTATGGTGAAGGCTGTAAATTATGATAAGGTCTGAGAAGTTATACAGGAAAGAGATGAAAACCAGGCAGTCTTCCTGAGCCAGGTGACAGAGGCATTCAGGAAGTACACTGATACAAACCCTGACTCCACAGAAGGGAGGTTGCTATTGGCCATGTATTTTATCACCCAGTCTGCTCCTGATATCAGGAGAAAATTTTAAAAGCTTGAGGCTGGGCCCCAAACCTCACTGTCAACCTTGGTAGAAGAGACCTTCAAGGTCTGTAATAAATGAGATTTAACAGAGGAGGCTAACAAGGATAGGAAATTAGTAAGCAAAATGAAGCTTTTGGATGCTCTGATTCACCCACCACCTCGAGGGGACCCTAGGGGGCCGAGAAGATCAGACAGAGAGTGGAGAAGCCTCCTGGGCTGAAATCAGTGTACCTATTCTTGGAAGGGGGGGCACGGGAAAGGCGAATGTCCCAAGTGCCCTCCTGTGAGATGCCTGAAGGACAACCCTGGCTGGCTCTAGTTCCTCCCAAATCTCTCAGATTCCAGCATGCTGAGGGATGGGGCTGAGTGCCTGCCTGATCCTACACAATCCAACCTCATCACTCCAGCATAGCCTTGGGTTACCCTCAGTGTGGCAGGTAGGAGAATGGAATTTCTTATGGACACTGGAGCCACCTGCTCTGTTCTAACTTGCCTGGCTGGCCTCCTCTCCAACTGTGACTGTATTGTGACAAGAGTTGATGGACAGGCAAAGGTAAGGTGATTTATCTCCCCTTACCTGTGGAGTTGGGTCTATAATTATTGCTCACTCACTTTTGTATATGTCAGAATGTCCTGTCCCCCTCCTCAGAAGGAAAAGACTTACTAAATAAATTGAGGGACAGTATTTTCTTAGAACAAGGTGACGTTCAACAAGGTGACAAACCAGAGCAGGGAATACTCCTATAGGTGACCTCAGACAGCCCGCATGCTGATCCCCAAGACATTCCCTGAGAACTTAGAGAACAGGTGCATCCAGGGGTTTGGGATATTTCAGTGCCAGGAAGGGTGAAACGTGTTTCCCCAACAGAAGTAAGATTAGAGGGACGGAGACAAGATGGCGGAGTAGAAGTATGTCAGTTCACCTCATCTTACAAAGACACCAATACCACAACTAACTGCTAAACAACCATCAACCAAAAAGTGTTGGAACCTACCAAAAAAGATATCCTACATCGAAAGACAAAGAAGAACCAACAATGAGATGGTACGAGGGGCACAATCACAATAAAATCAAACCCTATACCCACTGCATGGGCGACCCACAAACTGGAAAATAATTATACTCCAGATGTTCTCCTGCAGGAGTGTTCTCTCTGAGCCCTACATCAGGTCCCCCAGCCTTGGGTTCTGGAAATGGGAGGAGGAGAACACAGAGAATCTGGCTTTGAAGGCCAGCAGGCTTTGAGTGCAGGAATTCCACTGGACTGGGGGAAAAAACTCCACTCTTAGAGGGTACACATCAAGATCTTGTGTGCACCAGGACCCAGGGAAGAAAACAGCAATTCATAAGAGACTGGACTAGACCTACCTGCTAGTATTTGAGGGCCTCTTGTGGAGGCAGGGGGTGGTTGTGGCTCACTGAGGGGACAAAGACACTGGCAGTGGTAGTTCTGGGGAGTACTCACTGATGTGAGCCCTCCTGGAGGCCACTATTTTCTCACCAAGACCTGACCCCACCCAATAGCCTGTAGGCTTCAGTGCTGGGATGCCTCAGGCCAAACAAGCAACAGGGTGGGAACACAGCCCCACCCATCAGCAGACAGGCTGCTTAAAGTCTTCCTGAGCACACAGCTGCCCATTAAACACACACATTGACACGACCCTGCCCACCAGAGTGATAACACCCAGGTCCACCCACCAGTGGGCAGGAACCAGTCCCTCCCACCAGGAAGCCTGCACAAACCTCTTAGCCTTATCCACCAGGGGGCACACAGCAGAAGCAAGTAGAACTACAACCCTGCAGCCTGCAGAACAGAAACTGCAATCACAGAAAGTTAGACAGAATGAGACAAAAGAGGAATATGTCCCCGATGAAGGAATAAGAGAAAACCCCAGAAGAACAACTAAGTGAAGTGGAGACAGACAATCTCCCAAAAAAGAATTCAGAAATAATGATAGTGAAGATGATCCAAGATCTTAAAAAAAGAATGGAGGCACAGATCAGGAAGATATAAGAAATGTTTAACAAAGACCTAGAAGAATTAAAGAACAAACAAACATAGATGAATATAATAACTAAAATGAAAAATACACTAGAAGGACTCAATAGCAGAATAATTGAGGCAGAAGAATGGATAAGTGAGCTGGAAGACAAAATGGTGGAAATCACTGCCATGGAACAGAATAAAGAAAAAACAATGAAAAGAAATCAGGACAGTCTAAGAGACCTCTGAGACAACATTAAAGGCACCAACATTGGCACTATAGGGGTCCTAGAAGGAGAAGAGAGCGAGAAAGGACCTGAGAAAATATTTGAAGAGATAATGGCTGAAAAATTCCCTAATAGGGGAAAGGAAACAGTCATCCAAGTCCAGGAAGCGCAGAGAGTCCCAGGCAGGATAAACCCAAGAAGGAAACATCTGAGAAACATAGTAATCAAATTGACAAAAGTTAAAGACAAAGAAAAAATATTGAAAGCAACAAGGGAAAAGCACATACAAGGGAACTTCCAAAAGGTTATCAGTTGATTTCTCAGCAGAAACTGTGCAGGCCAGAAAGAAGTGGCACTATATATTTAAAGTGATGAAAGGGAAGAATCTACAACCAAGAATACTCTACCCAGCAAAGCTCTCATTCAGAGTTGATGGAGAAATCAAAATCTTTACAGAGAAGCAAAAGCTAATACAATTCAGCACAACCAGACCAGCTTTGCAACAAGTGCTAAAAGAACTTCTCTAGGTGGAAAAGAAAACGTCACAACTAGAAACAAGAAAATTATGAATGGAAAAGCTCACTGGTAGAGGCAAACATACAGTAAAGGTAGGAAATAATCTGCACAAAAATATGAGATCAAAACCAGCAATTGTGAGAAGAAGAGAGCACAAATGCAGGATATTGGAAATGAAATTGAAATTGAAAGACCAGCAACCTAAAACAATCTTCTTTATATAGAGACAGCCATATCAAAACCTCATGGTAACTGCAAACCAAAAATCTACATTAGGTACACACAAAAAAATAAAAAGGAATGGAAACACAACACTAACGTTAGTCATCAAATCACAAGAGAACAAAAGAGGAAGGGAAGGAAAAAGACCTACAAAAACAAACCCAAAACAATTAATAAAATGGCAATAAAAACATGCATATCAATAATTACCTTAAACATAAATGGATTAAGTACTCCAACCAAAAGACATAGACTGGCTGAATGGATACAAAAACAAAAGTCATAAATATGCTGTCTGCAAGAAACCCACTTCAGATCTTGGGACACATACAGACTGAAAGTGAGGAGATGGAAAAAGGTATTCGCTGCAAATGGAAATCAAAAGAAAGTTGGAGTAGCAATACTCACATCAGACAAAATAGACTTTAAAATAAAGACTATTACAAGAGACAAGGAAGGACATTACATAATGATCAAGGGATCAATCCAAGAAGATATAAACACTTGTAAATATATATGTACCCAAAATAGGAATATTTAATATTTATATATTGAATATTTAATATTCAATATATAAGGCAAATGCTGACAGCCATAAAAGGAGAAATCGACAATAACACAATAAATAGTGGGGGAATTTAACAACCCACTTCATCAATGGACAGATCATCCCGACAAAGAATCAATAAGGAAACACAGGCCTTAAATGAAACATTAGACCAGATGGACTTAATTGATATTTATAGAGCATTCCATTCAAAAGCAGCAGAATACATATTCTTCTCAAGAGCACATGGAACATTCTTCAGGATTGATCACATGCTGGGCCACAAAGCAAGCCTTGGTAAATTTTTAAAAATTAAAATCATATCAAGGATCTTTTCCAACTACAATGATATGAGACGAAATCAATTACAGGACAAAAACTAAAAAGCCACAAACATGTGAAGGCTAAACAATATGCTACTAAACAACTAATGCACCACTGAAGAAGAGGAAAACAAAAAATACCTAGATACAAATGAAAACAAAAGCATGACGATCCAAAACATATGGGATGAAGCAAAAGCAGTTCTAAGAGGAAGTGTATAGCAATACAATCTTACCTCAGGAAACAAGAAAAGTCTCAAATAACCTAACCTTACACCAAAATCAACTAGAAAATGAAGAACAAACAAAACCCAAAGTTAGTAGAAGGAAAGAAATCATAAAAATCAGAGCAGAAATAAATGAAGTAGAGACAAAGAAAACAATAGAAAAGATCAATGAAACTAAAAGCTGGTTCTTTAAAAAGATAAGCAAAATTGATAAACCTTTAGGTGGACTCATCAAGAAAAAAAGGGAGAGGGCTCAAATCAATAAAATTAGGAATGAAAAAGGAAAAGTTACAGCTGACACCACAGAAATACAAAGGATCATACGAGACTACTACAAGCAACTATTCATCAATGAAATGGACAACCTAGATGAAATGGACAAATTCTTAGAAAGGTACAATCTCCCAAGACTGAACCAGGAGGACATAAAAAATATGAACAGACCAATCACAAGTACTGAAATTGAAACTGTGATTAAAAATCTTCCAACAAACAAAAGTCGAGGACCAGATGGCTTCACAGACAAATTCTATCAAACATTTCAAGAAAGTTAACACCTCTCCTGAAACTACACCAAAAAATTGCAGAGGAAGGAACACTCCCAAACTCATACTATGAGACCAACATCCCCCTACTACCAAAACCAGACAAAGATACCACAAAAACAGAAAATACCAGGCTAATATCACTGATGAACACAGATGCAAAAATCCTTGACAAAATACTAGCAAACTGAATCCAACAATACATTAAAAGGATCATACACCATGATCAAGTGGGATTCATCCCAGGGATGCAATATCCCTGATATTTTTCAATATCCACAAATCAATTAGTGTGATACACCACATCAACAAACTGAAGAGCAAAAACCATATGATCATCTCAGTAGATGCATAAAAAGCTTTTGACAAAATTCAGCACCCATTTATAATAAAAACTCTCCAGAAAGGGAACATACCTCAACATAATAAAGCCCATTTAAGACAAACCTACAACTAACATCATACTCAATGGGGAAAAGCTGAAAACATTTTCTCTAACATAAGGAACAAAGCAAGGATATCCATTCTCGTCACTTCTATTTAACATAATTTTGGAAGTCCTAGCCATGACAATCAGAGAAAAAATAAAAGAAATCCAAATTGGAAAAGAAGAAGTACAACTGCTACTGTTTCCAGATGATGTGATACTATACATAGAAAAACCTAAAGATGCTGTTAGAAAACTGCTAGAGCTCATCAATGAATTCAGTAAAGTTGCAGGATACAAAATTAATACAAAGAAATCTCTTGCATTCCTAAACACTAACGATGAAAGATCAGAAAGGGAAATCAAGGAAACAATCCCACTTACCACTGCATCAAAAATAATAAAATATCTAGGAATAAACCTACCTAAAGAGGCAAAAGACCAGTAGTCAGAAAACTATAAGATACTGATAAAGAAATAAAAGATGAAACAAACGTATGGAGAGATATACCATGCTCTCGGACTGGAAGAATCAATGCTGTGAAAAGGACTATACTACCCAAAGCAATCAATAGATTCAATGCAATCCCTATCAAATTACCAATGGTATTTTTCAAAAAACTAGAACAAAAAATTTTAAAATCTGTATGGAGACACAAAAGACCCCAAATAGCTAAAGCAATCTTGAGAAAGAAAAATGGAGCTGGAGGCATCAGGCTCCCTGACTTCAGACTATACTCCAAAGTTACAGTCATCAAAACAATATGGTATTGCCACAAAAACAGAAATATTGATCAATGGAACAGGATAGAAAGCCCAGAAATAAACCAATGTTCATTGCAGTGCTGATGACAAAAGACAAGATATGGACGCAAACTAAAAGTCCATTGACAGGTGAATGGATAAAGATGTGGTACGTATATACAATGGAATATTACTCAGCCGTTAAAAAGAATGAAATAATGCCATTTGCAGCAACATGGTTGGATCTGGAGATTATCATACTAAATGAAGTAAGTCAGACAGAGAAAAACAAATATCATATGCTATCACTTATATTTGGAATCTAAAAAAAAATGATATAAATGAACTTATTTATGAAACAGAAACAGACTCACAGACTTAGAGAACGAACTTATGGTTACTGGGGGGAAGGCTGGGAAGCAGGTTTAGATTGGGAGTTTGGGATTGACATATACACACTGTTATATTTAAAATAAATAACCAACAGGGACCTACTGTAAACCACAGGGAACCCTACTCAATATTCTGTATTAACCTAAATGGAAAAAGAATTTGAAAAAGAATTGATACATGTATATGTATAACTGAATCACTTTGCTGTACCCATGAAACACAACATTGTTAATCAACCATACTCCAATATTAAATAAAAATTAAAAAAAAAGAAGATTAAAGCCTAGGGGAAAATACCCCTGGAAGAAACAATATTCTTTAAAGCCCTAGGCCCTGGAGGGGATCCAACCACTGCTCACCAAATTCTGAAAACACGTACTCATTAGGTCCTGCTAGTGAGTCTCTCTGTTCAGAAGCCTAATGGGGATTACTGGTTTGTGCAAGACTTAAGAGCAGTAATGTGGCATCCCTATTCACTCAATGGTGCCAAACCCATGCACCCTCCTCACCCAAATGCCCGGGGGTGCTCAGTAATCTCTGTGTTGGACTTCAAAGGTGTATTTTTCTGTATTCCCCTGTATCCGGACTCTTAATACCTTTTTGCCTTTGAATGGTGGAACCCCAACACCTTGAAGGCTACCCAATACACTTGGACAGTGCTTTCACAGGGTTTTCAGGACAGCCCCCATCTTTCTGGAAATGTTTTAACAAAGTAGCTGAGGGAGAATGGAACTCTGTTAAAATATCTTGATGCCTTACTGATCAGTAGTGAGACAAAGTGAGCTTCAGGTCAGAATATTGTTAAGGTTTTAAATTTTCTGGCAGCAAAAGGGTATCAAGTCTCATCATCCAAGGCTCAGGTCTCACAGTAACAGATTCAATACTTAAGATTTGGTTTGAGCCCTGGCCATGGGTCAGAAGATAGCAATTAGTGCATGATCATCTCCAACCACAAAGAGACAGCTCTGAGGCTTTCTTGGGATGGTTGGGTTCTGTTGTATCTGGATTCTGAATAATGGTCTTATAGCCAAACCCCTATATGAGGCTTTGAAGGGGAAAGAAACAAAACCCCTTCAATGGAATAGGAACCACTGGTGAGACTTCAAGACTCTAAAGTCTAAATTGAGCACAGCACCAGCACTGAGGCTTCCAAATTTATACAAACCCCTTTACCCTATACATTCGTGAGAGGTCAAAAATAGTGCTAGGTGTCCTGACCCAAAAGCTGGGGACAGATCAAAGACTAGTGGCTTACTTTTCAAAACAACTGGACTCAGTAGCCCTGGCATGGCCATGCTGCCTGTGGGCAGTAGCCGCTACAGCCCTGTTTGTTAACGAGGCTTCCAAGCTCATCCTGGGACCAAACTTAGATGTATTAACCCCTCATCAAGTACAATCCGTGCTAGAAGTCAAAGGCCATCATTGGTTGACTGGGAGAAGGTTAACAAGATATCAGCCTCTCCTAATGGACACCCACAACATTACCTTAAAGATGTGCCAACCTTTGAACCCAGCAACTCTGCTTCCAGCTGTTGAGAGTGGAGACTTACCACATCAGTGTACAGAAACTACAGAAGAAACTTACTCCAGCAGGTGTGATCTTCTAGATGAACCTCTTGACAGCCCAGAGGTTGAATGGTTTACTGATGGGAGCTGTTTTATAGAAACGGGAACCTGAAAGGCGAGGTATGAGAAGGTCAGTCTAGAAGAAGTCAAAGAAGCCAAGGCCCTGCCACCCCAGACTTTGGCCCAGAAGGCTGAACTAATTGTATTAATGAGAGCTCTGCAATTAGGGAAGGAAAAGAAATTAAATATTTATACTGACTCTAAGTATGGGTTCCATGTGCTGTAAGCTCATGCTGCCATTTGGAAAGAAAGAGGGATGTTAACTGCTGGAAACTCTCCCATAAAGCATAAAGATTTAATCCTGGCTCTTTCAGAGGCAGTGCAGCTCCTGACCCAGGTGGAAGTAATCCACTGTAGAGGCCACCAGAGGGATGGATCTTTTGTGAACCAAGAGAACAGAAAAGCTGATCAAACTGCAAAACAGTTAGCTCGAGTGCAAGAGCCTGAGCAGATTGTGGCCCTAGTGATTGACCGCCGCCCCACCCCCACCCCCGGGCTCCCTGGCCTTCCCCAGTATTCCCAACAAGAACAAGAAAACACTGAAAAAATAGGGTTATGAGAAAAGAAGCACCTGTTGGTATATGAAGGATGAGAAGGTGCTTATCCCTGAGGCTTAACAGTGGAAATGTGTTAAGAGTTTACATGATGCCACCCACTTGGGGAGGGATACATGATGGAACTTAATGCAAAAGACCTTTTTAGGGAAGGGGCTTAAAAGAACAGCAAAGTAGGGCTTCCCTGGGGGCGCAGTGGTTGAGAGTCCACCTGCCGATGCAGGGGACACGGGTTCGTGCCCCAGTCTGGGAAGATCCCACATGCCGCGGAGCAGCTGGGCCTGTAAGCCATGGCCGCTGAGCCTGCGCGTCCGGAGCCTGTGCTCCGCAACAGGAGAGGCCGCAACAGTGAGAGCCCCGTGTACCAAAAAAAAAAAAAAAAGCAAAATAAGTAACACTTGCCTGTGATTTGTGTGCCCTTAATAATCCACAGGCCCATCCAATCACCCCTTCATTACTCAAGCCAGTTCAGCACGAAGGGAAATACCCTGGGGAAGATTGGCAGAGTTCACCCAAATGCCCTGGCAATTAATATATAAATATCTCCTTTATTTGTTGATACCTTCATGCAATGAGTTGAAGCCTTCCTTTCTCCAACCAAAAAGACTACTGAAGTCTGTAAGTCCCTCTTAAAGAAAATAATTCCTCAGTTTGGACTTCCAAAAATCTCTCCAGAGTGATAAGCAGCCCTCTCTTATAGCCAAAATCACACAGTGGCTCTCAATGTCTCTGGGAATAGATTACAAGCGACACACCTCCTGGCAGCCCCAACCTTCAGGGAAAGTAGAGAAAATGAACCATACTTTATAGAAAACTTTAGCAAAGTTTTTGTCAAGAGACTCTTAAATCTTGGACCAACTTGTTTCCTGTTGTACTCCTCTATACAGGGTCTGTATAGTCCCCAGGAGTAGTCTGCAGCTTAGCCCATTTGAAATGACCTATGGGAGACCTCTCCTTACTACTGACATTCTACCTGATGAGGAAATGAGCCAAACTGTGCAGTATATTATTAATCTAGGACAAATTCAAAAGACAATCCTGGACTATGCCAACAAAGCACTGCCAGCTTTTGCTAAGAATACAGCAGAAGGGGCAGTCTCTTAATAAACTAACCCTGGAGACCAAATTCTTCTTAAAACTTGGAAGGAAGGATCCACAGAAGATCAACAATTGTCAAAATGGAAGGGTCCCTATAGAGTAATCCTAGCCACCCCCACCACTGTGAAACTGCAAGGGATACCTAGTTGGGTACATCTGTCCAGAATAAGGCTCTTACCTCCAAAAACTTCGCAGGCCACATCAGAGGAACAATACATCTGTGAGCCAGTGGAAGATCTGAGATACCTATTCAATAGACAAGCACAAGCAATAGCTAAGTAAAAAGTGAAATGGTGGATTGGATTCTTATTTGCCATTCTTGTTAGTGTATTTTTGCTTGCATTTTGCTGGTTTGCTTAGCCACCCTCGCCAGGCAAGCAGCTCCTTTGTCCGCATTGGCTCTTAGGGAAACACACCACCACAAGAATGCCCCTCCTATTGATTCTGTCCACCTTACTACTCCCTGTAATCAGGGGACAATGGCACAAAGACTCACTTATCAACACTGCCAAAATCATATTTGAAGGGGAACATTTAAGGGAATGTTGGTTATGCCATCAGCACCCTCTATTGGGTACTGCCCCTGCTTGCATTCTCTCTGAATCTGTCAGTTCCAGTGGTGATTTATGATCTAAACGGAGGACTGCTGCCACCCTCTTGACCTCTGCTAGTCACACTTGCACCCTTCTTAGGTGCTAGGAGCAAAAGCAGGCTACTGTGCATGATCCCTGCACACAGCACCACCAAGTGGGTTGGGTGGACAGACCACCTAAGGCATAGGCCTCCTGGCCAACCTACTGATCCGCCCGTTGACACCACATTTAAGGAACCAGCTTACTCCCCCACTCAGGGAGCAAGCAAGGGCACCTGTTTCTTGTTTTTGCTCCCTCAGGCTGCAGCACCAGCTCCAGTAAAGCCTTGCCTGAAATCCTTGGCTGGCCTGTAATCAATTTCTATTGATTACAGAGTCCGAGGATCCAGGTTGGTAACAGTTGTGTCAAAAGGACTCAAGAGCCAACATGAAGGGGATTCCATTGCCCAAATATAGAACAATTTGTCCAATAATAACTTCCCTTCATTGAAAATAATAGATATTTTAAATCCTTATATCAAAAATATTGCAGTGAGATGATAATACTAATAAAAATACTAATACATAAAAATACTAATTTTCCAAAGTTGCAGAATACAAGTAAATCAATCCATTATTTTGAAACTTGGAAAATAAGGTGAAAGAATTAAGCAAGAAAAATAGATGAGGGGGGCTTCCCTGGTGGCGCAGTGGTTGAGAGTCCGCCTGCCGAAGCAGGGGACAAGGGTTCGTGCCCCGGTTGGGGAAGATCCCACAGGCCGCGGAGCGGCTGGGCCCGTAAGCCATGGCCGCTGAGCCTGCACATCCGGAGCCTGTGCTCCGCAACGGGAGAGGCCACAACAGTGCGAGGCCTGCGTACCGCAAAAAAAAAAAAAAAAGAAGTTTCCAGGTAATAATATAAGAAGGAGTGAGTGGTATGATCAGAATATCAACATTTTGTAACACCTAATCAATTTATTGGCTGTAAGTACTGATGGTCAATTATCACCTATAAAGTAATCCACTCCCCCATGCCCCAAGTCATACTGGAGTTTGATCTAAGTTGAATGCATATTTTATGGAAAATCTAGAAGATAGAGGAAGATGTTTATACCTTGAGAACACAATGAGCAAAATCCAGATGGAGCATGATTCTACAGTACCTGGATTTTTCAAAGAAAGTGGCAAGGAAAAAATGATTAAAGAAATATGAGGCATGTCAACAAACCACAAAGTGTGGGCTTCATCTGGATTCTGATTTAAACTGTCTAGAAGAAATGACATTTATGACACAATTGGAAATTCTACTTATTTAAATATAATAAGAATCAACTTTTTCTTATTATAATAGTACTATGGTTATGTTTTTTTAAACTATCATTGAGTGATACAGTGAAATATTTATGGATAAAATGACATGGTGTTTGAGATTTGCTTCACAATGATATGGAGTTGGGAAATGGATGAGCTCATGAGTCCCATGAATTGATAATTATTAAAATTATAGGATGGGTACATGGGGGTTGATTTCATTATGGTGTCTACTTTAGTATGGTAAATTTGTCCTTACTAAAAGTTTTAAGTACAGATTTTGCTGCCATAAAAGATACCTTTTTCTCAATAGCCCATTATGAAGGTCCTGACCTAAATGCATGTTTACTCCATCAGCGTTTTAATTGCACCTGGATCTTGGCAAATAGCTTGACTTTCTCCAGGTTCATTTTATTAAAAAAAAACTTGTCTCTTCTAAATGCTTATGGACAAATGAATAAGCCCCTCACCGGGGACTGTTTTAAACTGTTCAGATTGGTAGAAGTATGCTGTATTCTCCTGGACCTCTAAAGTCATTAAAAAATATTATATTTAACAAATTTAAATTCTATACTTAAAACACACTTGTTTTCTCAGTTCCAAATTTACTCTTTTTATTAGAGAATTTTAAATTTTTAATTATATCTATATTTGTTTGCATCATCCAGCCTCTTTTCCATTTCAAAATTAGTATAAAGAAAATTGTGAAAATATTAGGATCTTGGTCTATCACTGCTAAAGGGCAAAGTTGTTTATTATTTTATGTTTTCATGCTTACTAAAATCCTGCCTCACACCCTGACTTTCACAGTAAGCTAAAACAAATCCCATGGGATCTAGATCTGAAAGTATTTCTCTGATAGTAAAGGTAACCAAAAATAGGTCATGAACAGTTAAGAACAAATGTAAATATAGTCAGACTTTTTACCTCTCTATATGCAAGGATTATAGTATGGCGTTGATTTCTGCTCTGCCTTCCCAGTTTCCTGACTTCCACGTCAGATCTCCATCTTGGGAATGAGGTCATCCAGATTCTGGTCATTGCTGCCTTTTGTCTTCTATTAATGGTCTTCTCCAGTGAGTGGACGCACTCCTGCTCCTTCATCATGGGCCCCATGGGCAGCAGCTGGTCCGCATGCTGAGGAAAACACACAGGAGCCAGCTGGGCACAGGAATATCCTGAGCTCCCAGGAAACCAGGCTCTGCCAGCTTGGCTTCTGGCGGACTTCCTGAGGAAGGCATGTGGAGCGCAGCCTTCTCTCGGGCCCGGGCAGGGCATCGGTCTCAACAGGCCTTCCTTAAAGGAGCCCATGGAACTCGCGGTCTAAGGACTGTTTCCTCCAGGCTGAGTCCTTAAACCGGAATCAGCCCCAAACTGCTCCAGAGAATCCACCACGCCCGGTGCCTAGAACCTCAGATGGGTCGCGGAGGTGCCCTTCATTCAGACGCAAGGCAGCTCTGGCAGCGTGGCTCCGCGGGTAAGCCCTAGGCTCACCGCTGGCCGGAGCCCGAGCGCGGAAGAATCCTCTGCTTGCCTGCCGCTGCTGGCGGTCCCCGCCCCGGTCTAAGGCGCAGGCGTGTCATCCAGCGGCGCCTGAAAGTACCTTGCTCCGCCGAGGTGAGTTCCAGCCGCTGCAGGCCCCGCCCGCCTGTTCCGGGTCTCTTCACCACCTCGGAACAGGTTAAAGTTTGCGTCACCCAGCTTGTCCCGGTCCGGGTTGTAAGACAGCGGAGGAGGGAGAATGGGACCCTCCTCTTCCTGCTCTGGGGCTTCTTCCTGCCTCGCCTCAGGTCTCGCAGAGGGAGGTTTGAGGCCAGGCCCCTTTCCCAGGTTCCTTGGTCGGGGCGCACTTTTGCCGGCAGCACCTTCAGAGACGTCAGATTCTAGGAATATAAGCCCACTCCTGGAAGGGTCCGCCATTTGGCCATTGGCCGCTTCCTTTTAAGGACATGGAGACGTGGCCCTTCCAGTCTTCAGAGGGCAGGCCTGTCCTCGCCAAGCAGGTCTGCGAGGGGCCCGCTTTCCGCGGGGCTCCTTCCAAGCAAGTACCCGGGGGGCAAAGCAGCGGAGGAGGAGAGTCCGCGGCCAGCTTTCCCCTTCCGCGCTGTGCGGTCCTCTGTTCTGGCTTGGGAGGCCACTCCCAGAGGGCCTTCCAGGATTTGGCAGGTGAATGTAATGTCTTTCTCTAAGCGATAAGAACTAATGTGTTCCTGCAAGGCTTGCTCAGGGCTGCCAGACATTTGTGCTGGAGATGCCACTTGGTTTTCAAGACTTCCAGGGTCTGGAGAGAGTTTGAGGGATCTAGGAATTTTCAAAATTCCTAAACACTTTCCTCTGAGCCACATTTAGTTGCATTTTGTAAATTTTAGTAAGTTGTATTTTAATTTTTATTCAGTTAAAATATTTTTTCAACTTCTCTTGGGACTTCTTTTGATACCCACCTAAGCCCTTGGACTCTTTAATCAATAGAAATTGACAACAGGCCAGTGAGGATTTCAGGCAAGGCTTTAATGGAGCTCCTGCTACAGCAGGAGTGAGCAAAAACAAGAAACAGGTGCCCTTGGCCAGTTGGTTCCTTAAATGCGGTAAGGAGGAGGGGGTGGGTCTTTGGCTTGGGCCGGAGTCATAGCTTAAGTGGTCTGCCCACCCCCTTGGTGGTGATGTGTGCAGATATCACAAGCAGTAGCCTGCTTTTGCTCCTGGCACCTAAGAAAGACAGTTGGTTTGTTCATAACTGACCCAACCATGTAAGTGTGCAGTTATTTTTAGTCCCTAATAGTTTCTTTGTAGTCTCTTGTTCAAGGAGACATTTGTCCAGGTGCAAGCACTCTAGTAGAGGGTCCCAGTTCCCAGCCTATCTCACTTTGACGCACAAATTATTTAGAAATGTGCTGTTCGATTTCTAAATTATTAGGGATTTTCATCTATCTTTCTGTTAGCTGATTTCTAAATTAATTACGTTGCAGACTGAGAATATACTTTGTATAATTTCTATTCTTTTAAAATTAAGGTAAGTTTTATGGCCTAGAACATGGTCCATCTTGGTGAATATCAACATGAGCTTGAGAAAAATATGGATTCTGCTGTTGTTTAATAGAATATTCTATAGATGCCAATTAGATTAAGTTTATTGTTGTTCAGGTTATGCAAATCTATGCTGAATCGATCTGTCGACTGACAGGGATGTTGATGTCTCTGATTGTAATAGTGAATATGTCTATTTCTCTTTTCAGTTTTGTCATTTTTTTTCCACCTGTATTTTGATGCTCTGTTAGGTACATCCACATTTAGGATTTTTATGTTATTTGAAGATTGACCCTTTTGTCATTATGCAATGCCCTTCTTTATTTCAGATAATCTTCCTTCTGAATATGCTTTATGTGAAGTTAATGTAGTTCCTCCAGCTTTCTTTGGATTGTTGTTAGTATATCTTTCTCCATTCCTTTACTTTTTACCTACATGTAGTATTTATATGTAAAGTATGTTTCTTGTAGACAACATATTTCTGTGTTTTTTCTTTTTTCCTTTTAAACCACTCTGAAAATTTGTTTCTTCAGTTGATATTTTCAGACCACCTTAAAAGTTATTGTTATTATAGTTGGATTATTAGCTAGCTTTAATTAAGCGCTTATATGATTCCATTTTATTTCCTCTCTTAGCATATCAATTGTAATGTTTTAACTATTATTTAGTGGTGTCCCTGGATTTTACAAAATATAGTTTTTAACTAATCTAGGTCCACCTTCAGAAAGCACTATACCACTTCAAATGTAGTGTAGATACTCAGAACATTCCCAGTTTCTCTTATTGCTTCTTATATTACTGTATTAGTCTGCTTGGGCTGCCATAACAAAATACTACAGACGTGATATTTGATGTGCCTTAAAGAACAGAAATTTATTTTCTCTCAGGTCTGAAGGTTGGGAAGTCCAAGAACAAGGTGATAGCCAGTTCAGTTTCTGATGAGAGCTCTCTTCCTGGCATGTGTATCGTTACCTTCTTGCTATGTCTTCACAGGGCAGAAAGAGAGCCCGAGCTCTCTCATGTCTCTTCTTATAAGGATACTAATCCTATTGGATCACGACCCCACTCTTATGGCCTCAATTAATCTTAATTATCTCCTTATAGGCCCTATCTCCAAATACAGTCACACTGAAAATTAGGGCTTTAGCATATGAATTTGAGGGGGACACAGTTCAATCCATAGTAATTAGTGTCATTCGTTTCACTTACCGGTATACTCTAATTACCCAGTACATTTTTACTAGTATTACTTTAGGCAAACTACAATCTTTTAGATCAATTAAGAATAAAAAATTTATTTTACCTTTATTTTTTCTCTGATAGTCTTCTTTAATTTACGCAGATTGAAGTTCTGACCCATATAATTTTTCATTTGCCTGAAGATCTTAACATTTCATGAAAGGTAAGTCAGCTGGCAATTAATTTCCTGTTTCATGTTAGTTTGAGAAAGTCTTCATTTCTCCTTCACTTTTGAAGAATAATTTCACTGGATATAGAATTCCAGGTTGGCATATTTTTTTTCTTTCAACTCTTTATTGGCTTAACTCTCTCCTTGCACAATTTCTAATGAGAAATTTACTATAATCCTTGTTCCTATTACTTACTATAATCCTTGTTTATTTCTTCTTTCACTATTTACTTTTTCTGTTTGGTGTTCTACAGTTTAAATGTACTACACTTGGGTGATTTTCTGTTTGTTTTATGTTTATCCTGCTTGGTATTCTCTGAACTTCCATAATATGTGTTTTGGAGATTGCCATTAATTTTAATAGAAGCCTGACCATGTTAACCGAAATTTCAGAAATGGAGACCTGACTGAAATAAAGAGGCATATTTATTTGTGGTTTGTTAGGACTGCAGCCCAGCAGACACAGATTCGACAAGCACGTGAATTGTGTTCTGCTAGATTGTAAAATGGAGGAAGCTTATAAAAGCAAAAGCTGCAAGGCTGCACTTAGTCACATAAGTTGTTTGTCAAGAATTATGATTGGAGCTGGCAAGAAGGGTGCTTGTTAAGCAAAGATTGGTTGGGGTCTGAAATGGTTGCATAGTTACAAGGGGTGGGGGGAGGGACTTAAGACCATGAAGTTGCAGCTTGTGGATGTTATTCCAAATACACCTGGTGATGATACTTGGGTTTGATACAATTCAGAGAAAATTCAAGTTTTCAGTGGTCTATGGGTGCATCTGGGGCCAGATCCTAAATGGCTTCATCACCCCATTTTTGTATGTCTGAATTATGATTACTGAATTACAACTTCCATTTGTCATCAGTCATTATTACTTAAAATATTTTTTTTCTGCTCCATTCTTTTTTTCTTCTTCTTCTCTTATTCCAATTATAGGTATGCTACAACATTTTTTTCCAGTATTTTCTCTTTATACTTCAGTTTTGGGTGTTTTTGTTTGTTTAAAGATACTTTATTTTTTTGGAGCAGTTTTAGGTTCACAGAAAAATTTAGTGGAACATAATTTTTATTGGAACTCATACACAGAGTTCCCACATGCCCCCTGTCTCCATACACGTACAACCTTCCTCACAATCAACATCCCATAACAGAGCGATACAGTTTTTACAGTCAATGCATGTGCATTAGCACATCATCATCCAAAGTCTGTAGTTTACATTATAGTTCATTCTTGGTAGTTGAGGAAATTTTATTGATATGCCTTTAAGCTCACTGATTCCTCAATTGTATTGTCTACTGATGAGCCCATTGGAGATATTCATTTCTGCTACTGTGTTTTGATTTCTAGCATTCACTTTTGCTTCTTCTTGTAGTTTCCATCTCTCTGATAATATTACCCATCTGTCACTGCATATTGTCTACTTTTTTCCATTAGAGCCTTTAACATTTTAATCATTGATATTTTAAATTCACTAAGTCCAGCATCTGTGTCCTATCAGATTCTGGTTCTGATATTGCTTTGTCTTTTTATTTTATTTTTCACTTTATTAAAATTATTTTATTTTGCTTGAGAAGCAACTCCTAAAGCAAATATAATAGCATGGAATTTTGATTTTGAGATTTATTATACATATATAGTAAAATATATAACCGTGACACAAAGATGTGGGTAATACATGTAATTTTACTTTTTAAGGTTCTTATGTTTTATATGAAATGGTACATTGCTAACTCTGTAGACTGTGACCACTTAAGGATGTTTATTATAGTTGCTACAATAACTATAAAAATAATACAAAGAGGTATAGTTAAAAAGTCAATTGAGGCATTAAAATGAAAAATTAATAAAAAGGAAATGATAACCAAAAAGAAGTTAGTAAAGGAGGAACACAAAGACAAAATAAAAGAAAAATTACTTAGGAACACAAATGAAACATGAATTAATAGCACCACTGAACTTTTAATCCTACATACTGATAAATATAAATGAACTAAACACTCCAATTTTTAGAAAGATATTTTCAGGCTGGATAAAAAGAAAGCTAAATTATATGTATAAGAGACAGATAACAAGACATAGAGGGGCAAAAAATGGTAAAAGATATGCTATGCAGATAATAAACACAATAAAACATTGCCTATATTAGTATCAGGGAAAAAGGATTAATTTATCAGGAAGGCACAACAATGCTTAAAATGTTTACCACTTATAAAAGAACTGAAAAATATGAAGCAAATATTAATAGGATTAAAGAGAAGTAGATTAATCCACCAATGTGGCTGAGGATTTTAACATTTCTCTCGAAGTATTTGATAGAACAGATTTGAACAACAGATTTGAACAGATTTGTCAGCCAATCTGGCCTGATTTACACTGATGGAGCCTATAACTCAGATAACATAATACTTTTCAAGCACACATAAAACAATTACCAAAATATATTTCAAGACAAAATAAGTTCTCAATACATTTTGAAAACTGAAATATCACATAGTAAGTTCTCTCACTGTAATAGAATTAGATTAGAATTAGACTAGCAATCAATACCAGTAAGGCACCTTTGTCTCTTTAAACAGTGCTTTTTTTCTTGCCTTTTGGCATGCCTTTTAATTTTTTTTTTTGGTTGTTGTTATAGATCAGACAGATTATACTGGGTAATAGAAAGTAAAGTAAATAGGCTTTTAGTGTGAGAATTTATGTTAATCTGGCTAGGAGCTGAGTTGTGTTTAATGTTTGTTGTAACTGTACGTGCCAGAGCGTTCAGATTCCTCTGATGTCCTTATTTTTATCTCTCCTCTTGACTTTGGGGCTTCTCTATACTGCTACTCAGAAAGAGTAAGCATCTTGTAGCTCTCTCAGCTATTATCTCCTGGAGCAGCCTTAGGGTGGTGCTAAAATGTGGGGGAGAGGGAGCATTCTACAATCCAATTCAGTGTCAGTCGTTCAGTAGGCCTGTATCTCAGACCTTCACAAGTGTTTCTGTCTCCCACCCCTACTCATTTCCCTGATTGCAATGTTCTCAATCTATTTGCTTGCCATCCTGAACCATGATTACTATTTTTAATTCTCAGGTGAAATAATAAGTCTAGTGGGGACTGTAGTTGGGAGGAATTCCTTTCCCCAGTTTGGGTAAGAGTTCAAAATTGTGCTCTAACAGAGTACTATCCCATGGAGAATAAATAGGCCGTTGTTATGGAGAAAGCTCTGGACATGTTTCATAATGTTACTCTTCCTCTTCCACTGCCATTGCTACAATGGATCTTTCTTGGGTACTCACCATAAGAACATGATAGGGTTCCTGGAAGGAATGCTCATGAAAGTATGGACCCCATAATTCTGAGACCACCAGAAGTTTTTCACTTTCATGTTAGTCTACATTCTGTGTAGCAATTCATCAAAATTACCATTTAAGTGTTCCCACCAGCTTATGGCTCTAGCAGCTTCTGCTCCAGGTAAGCAGATCTTGGCTCTGATTCTCTGGATTCACCTTTCTGTCCAGATTTAACAGTGGTGGTTTCCTCTGAGACCTCAGTTTTCTAATGGATCCAAGAAATGTCACCAGTTTTCAATTTGTCCAGGTTTTTCTTGTTGTAAGGATCAGAGTGACCACTTCTAAGATCGTTATATTTTTAAACTGAAGGTAGAATTGCCCATTCTGCCTCTTTTTCTAATTTTTTTGAAATCAATTTTAAGTAGTGTAAATGTCTATTGCCATCTCAACTGGTTTTAGTTCAGAATACCTGAGCAGTATCAAGTATGCTGTAGCAATTTTATTTTTGCATTAAATATTTTGGGGCATGCTTCTGCTAACATTTAATGGAATCTTAAATAGAAATTCATGCTGAAATGTTCAGGTATTTCTATTAAATGTTTTAAAATCTTCCACAAATATAATAGATATATATTCAAAACCATGTTTGGTTGGAGTACATTAAACACATTTTTTGGTATGTGCTATAGCAATTAACTGTGATTTTCTTGAATACAGATTTATTAAATACTTGAGGACTTCTCTGTCAATGACTTTACAAAAGTGTTATTATCCTTTTTCCAAATAAGGGCTAAGAAAATTTGGTTTGAAATGCTAGCTGTCTAAGGCAGCAGAGGCATTTGAAGTGTGCTGGCTCCGCTACTTTGAAGAGAACATCTTGATGTCCCATTAATACTCTAGGCATTGACCAAGAGGGAAAGACAGCTTATTTTCTTTTCCTTTTAAAGGTTTTTCTCACATTAAAAATATAAATTTCATGTTAAAGGGAAAATAAATCATTGTGACACTATAACTAAATCTGTGGCAAATTCCATTCATTCTGCTACTGTACAAATTGGAGACCTAAGGAGGATGAATTAGAGATGCTGATTCTACAATTTTCACAAGTAAATGGGAGCCAAAAGTAGAATCAGTCACAAACCAGTAGAGAATTATAGCAGCATCCCACGATGTTGATTTTTTGATATTTTAACAAGTAGACTTTAACCTATATTAATGATTGATTTGAGAGATTATCCATACAGGTACTATATATAATCTGATGCACACATAGGCATACTTAAAAATTCTTAAGGTATACGGAATAATTGCATTATCAAGTGATATTTTTCCTACTTATATATTACTTGTCTGCATTTCAATTTCATTTTCTTATGAATTTAGTTTAGAGATACAGTAATTCAGATATATTTTCAAAATAACCCTACTTTAAAATCCAATTTCCTTTTGGCAGTGTATTATACTCTATGTCTGACATGTTTCCAGTACAATTCAGAACTAAAATGGCTAGGTTTCTTTGGCCCAAATTGCTAATTTGTTCATAAAATTAAATCACATTTAAGTACCTTAAAAAAATTCTAGCAGAAATCTAATTACTATTAAAATAATAAACAATTATTGTTAAATTAACATTAAATCAACCAAAGGTGAAATCATTAGCCATTTATTACTTTGACAAAAATTTTACATTTTCTTGTAAATATCTCAGTTTTAGTAATGCCACTGAATTTTTATAGATGTGCTTTGACTTATGCCTTATAGATATATTTAAGAAAATATTGTTCACTCAGATTAAAAAATATCAAAGGGAAAAGGCACAGTAAGTTTTATGTGGTGTAGTAACTAGAAAATTATGACTAAGTTGATGCATACATATGGCCAGTTCCCACCTAAAAACTCAAGGTGCGTGAGCCTCTTTTCACAGAAATCAACACTTCATCATTTTCAGGCTTGGCAATGAGTCTCCGCAAAGAAACAAGAAGTGTCTTGTTTGCCCAGTTCTAGGATTATGTTTGACTGGTGCTATTTCTCAAAGTCACATCTTAATTTGTTTCCTGGGCTTCACTGGAAATGGCTTGATGCATCCTCACATTCATATTTTGAGTCCTGAAAGTGAATCTTTCCAGAATAAGAAGACTGCAGAGGACTTTTTAAAAGGACTTAAGTGAAAATATATGACGAAGATAAAAAAATAAGAAGGAAAATAGCTTCAACAAATTTAAACTCACATGATGTATAAGGACTTTGGGAAATAGTAATGCAGTGTTATTTATGTTGTTCTACACTCAGCTGAGGTTTACATTCAAATCATTTTAGTTCAAGGCAGAATTCAGTAATGCTTTAATAAGTTTAGTAAAAATAAATTTTTATAATGAAATAAAACAGAGTCACAGTAAAAGAAGCTATCTCTATCTGGACTTATCTTTAATAGTTTATATGAAGAAGTGGCAGCTGAGCCCTGACTTCAAAGTTTCCTGTAGGCAGGGATAAAGGAAAGCGTTAGAGGTTGAGAGGGCAGTGTGAACATTAGCACACAGCATGAGGATGTGGAAAATGTTCTCTATAGGAGAGAATACTCACTTTCGTTTCAGTCAGTGGAAGATACATGATCACTAGAATTTAAAACTGATGCTTTGGTATGGCCAGTTTGTTGAAGACATGGCTTCAGAATTTAGAAACATTATTCTGGAAATATTTCTGGCCTGGGAGCAGTAAGGAAGTAGTTACAATTGTCTAGGAAATAGGAAAATACTTTTTGGCAATATAAATTAAAAAAAGCTAGAAGATTTTGATAGGTTTTAAAGATAGAATTAATACTATTAGGTAACTGATTAAAAATGAATGTGAGAAAAGAGTCAAAGATAACTGACCTCAAACTTAAATCCCTTGGGGCTGTTCTGCCGTAACAAAATGTGGGAAAAACAAAGAGCAGATTTTAAAGAAGAAATTACTGTTTGTTTTGGATATCCTGATTTTCAGGTGGTGGTGTCTTATTAGAGAGCCCTTCATGATAATTTGCCTATATTACAGATGATTAAGTCTAAAAGAGACTAAGGTCATGTAATCTGTGAGTTACTAAGCAGACTTTTAAACTCAAGAATTTTGTCTCAAACAGCAGTTCTTTTCTATAAAGCACACTTTTCTTTTTGTCAATGTAAGTATGACAGGTTGTATCTTGTAAAGGACTAGAGAATGTGTAAGAAGGGCCAGACAGGCCAGGGTGCACACTCTCACCCTGCCACTTCTCAGTTCTACTACCTGGAACATATTACTCAAGCACAGTTTCAATTTATTTATGTGTAAAACTGTAGATAATAACATCCACCCTAAGCTTGTTGAAAGGATTATATATAATAATGTTGTAATAATTAAAGCACTATAAAAACAGAAATTTATGTAAGACTTGAAAAAATAGTGAGTCCTATCTACAGGCCATAAATACCAATGCTTTTTTGCTAGACCAAGCACATATGGCATGACACTGAAGGGTGACATCAACCGTTGACTCACAACTCACCTTCCTAAAAAATGTGAAAACAAACTAAGATCCTGTTACATCTATTGAGAGACCACAGAGATGAAGACAGTGTGATGCATAGGACAGATTGGGAAATCTAGCTTCGGCCTGAAACCACTGTATCAGTGGTTTCAAAATGAACTGCCCTTTATTTGTATGGCAGTCAAATACCTGAGAAGCTATAGATAATCACAACATATATTTAGAGTATGCGGACCAAAGGTACATGTGACAATAAAGATAAAAATTGTGACCTCCCCCCTTTGTGACTCTTTCTTGATACATTGGGGATAACAACTATTTCAGCAACTCCAGGAACAAGGTGTCATATTGTGTCACGGAATCTGGCCCTGGTGCATAGGACTCTCTAGAAACAGGAGAGGCTACACAGAGAAAACATTTACCTACTGGGACAGCCCATGGTTCAGCTACCTTCCTCTTCCTTTCAAGAGGCTGGGTTACTTAACTGGTGGCATAAACTGGCATCACCTCCCAATATAGCAAACACAGACTTTCTATTTTAGGGGTAAAAGAGTAAGAAAATTTACTAGACTTAGTGTTTGTTTCTAGGAGTTATTCAGTAATCTTCCTTGCCTTCTGTCAAGAACAACAAACAC
This sequence comes from Aethalodelphis obliquidens, assembly GCF_003676395.1. Lineage (NCBI taxonomy): Eukaryota > Metazoa > Chordata > Mammalia > Artiodactyla > Delphinidae > Aethalodelphis > Aethalodelphis obliquidens. The sequence goes on from NW_020837954.1 coordinate 16,254,682, forward strand.
CTCTGCTTACAGAATAGTGAGAATCTTTCTAGTTACACAACATATTAGGTAGTAGTAATAAGCATAGCCTTTCATGTCAGACAAACCTGCGTATGGATTTCTGATCTGCCACTAATTAATAGGTATTTGACTTTGGGTAAGATACTTAAATTCACTAAGCATCAGCTTACTTGTAAAAGAGGAATAATAAAAATAATATAAAAATAATACCTCATAGGTTGATCTGTAGAATAAATATGATATTAATGTAAGCAATTGGTATACAGTAAGTCCCCTACATACAAACCTTTAAGTTGCGAACTTTCAAAGACGTGAACCTGTGTTCACATGTCCAGTCACGTAAGTTAGTTCACGTGTCTGGCACATATTGTCACGTGCGTGCACCCTCTACAAGTGGTTGTGCTTTGGTGTACTTAACTGTATAGTACTGTATAGAGTATGGTAGTACAGTATCTTTATTTCAAGCCCAGGATGTCTGGAAGCAAGCTTAAAAGTGGTGATATAGCTGGTACTACTGTACTATACTATAAGATTAAAAATGTTTTCTTTCTTTTTTGTGTTTATTTTTTATGTAGTATTTGTGTGAAAAGGATTATAAACCTATTACAGTACAGTATATATAGCCAATTATGTTAATTGGGTACCTAGGCTAAGTTTGTTGGACTTAGGAACAAATTGGACTTAGGAACATGCTCTTGGAACAGAACTCGTTTGTGTGTAGGGAACTTACAGTATAGCCTGGCACATAATGAAACTATTGATCAAGGCATTTGTGAGTCCTGCCCATATTCAAGGGTATGGGGAAATATTCTCCACCTTTTTGATGGGGTGAGAAGTTGACATTGCATAAAAGCATGTGGAATGGGAAATATTGTTGTAGCCATTTTTGGAAAATGCAATAAGTTACAGTTTACTCTCTTACCAAAACATTTCACATCCTTCCCACAAGCAAAACACACCTACCTCCTTCTTTACCCTCACTAAATTCTCATAATTATGGCAGCCAAATCCATGAGTACAAGATCTCACATCTAAACCAGGTTCATGTGCTGATTCCTTGGGAACAGTTTCTCAAGTAGTTCTTCTTGATCTGAAACGTATAAAAATTGTTATTTATCTGCTTCAGACCCAACACACAGTGTTCATCTACATAGGATATCCACAGTAGACCCTCCCGCTCAATAATGCCATGGAATAGGACGCTTTTGAACAGGCACTGATCCATAGCATTCTGAGACCCAGCACAAACATATGTTACCACTTCTTTGATTAGGGCTCCATCCTGCCCTTTGGAAGTAGTGCTCAGGGGACCTTGGCTTCACCCTTTGAGTTATCCTTCATTCCCACATGAAATGGCCCATGTTTGCATTAGAAACCTGAGGGCTCAGAGACTTTTATTTCTAATGAATGTCTCTGTTCTTTTCAGTCCAAGCTGATATAATTATTATACGTGAACTTCTCACCCCATCAAAAAGGTGGAGAATATTTCTCCATACCCTTGAATATGGGCAGGACTCACAAATGCCTTGGCTTGCAAAACATGTGGGTAAGGAGACTGTAGATTTCTTATATATAAAAGTATAATCAATTCTGCACATCCCAGGTGACCCATTCATATGGCGAGCAGTTGATGTTGGCTGAAAGCTAAGTTGGACCTATTGACTGAAGCGTAGCCTCTCCACATAACTTTGGCTATTCAAAATATGGTAACTGGGTTCTGAGAGGGGCAAAGAAGTGTGCAAGAAGTATCAGGAAGCAGGACCTGCTAGGCCTGATAAGGGCTATGTGTAGAATTGATATAGTGTCATTTCTGCCATATTCTATTAATCAGAGCAGTTATAGGGCTTACCTAATTTCAAGGTAGTAGAGAAACAGACTTCACATTTTGTTTGGAGAGTGGAAAAGTCACACTGGAGAAGGTCTAAGAGATTGAGGGATTTTGTTGCATCTTTCTTTGGAAAATAAAATCACATATGGTAAGCAGGTCAGTGCTGCTTGTTGAAGTGCATCTTTCTATCTTTCGTTCTGTCCCCTTTTTTCTCCTTCTTACTTCCCTCCTCTGTGTCCACCTTTGCTGCTTCCTCCTTTTCCATCTTGTTCTTACATAACAGCCTTGCCAAGAGTTGTTACAGTTTAGGAATGCCTGGGTGGGAGATTATAGACATTGGGGATGAACTCTGTTTCCTACTCTCTCTAGATATGTTTTATCAAGCGCTGGCACATCTCATCTCAGTGGAATTGAAAATTTTGATATTTGTGTGGCTTAGGGGAAATAGGTCATTTTATTTGCTTTGATCTGGGTACTAGTCTATTGCAACTGAGCCAAAAAAAGTGTTCCATGTCAGTTCTTTCACATCATTAGTGCACTGCATTGTGGTTTGGGACCAAAGGTCAAGTTATAGTTAGCATACTGTTTTAATACTTCACTTCTTGGTATGTATTCCTCTGCTTGAGTCCTCTTGGGAAATAGTGTGACAGCCAGGACCAAGTCAGGACCCAGGTTAATGTGTATTCCCTGGTCAAAGGCCTGGTGACATCTTATGAATATCATATGAAAATAATTCAGATACTTGTAAAAGTCTTAGTATAAGACAGAGAAAAGGAACCAATCTCTGTATTGGGACGAAATCACAGACCTTTGAAACAGTGTTCCTATAACAAACAAGAGAACTTTATAAAACTTCAACTCATTTCTTTAATAAAATTCAGAAGGACGTTTGATTAGATTGAAGAGCATAAAAGCATAATCATGAAAAAAAGTATAAGAAAGGTAATTGCAAGGAAAATATGATTGACTATTTTTGCTTAAAAAGCACACTTGGAAGGAGTAAATATAAGACAGGGTAGTAGGAAAACCCATTTTGTGAGATAGAAGATAAAGTTAAATTGATGAATCATAAAAACAAAATATGGAAGACACAGAATAGATCTCAGATACCCAATGTAGTCTCATTTAATTAATTCTTTTACGTATTTAGTGAGCATCTATTAACATTTTATATTAAGCACTATCCTGATTGTTTGGGACCTAACAGCATAGCAGACACTGTCCTTTTTCTGAAAGAGGCTAAAGTCAAGCAAATGAAACAGAAAATTAAGTAATTATGGTAAAGCATGATGAATTATCTGATCAGGGAAGTACAGGTTGCTAAGAGAGTGAATAATGGTTATACGAAAGTACTCTTAATAGGGTCACAAAGTCTTCTTAGAGGAAGTACTATTTAAAATGAGATCTGAAATATGAGTAATAGGTAAAGAAAGCAATGACGTGGAGAGTTTCAGAGGAAATACCATATATAATACCCAATTAGGCCCATGTAGAGGAGAGAACACGACACATTCAAAGAAATGAAAATTATTCTGTTGTTGGTTGAACAGATGTTCCATTTCTTTCAGCTATGTAATTCATTGGGTTAAGCTTAGTTAGGGCAGATACTTGCAAACTCTGACTCAAGCCAAAAACTAAGAACCAGTAGCAAGGGCCAATATGTCTAGAGACCTGCATTTCTTAGTATGACTGCACAAAAATTGAGTGCATACAGACAGTAGGAAATTCTTAGATTTCATGGGACTTGACAAATTCTAGTAGTTTATTGCTATTTCTTATTTTTGATCATAGGTCTCATGTTCTTGGACCTATGAACATCCTCCATTACTTTGATTAGAGTACATTGAAAACAAATGCCTTCCAAAATTAATTTAATTTTTTCTGTGAGATATCTTTACATCAAATGCGTCCTTTTGTTTATTCTGAACCTTGAGCACTGTATTTCCCATTTTTTAATCTACCAAGCACTGTAATCTTCACAATAACCCTGTAAAGTAGGTGCTTTTTTTTTAAAAAACATTTAATTCTTTACAAATGAGAAAACTAAGACGCAGGGAGCTTGAGTTACTGGCCTAAAGTCATCAGAGCTAGAATATGATGGGGATAGTTTTCAGATACATTTATTCTGAGTGCAGAGCCACATTCTTAATCACTATACTAAAAAAACTACCTAACTACAGATATATATTTTTTTACAGTAGTATCATTGCTGATTTAATGCAGGGGAAGGAGAAAAACACACAAGATAAGGGAAATTAGTGAAGAAAGAAGAAAACAGGAGAAAATTTCTCTGAGCTGAAGAAAGAAGTGCATCTCACCAAATGCCACCATAAACTTACTATAATGAAATATCTGTGGTTTATGAGACTATGAATCTATCCTTTAAGCATATAGGCCAAAAAAAAAAAAGAAAAAAACTCTGTAGTTTAAAAAAGAAGTAGATTGATAAGTTTTTTTCTGTAATTGAAAAAATTTTCTAAATAAATTTATTGAGACAATTTTTGCATATTTTTATGTGAAGTATAGTGATCTCAGAATTTTGTACACAGAAAGTGTAGTAATCTTGTGTAAGACACAACATAGAAGAGTTTAGAAATTGTACCACTAACATATTCTTCATGAAAATGTCTCGGGGAAAAAGAATGCGAACTAGATGAAGTTCAATGTCCTTATAGTGAGGGTTAGAAGTCTTGTGGAAAGTGAGTCATTAAAAGGAAGCCAGGATGACTGGAGCCAGGAGAGGAGATGGTATGGAAAGAAATAGACCTGAAGAGGTGGGAATGGTAAATTAGTTCAGATAGGGTCTCATAAGCCAAGTTAAGTGGTCTAGTCTTTTACTAAGAACAGTGAGATGTTGGGCTTCCCTGGTGGCGCAGTGGTTGGGAGTCCGCCTGCCGCTGCACGGGGCGTGGGTTTGTGCCCTGGTCCGGGAAGATCCCACATGCCACGGAGCGGCTGGGCCTGTGAGCCATGGCCGCTGAGCCTGCACGTCCGGAGTCTGTGCTCCGCAACGGGAGAGGCCACAGCAGTGAGAGGCCCGCGTACCGCAAAAAAAACAAAAACAAAAACAAACAAAAAAAGAATAGTGAGATGCCATTAGAAGACATTAAGAAAAATCAGATCTAGGTTTCAAAATAATCTTTTAGTGTGGAGAATGGTAGGGAAGGTGCTGAAAATGAGGAAAGTCAAGTTGTTTTGGAACAATTCGAGGGTGCGTAATATCACCATTTTTATTTACTGTTATTCATAGTATTATATCTATCTAATGCAAAAATAAGAGAAATATTTAAAAAATTAAAATAATGTCTGAAAAGTGACAATAAAATTCTCATTTTTCTATAATCCTCTAATCATATGAATATCTTCTGGGTAAATCCAACAAATTAACTGAAACATTATTATCCCAAATTAAAGTTCAGTAAGATCATAGCTTAAAAATATACATACTTTGTTTAATAGAGTGAACTAACCAAAGCTTTTCAACCTAACATCTGTCATAAAAATATATCCCAGATTAAATATGTGTTAAAGGAAAAAATTAAAGTTTGTAGAAAAATGTACCTGCCAATATTTATCAAACCTTCTATTTGAAATGATTTTTTTCTTGTACAAAACTCAAGGTAGAAACTATATAGCAATGTAATTACGTGGTAGATAACAAAACAATGAAATATTCATAAAACAAAACAAAACAAAACAAAACCCATCATTGCTAAATAAAAGTTTGGAGTCATCTGCATGAAGGTGCTAGGGCAATCTGTGAGAATTTATGGAGCTGTGAAGGAAAGGAAGACATTTTCTGAATGAACCTGTGAATTTATATTCGAGAACAGAATAAACAAGAGCAGCTGGATACGGAGACAAAGAAAATGCGGTTCAACAGATGAGGTGAGAAAGAAAGTGAAAGGTTAGGGTTTTGGTGGTAAAATGTGTTCAAATGATTTGAAGCCTTAAGAGAACTTGAAGAAAAAAATTTTTAGAACTAGCTGTTGAGAGGCCGTTGATGACATGTAATTACACAGTTTATTTGGAGGTATTTAAACTAAGTAAAATAGAGCATTAACTATAGGCACATCTTGGAAATATTGTGGGTTTGGTTCTAGACCACTGAGATAAAGTGAATATCATCATAAAGTTAGTGACACAAATTTTTGGTTTCCCAGTGCATATAAATGTTATGTTTATACTATACTGCAGTCTAATATGTATAAAAAGTGTTGCCTAAAAAAACAATTTACATAACCTTGATTCAAAATACTTTATTGCTAAAAATGCTAACCATCATCTGAGACTTCAGTGAATCATAATCTTTTTGCTGGTAGACGGTCTTGCCTCCATGTTGGTGGCTGCTGACTGATCTGAGTGGTGGTTGCTGAAGGCTGGGGCAGCTGTGGCAGTTTCTTAAAATAAGACAACAATGATGTTTGCAGCATCAATTGACTCTTTCACAAATGATTTCTCTGTAGCACTCAATGCTGTTTGATGGTATTTCACCCACTGGAAAACTTTTAAAATTGGAGTCAATCCTCTCACCCTGCTGCTGCTTTATTAACTAAGTTTATGTAATACCCTAAATCCTTTGTTTTCATTTCAATAATCTTCACAGCATCTTCACCGGCAGTAGATTCTGTCTCAAGAAACCACTTTTTTTTGCTCATCCATAGGAATGAGGATGCTCATAGATGAGGATGCTCATCCTCATCTGTTAAATTTTTATCATGAGATTATAGCAATTTGGTTACACCTTCAGGCTCTAATTATAATTCTAATTCTCTTGCTATCTCTACCATATCTTCAATGACTTCCTCCACTGAAGTCTTGAACCTCTCCAAGTCATCCGTGAGAGTTGAAATCAACTTCTTCCAAACCCCTGTTAATGTTGATATTTTCATCTCTTCCCATGAATCACAAATGTTCTTAATGGCATCTAGAATGGTGAATCCTTTCCAGAAGGCTTTCAGTTTACTTTGCCCAGATCCATCAATGGAATCAGTATCTATGGCAGCTATACTATTATGAAATGTAATTCTTAAACAATATGACTTGAAAGTTGAAATTACTCCTTGATCCATGAGCTTCAGAATGTATACTGTGTTAACTGGCATGGAAATAATATTAATCTCATTGTCTGTCTCCATCAGAGTTCTTGGGTGACCAGGTGCATTGTCAGTGAGCAGTACTATTTTGAAAGGAATTTTTTTCCTGAGCGGTGGGCTTCAACAGTGGGCTTAAAATAGTAAGCCATGTTGTAAACAGATGTGCTGTCATCTAGGCTATATTGTTACATTTACGGAGAAAAGGCAGAATAGATTTAGCATAACTCTTAAAGGCCCTAGGATTTTCAGAATGGTAAATGAGCATTCGCTTCAACTTAAAGTCACCAGCTGCATTTGCCCCCAACAAGAGAGTCAGCCTGTCCTTTGAAGCTCTGAAGCCAGCCACAGACATCTCTAGCTATCAGAGTCCTCGATGGCATCTTTCCAACAGAAAGCTGTTGTGTCCACATTGAAAATCTGTTGTTTAGTGTAGCCACCTTTATTAATGATCTTAGCTAGATCTTCTGGATAACTTGCTACAGCTTTAATATCAGCACTTATAACTTTATGTTATGGAGAGGACTTCTTTCCTTAAACCTCATGAACCAATCTTTACTAGCTTCAAACTTTTCTTCTCCAGCTTCCTCACCTTTCTCATTCTTCATAGAATTGAAGAGAGTTAGATTAGGTTCTTGCTGTGGATTACGCTTTGACTTAAGAGAATGTTATGGCTGGTTTGATCTTCTGTTTCAGAGCATTAAAACTTTCTCCATATCACCTATAAGGCTGTTTCGCTTTCTTATTGTGTTCACTGGAGCAGCACTTTTAATTTCCTTCAAGAACTTTTCCTTTGCCTTCACAACTTGGCTAACTGTTTGGCACAAGGCTTAGCTTTTGGCCTACCTCGGCTTTCGACATGTCTTCCTCACTAAGCTTAATCATTTGTAGCTTTTGATTTTAAGTGACTCTTCTTTCACTTGAACATTTAGAGAGATTTGAGGCTTATTAATTAGGCTAATTTCAATAATGTTGTGTCTTGGGGAATAGGATGGCCAGAGGAGAGGAAGAGGGAAAGGGCAATGGCCAATAGGTGTAGCTGTCAGAACACACACCACATTTATCCATTAACTTCATCGTCTTATATGGGCGCAATTCATAGTGCCCCCAAACAATTACAATAGTAACATCAAAGATCACTGATCACAGATCAACATAACAAATATAGTAATAATGAAAAAGTTTAAAATATTGGGAGAATTACCAAAATGTGCTACAGAGACATGAAATGAGCAAATGCTATTGGAAAAATGGCACTGATAGACTTGCTCAATACAGAGTTGCCACAAACTTTCAATTTGTGAAAAATGCAATATCTGTGAAGTGCAATAAAATGAGGTATGTCTATATATCAGTCAACTCAAGTATATAGTCAAATTTTATGGCATTTTAAATTCAGTGATGTTTGGTGGATATCTTTTCACTAATACTTGATAAACCAAATCAAATGACAAGTAAAAACTTTGAATTATGCATGTAATTGCAAAAAGAAAGAACATAATCAAGGCATGTGAATTTTCATTACACTCTTGAATTTATTTACATAACTTTATCATTAACTTTCCTTTATAAAATGGAGTTGTATCTGCTTTCACATCCTCCAATAGGCATTTTAAAAAATAAATAATGGTTATGAAAACACATTAAAATATTTTTAAGAATACTGTAAGTACGTGGTATTCCTATTACACCCCAAGTATCTATTTGCTGTGAAGAAAGAAAGGAATAGATAATTCCCAAATTTCTAAAATCTATCAGCAGGAGAATTGTCTAGTTCTTATACTGAAATGCTATGTAAAACTTAAATTGTTATGTAAATTTACAATAAATTAAATGAAAAAATGGTTAATTCAGAGTCTGAAGAAATAATCACAGAAGAAAATTAATTTGGCTACTATTCCATTCTCTTCCTTCCTTCATGCTATGGCCTCACTTTTCTCGCTCTTTACTGTACTGTAGAGATAAAGAATATGAAAAATAATATGTCAACTGTACTTTTTCTTTTTAAATTTGCTTATCTTTACCTGTCTTGGGAAAAATTAAGCTCACTGACTAGATTGGAGGTTGAGTTAGATAAGTAAACAAGAACTAACTAGTACTTCTGTTATCAAAGAAATAAAAGAGACTATTATTTACCATACTTAAATATGCTAATTAATATTTCAGGATAATATAGGTTACTGTCGTGGAAAAGTTGCTAGTTTCTCTAAACCTCAAGTTCCTATCAATAATATGGAAATTATCCAACTTACTGTATTGTTATAATTTTTAAATGAGATCTTTAAATGAGATCTTTAAATGAGATATTCTTTCATGTTGCTAGTGACTAGCACAATGCTTGGTAAAGATTAGATATTCAATAAAGGAGAGCTGCTTTTATTTTTATATTTTACTGATCATAAATTGAAAATTACTAACAATTATATTTAGTTTAATAAAAACTGCTATTTCCAAAAATAAACCTCTGCTAAAATACAGACTCATGACATTTTTGCTCCTTGGATATCAGTTTCTTCATTTTTGGGAAATAAAGTATATTTGCAAATTGTACCAGCCTCTACAAATTCCAGATAAAGTCCTAATTTAAATTATAATTTTCCTTTGTACTCCTTGGAAACATGACTCTACACATCACTATCTGCTCTTTCAAATCAGACCTATAAATAATAAATACTGTTATTATCTTCGTTCAAAAAAAATCCTGAATATTATTATTTTGAGAAATAATTATGTTTAAGCTATGACTTTCTTTACTGAATTTGTTGTGTTGCTGATCCAAATATAACTCATGCTATTCTTAGAAGATATTTAAATAGTCAACAGTATATTTCATTTATGTGAATTGAAGTGAGATTATGTCATGTTTTTAATGGAGTAAATCTCATATTTATATCAGAAAAAATAAACATTAGTTTTCTTATAAGATTTATGGTTTCTAAATTACATACATAAATGTAAGCAATAAATAATTATTTTTTAATTATAAATTAAAGGAAAAAGACATGGTTTGCTTTTGGCCAGACAAAGCAACTAGGTGACCTATGTAATTATTTATTTGTTCAAGTGATTTTTGTCACATGACTAAGCACAATCATCATTTCATGCATTAATTTGCATTTTTTCTCATATAGAAATGTATACATTTTCATATTACATATGTTTCATACTTCTAGAATAAATTTCCACACTCTAGATTCTTTTCCATGTCATTATTTCTAGATAAAAATATTTTAAACTACTTATCTTGGCATTATAGTCATTCTAGTGTCTTAATATTGATTGCTTATACACAGATGAAAGAGGTTATTTTCAGGGTGTCATTGTTTTAGTGGCCTTGTTTAAACTGCTCAGCAAAAAAAGGTCAATCTGAGTGACTGTTTACTGCTTTATAAATTGCTTGTGTTTTGTATATTGGCATTAGAGACAGACTGAAAAATGGATACTCTAAGGTGGAACTTCTTAAAACTGTAAATTTCTGAGGTCCTAGAACATCATATATCCTAGAGAGATCTGTTTTGCCTTGGAATGTAATTTAAGGATTCTGTTCATAATATTGTAGGAATTTCTTCTGCCAAACTCTTTATGAGAAAAGAAAATATCCTTCTGTATTCTTTATGAAATTCAGATGGAAAGTTGAAGCTAAATTTGGGAAACGAATTGTATATTTAACCTTTCAACAAAAAAATATATGTAATCTAAAATTCACTTTTACAAAAATTGATTGGCAACAAAATAGCAAAGCTTATTTTACTCTTGATTATAAAATTTGAGTAAAGCTGCATTGCAGAAGACATAAGATTATTCTCCTTTTGGTATGTTGATATGTATCTTTGATATGCCTTATTTTTAATCTCTGGCAGTTGATTATCTTTCAGAAAGACAAGAAAAAGATGTTTTGTTGAAGTTTACTAAATGTTGTCTCCTCTGGGGGAGAAGTAGAGTTTAGTGATTTAATTGGATGTGTTGAAGTTAGCCTTGAGAGAGTTACAAATACAATATTGACTCAAAAATTGTTTATCTGTGAAGATTCATTTTATAATGAATTTTACATAGCCATATTCAGTGCATTATTTCTTGATGAAAGTCTTCATATGTCTAGCATTAATTTAATGCAGGCTTTTAGTATTGATGATAAAAAACATAATTTGTACTCTAAAACATTTTATTGATATTATTTGATTTTTCTTGAATCCTAAAAGATAGTTTAGGGAAACACTATTATTGTCCCAATTTCAGAGATTGGGAAACTGACCCAAGGACTGTCAAGTTTTGAACCCAAGCTCATTAAACTCTATTGCCATAATTCTCTATTAGTTATGTAACTGAGACTGGAAACTCTTGCTTCTTTACCCACAGGGTAAAGAAGTAATATGTGTTTTTAATTTTTTTAACATCTTTATTGGAGTGTACTTGCTTCACAATGTTGTGTTAGTTCCTGCTGTATAAAAAAGTGAATCAGTTATACATATACATATATCCCCATATCCCCTACCTCTTGCTTCTCCCTCCCATCCTCCCTATCCCACCCCTCTAGGTGGTCACAAAGCACTGAGCTGATCTCCCTGTGCTATGTGGCTGCTTCCCACTAGCTATCTATTTTACATTTGGTAGTGTATATATGCCCCTACCACTCTCTCACTTTGCCCAGCTTACCCTTCCCCCTCCCCATGTCCTCAAGTCCATTCTCTACGTCTGCATCTTTATTCCTGTCCTGCCCCTAGGTTCTTCAGAACCATAATAGACATTTCTCCAAAGAAGATATACAGATTGCCAGCAAACACATGAAAGGATGCTCAGCATCACAAATCATTAGAGAAATGCAAGTCAAAACTACAATGAGGTACCACCTCACACTGGTCAGAATGGCCATCATCAAAAAATCTACAAACAATAAATGCTGGAGAGGGTGTGGAGAAAAGGGAACACTCTTACACTGTTGGTGCATGTAAATTGATACAGCCACTATGGAGAACAGTATGGAGGTTCCTTAAAAAACTAAAAATAGAACTACAGTACGACCCAGCAATCCCACTACTGGGCATATACCCTGAGAAAACCATAATTCAAAAAGAGGCATGTACCGCAATGTTCATTGCAGCACTATTTACAACAGCCAGGACATGAAAGCAACCTAAGTGTCCATCGACAGAGGAATGGTTAAAGAAGATGTGGCACATATATACAATGGAATATTATTCAGCCATAAAAAGAAACGAAATTGAGTTATTTGTAATGAGGTGGATGGACCTAGAGTCTGTCATACAGAGTGAAGAAAGTCAGAAAGAGAAAAGCAAATGCCATATGCTAACACATATATATGGAATTTAAAAAAAAAAAAAAAGGTTATGAAGAACCTAGGGGCAGGACAGGATTAAAGACACAGATGTAGAGAATGGACTTGAGGACATGGGGAGTGGGAAGGGTAAGCTGGGACGAAGTGAGAGAGTGGCATGGACTTATATATAATACCAAATGTAAAATAGATAGCTAGTGGGAAGAAGCCCGACAGCACAGGGAGATCAGCTCAGTGCTTTGTGACCACCTAGAGGGGTAGTGTAGGGAGGATGGGAGGGAGATGCAAGAGGGAGGAGATATGGGGATATATATATAGCTGATTCACTTTGTTATAAAGCAGAAACTAACCCACCATTGTAAAACATTTATACTCCAATAAAGATGTGTGTGTATATATATATATATATATATATATATAAAGGCCAATTAAAGCTAAAAAATAAAAAAAAAATTAAAAATCTTATTAAAAAAATCTCTTTAAAAAAATAATTTACAAACAATAAATGCTGGAGAGGGTGTGGAGAAAAGGGAACCCTCCTGCACTGTTGGTAAGAATGTAAATTGGTAAAGCCACTATGGAGAACAGTATGGAGTTTCCTTAAAAAACTAAAAATATGTGTTTATTTTTAAATGATGATGGTGAGATGCTCCCAAAGCTAAATCCACATCCTGTATTTGTTTGTTAATTGTGCTGCTTTGTTGAACCCTAATGTTTCTGAGTTCCCTTAGCATTCCCTAAAGTGATTAAGAAAATAAAATATTTTACTAGTCAAACAATCCTTATTTCTCTTTGTTCACTGATGTGGAACTATATCTTCTGCCGTAAAGGTAATGACAGTAGCATTATGTTAAGGGCTTTTTTTTGTTTTGGCGGTACGCGGGCCTCTCACTGTTGTGGCCTCTCCCGTTGTGGAGCACAGGCTCCGGACACGCAGGCTCAGCGGCCATGGCTCACGGGCCTAGCCGCTCCGCGGCATGTGGGATCTTCCCAGACTAGGGCACGAACCCGTGTCCCCTGCATCGGCAGGCGGACTCTCAACCACTGCACCACCAGGGAAGCCCAATGTTAAGGATTATTAAGTGAGGAAATTTTTCAAAGGAAGAAAGAGGTTGAAAAATATCCCATGTCCAAATCTCTCCTCATGTAATAGACGTCTGCCATTTTGCTGCCCAGCATCTGTTTAACTTTCTGAAAACAGCTTTTTTGTGTGTGGGGGAAATTACCCTTCTACCAGTTGATCTAGTAAGAGAGTCTGTCCAAGTCCTGTTTCAGCTAATCGATGGGAATGAAACTTAAGCTGATGTTCTTCCCTGGGAATTTGAACTTTGGGCAAAATGAATGAAAAAGCTGAGCAAGATTGGAACTTACTCATCTAAAGTAATTCTTGGTACCTTGTAGAGACTTACACTGTTTAACTGCTAAGTCTTTTCACTTTTTTCCCCCTAAATCATGCTCCTCAGTATGATTCTATCATCACAACATTGGAGAAGGGGTAGGATTGTGGAAGTTAAGATGTTAAGGAAGTCTAGGTGGGAAAAAAACGATTAAGTAGAAAATCTACTCTTTTGGTCCCTGATAAATTTTAAGAAGAATGAGCATGGAGGAAGGGTGGCAGGTGTTGAGATAAATGTGTCTTCCTCTCCCTTATCAGGATGGAAGTTACTGAAGGAGGGAGTATTTAAAAGAATTGTGGGCAAAGTCAAAGAAATAGGGGCTTTTTATTCCTCAACTATCTATTTTGGACTTTGGAAACTTACTGAAATATAACAAGATGGGATAAATACACCTGAATATTACCTGTGCTATAGAGTGTTTAGCCACCATGAATGTCTTCTTTTGGCTTCCTTGAGTTGCTCTTGAACTTTGTTTCCAATGAGACACAAAAAGATATCAAGTAGTTCCCTCATGGGTCATGTAGCAAGATGTGATTATGAGGTCAACAGCACAGGGACATCACTTGCTTGGTAGGATTTGAATAGAAGTCATAGCCAAAACTCAAGGGATATGAAGCACTGACAATAGTTGATGTGAGGCAGAGTCAACAGGAAGAGGTGACCTGTGGAGCTTATCTAGTGGAGAGTAAACTATTCTCAAACAGCAAAAAGGTGAATAGTGACTAGGTGGAGAGTAAATGCTAATGCTGCCAGGGTCAGAAGGAGTAGTCGTACTCAGCAGAAACTGATCCTCACCAGTTTAGTAGCAGGGACCTAAGAAGGGCCAGAAAACAGTGGAGAGATGGAACTCTATTCTTTTCAGAGATCTCAAGGATATAGTAATATTTTCTGTAGCCCCAATATATCATCTTAGGAGGAATAATAGAGAGAGAGCAGAGCATAGAGAGATGACTGATTTAATAGTTTAAAATGAGAGGCTGTAATACCATAAACTGGCTAATTTTTTAACATTGATTCTTCTTTTCTGAATCTATCTGACTAGTTTTATCTGCAAATTCACAGAGTAACTGATCAAAAGTGACTTAGACAACAGAGGCCTATTTTTATCTCACATAACAAGATTCCAGAGGTGGAAAGTCCCAGATGTAGCACAGAGATCAAGATTGTAACTTGGGGGCCAAATTCCTTTCATCTTTCTGATCTGCCATCTTTAGTATGTCAGCAAAGTTGTCCTTCCTGGTTATAAGATGGCAGCAACAGCTCCAATCATCACATTCTAAACACATTCAAAAGCAGGAAGGATATTGAGGGGTAGGTGATAAAGACAATAATATATATATATATATATACTTCTTATATATACAATCATATATATGTGTATTTATATATATGTGTGTGTGTGTGTATATGTATGTGTATATATATATATATATATATAGTCCTATTTTTATTAGGAGAAATATATTTCTGAACATCCTTAAGCAGACTTCCAATTTCCAGTTTGTTATGTAGAAAGCTTAGGAAACACCACTCCATCCTAACAACAAATAAAATGCTGAACAGAATAAAATATCAACAACTCTTCTTAGCTCCATAAGAGAAATGAGGTCACAGGGTGAACTGCTGCCCCCTTCCCCAAGTTGTAGAGACTGACATGCTGATACAGAGAATCAAGCTAACCAAAGCAGAAACCTACTAGCTGAAACTTCCATGGAAGTTAGGGCCGGAGTAGTTTACCTGAACTCTAATTGATGAATTTCTGGAGGCTCAGTGTGTAAAAGTGGGAGATAAAAACTTCAAGTTTACAGGGGGGTAGTTATGGCAGAAGACGGCAATAAAAAATAAAAATGTGTCATCTGACGTGAAATTAAAATGTAAGTTTTATGAGAGCAAGGATCTTTGTCTGCTTTGCTTAGCCATTAGAACATCACCTAACACATAATAGACACTTGATACGTAAATAGTGATAAATGTTACAAAAATAGATATAGCATGATAAGGTGATAGAGAGTGATAAGTGAGCGTTACTTAAGCTGATTTAGCTTCACCTCTTGGATGAGATGAATTTTAGTAAAGGCTTGTATGTACAGAGGATATCTGGGAGAATGTTCCAGGAGAAAGACTAGCATAAGCAAATTTTCAAGGAAGGGAGTGTGCTTGGCACATTTGAGGAACAATAAGAAACCCAGTATGGCTGGAAGCAGGGAAAGAGTGGTATGAGTTGAAATCAGAGAGATAGGTAGGACCAGATCACGTAGAGCTTTATGAGTCATAGGAAGGACTTGAATCTTATTAAATATGATAGAGGAGATGGGAAGCCACAATCTGAGATGTGTCATGCTCTAGTACATATTTTTAAAATATTTTGGTTGATTTCTTGAGCAAAGGCTGTAAAGGAGCAAGAATGGAAATAGAGAAACTAATTTTTATGCTATGATTATCATTATTATCACACTTTTAACACTATTATTAACTTCTTTCTTCACTGTTGAGAAATACTATTCTTTAAAAAATGTCTTCACCCAAATGATTTATACAATAAAACCATGAGGAAAGCAAACTTAAAAATTCAGATCTGGAAAAGAACCAAATAGAATCTCTAGAAATAATTGAAAAAAACACTATTGTTAACAAAAATTTAGTGGATCAATTAAACAGCAGATTGACACAGCTGAAAACAGAATGTGTTAACTGGAGCTGATCTGATTTATGAATTAGAATGCAGTTGGAGAAATATAGGAGTGGAAATTAACTAAGATAGTAAGAGATATGGGAAATAGGTTGGCAAGTTCCAAACATCATATTCAGGAAGGTATTAGAATTAGTGAAAGTAAATGTATGCTGGTATACAAGCTGCAAATTTTCTGGAGTATATAAAAAGTAAACATTTTCACAATCAACAAATACAGGAAATCCTTAGCAGAACAGTTTACAAATAAAACCATCCTGTAATATTGTAGTGAAATTGCAGAACACAAAAATGAAAAAGTCTTACCAAAGACAGTGAGAAAAGACCTACTATTACAAATTAACCTGACAACAGATATATCAACAGCAAGAATAGAATCCAAAAGGAAGAGGAATAATAACTTAAAAATGCTAAAACTGGTAAGATAAAATAACTATCAATCAAGAACTTTGTACCCAGTTAAATTAGCATTCAAGATTGAGGATGAACTAAACATATTTCCATTAAGTAAAGACTGAGTGAGCCTGTCATACCTGAAAACAGTAATTCAGGGGGAAGAAGTTGAATTCCAAAGGAAGAAATGAGATGCAAGTAGGAAAGATTAGCAAATAAATTAGTAAACTTAAATCCACATAAGAAATGGAAATAGTCACTCATTTTGAAGTGTGAAAACAAGGTAAAAAAAAAGTAATGGGAAAAACATCAAAGAAGACATGAGGTGATAATTATAGTTAAAACTTTCTAAGATTTTTTATATTGCTGAACTTTAAATTTTTATGTCAAATATACAAGTTCAAAATGTATTGCCATCCATGAAGACTAATAGAATGTATAACATCTAAAATAGTAAAGAGGGAGATGGAACTAAAAAGATAAGAGTTTAGCAATATACTTAATGCTAAAGAATAAAGAAAAATTTACATATTTCATAATATATTAAGTAATATAGCAATATTTAAAGCAAATTTATAGCTTTAATTATATACAGTAATAAAAATCACAATTTAATAATCTAAATAGCCCATAAAAGTCATTAATTAAAGAAAAATAAACATACACAATGTAGAAGGAAGGGTTAATAAATATAGGAATATACTTAATGAGATAGAAAACAAAGAAATATTTTATTAGGCTTTTTGAAGTTGTTCCTCTGAAGAGTTTGGTTAAATAGTAACTTATTTGTTGAATCAAAGCAAGAAAAAAATATGTTAGAAATAAAACGTGTCTATAAAAAGGGATTGAAAATAATGTAAAAGTTTTTATTGGAATTTATTTGCAAAGATTAGATTAAATAATTTTTAGGGGGAAAATATAATGATATTTTTAAGGAGAAAAAATTATCTATAACCATTAAAATACTTGAAATCTATGCTAAAGTAACATCTGGGACGAATAATTTTTCTTTTATTCTATAAAAGTAACCTAATCCTATGCAGTATTAGAGAATAGAAAAGGAAAATTGTCTCATCTTATTTGATGTCTCATATAATCTTAATGAAGAAATTAAATGAGAGATTTGATGTCCTGTTAATATGAACAGGTGAGAGCTCCAGAATTTAATGTAAATTTGGGAAAGAGAAATGATTTAATTATTCCCAAGACTAGTGAGTTGGAACCTACCAGTAATACTAGAATTGGCCACCTTTATGTTATATGCTTCCTCTTTATTTGAAGCCATGAGTCTAAATAATTATTAAATTCCTCAATAAAAAGTAGGAAAATTTCAGTTCAGGAGATTTGTTTGTATAACACATTAGTGGGCTACTTGGAAACATATACCACCATTTACACTTTGAGGTCTAAAATTTTACCCTTGTTTTTGGTTTTATTTTGGAATGGTTTATTTGGAGACATAATTTATAAACTATGTGAACTGTGAGTTTTTCTTTGTCCCTCCTTCTGAGGTTTAGTTACCACCCTGAAAGTGCTATGAGATTGTATAACATCATGTTTATGAAAGTGCTCAAAACCAAACTGTTTACATTTCGGATTATTATAAGCAAAATGTATTTTCCAATAATGCCTTATGTAAGAAAGCTGATAGCTAAAGGATTGCAATGAGAATAGGAAAGTCAGAACTAAAATATTATTTCTTTGTCATGGGAACCTGTTAAGCATGTTATCTCTCATTTGTATTTTACCTGAATGACAATCTTGTGGGTAGGGGTGGGGTGGGGGTGGAGAAGGGGGGGTGTCATCCATGATATTAATAGTTTGTCTTATATTTTTAACTCATTTTTGGGGGTATTTTTATTCATCTCCTTTTCTTATTTGTCTACTTTTACCAGAATTTTCTAATTGTAAAAATTGAGGAGCAAATATCAAATGTAAATGAAAAATGGAAACTCTGGAAACTCTAATAAGATTTTAAAAAGCTAGATGAGCTTTGAAACAGTTATCCACCCACCTCGTATTACCTACAGTGCAGAACACTCAATTTTAAATGTAACTCTCCAATTCCACAGCACAGAAAACGAGACTATATATATCATTACAATCCCCAGTAGAGGTAATGAGAGCATATGCCCAGCTACAACTATCCATTGAGATAATGAGATTATAAATACTATACTCCTACTGCTTCCAGGTGTAATGAGAAGCTACCATTTTATAGTCATATTTCTTGCAATCGTCCTTGAGACCAGGAGACAGTGACTTCAGAGATAACCTAATGAGGAACAGAAACAGATAACCATTTATCATAGCCTTTCCAAAATCAGCTCATGAAGAAAGGCACAAATGGCAACAAAGTTACTGAATACATCTATTTGTTAACTAATATCTGCTGTTCTTAGAGAACCATGAACAATGAAGGCATTATTAAAGAGGCAGTGACCTGAAATACTCTTCTACGGAGTTAAACATCATACTAACAGATCTCATAAAAGTAGGGTACAATTAAGAGCTTTTTGGAAATATTTAATGTATTTCTTTCTCTTTTAAATTAAAGAAAAATCAGTGTCTAACCCATTTTTAATAACTTATGTTTTTGGCAGTAGTATTTATTTTCTGCAGCCAGAGGATATTTATATTCCTTAGGTACATACACTTTTCTAGAGGTATTTACTTGTGTTCAAAAATGTTGTGTGGAAAGAGCTTCAGGCTCAGTTTGGGAATGGGGTGGGGGATTAATTGTCATGTAATCCAAATTGGAAAATTTTTTATATACTTCTGCTCAATTTCTATACTTGAAAGTTAATCCCCCAAAGTAAAATATCCTTGCGTGTAAGAAAATGTGATTCTAGTTTTAGGAAGATAAGAGTAAATTTTTCACCCTCTGCTGCCCGTACTAAGTTGGAAACTTTTTATCTCTGATTATTTTGAGCCTTTGCTAGAAGTTTTGAAGTAAAATCCAGGTTTTGAGTGTTTCACAAAATTATTTCTGCCTACCTCTTAATTTCATAATCTACCACTCCCCTCCCATCCCCTGCTGCTTTAAGATCCAGGCACAGTGGTTTCCTTACTACTTGTTCAATATATCAAAATATTTTCTAGGCCTTGTTCACAAAGGGCTTAAATCCACTTCCCCAGCTAGAAAATAATTTTTTCACTCATCTCCTTTACGTGTCCAAGCTAAAGAGGTTTGTCATTCCTAATCATTTTGAGACCACTCTTAACCCATCAACCCAGTCAGGTTACTGTCTTATGATACATTTCCATTTTGTTCTTAGTAATTATCATAATCTGAAGATATATTTCATTTCTGTTATTTAATATCTGTCTTCCCCACATGAACATAAGACGCAAGAGGAAAGAAAACTTTATTGTGTAAGTTATAAAACAGGAATGTAACACATGCCTGGGACATTATATTGCAGTATAGATGAGTGATAGATAGAATCAATGACTATGTATAGATAACCATAAATACTTTAAAACAAAAAGAATTGAGACTATGCTTATCCTCTGTTGGATATGTATTTCTAGATACCTAACACGATTTCATATATATATGAAATTACACACACATATAAATCTATCTATCTCAAGATATGTGTACTTGGTGTGCTTCTTGTTACTGCTACTAGGGGGTTTTTGCTTCTAGGCCTTCTCATCAGACAGAACTAGGAAATATAAGTATGTATTCTAATTCATGAGCACATAGACATCTATATTTCTGTGTCTGTATATGTATAGCTTTAACAAAAACATAAATTTATATTTATACCTCTAAATTCAATCTAATTCTACCAGGTTCATCTTAGCCCTCCACCTATCCTTATTTGTAACTTTCTTCTCTGACAGTGAGAAACTTGGCTTTCTTTTTCTGTGTTTACTTATTTGGCCAATCCTAGTGTATATCTAAAGTAGCTTCAGAACTACTAATCCATACCCTTGAAAATGTTCTAGCTTTAGCTAGAGAAACATTCATGATTCCAAAACAGAGGTAATGAAAGTAGAGATTTGACTTTCTTCAAATTGAGAAATTCGCTTTTAGAAAGACTTGGAGGGGAAATTCCCTGGTGGCGCAGTAGTTAAGAGTCCGCCTGCCGATGCAAGCGACATGGGCTCAAGCCCTGGTCCGGGAAGATCCCACATACCACTAAGCACGTGGCAACTAAGCACGTGTGCCACAGTTACTGAGCCTGTGCTCTAGAGCCTGCGAGCGACAACTACTGAGCCCACGTGCTACAACTACTGAAGCCCACGCACCTAGAGCCCAAACTCCACAAGAGAAGCCACTGCAATGAGAAGCCCGTGCACCACAATGAAGAGTAGTCCTCACTCGCTGCAACTAGAGAAAGCCCGCACGCAGCAGTGAAGACCCAAAGACGAAGACCAACACGGCAAAAAACAAATAAATAAATAAATTTATTTTTAAAAAAATAGAAAGACTTGGAGGAAGCCCATCGTTTACCAAAGTGTTCTTCAACAAGTCCTCATTGCTTGCTGCTAATTTCATCTTTAGCTTTCTTGATTCCTTGAGAAACACATCCAATCTAAATCTTCATTTCATCTCTCTGTCTAGCTTTGTGGAACAACAACCTGTTGTTGTGCTTGCATTGTAATTTGACATTATTATGGTGCCCAATTTCCTACCTTTGTTGTCTAGTTCATTTCAGAGCAATTGCTAGTAAGAGTTGTCCCTGCTCCTTACTTACCATTTAAGGAATCAATCCTAAACCAAATAGAGGGGGTAGCAGAAACATTTTTAATCCTTAACCTTTTAATCTTCTTATTTCCACCATTCTTAGCCTCATTCAAGACAATTATTCTTTAGAAGTCCCTCTTTCCCTAGATGACATAGCTACCCCATTCTACCATCTTTACTCAGGCTAAAACTTTAGAGACATTGTTGATTCTGCCCTTTACTTTGTTTTAAAATCTAATTAATGGCTTCACAGTTTAAATGTTAAGTTATCTTTCTCAGATTGGTGAGACTTCTTTCATGTTTTTATGTCCGTGAGAACCTTTTGTAATAATGCGAACCAGCAGAACATTCTGCATGGGAAATTGCAATTACTTGCCCCTATGCCCCAATGTCTTCTGCATACTGCTAAAAATAACCTTATTAAAACAGCTGATGATATGTTTTCTAGGGCCAATTAGATCACATAAGAATTAAGTACAATTTCTTAATCAAATATTCCAATCTTATCATGCTGTGATTTCAACCAGCACTTCTGGAGGTGATCCTTGCTCTTTCCCTTGACATCCATAACCCTTTAGTAAAAATAGAAAACTCTACATTCTATGAACCTTCCTTCATTTTAATTTTTCCTGTATTATTTTCTTTGTGTTTCAGAAGAAAAGTTATAGACCTAAAGACATATATTAGAAATTTTGAATTTCTGAGTTTTACTGATATAAGCACCTCTCTTAAAGGCTAGAAAAATAACAGCAAATTAATCCTAAAGATAGTACAAGAAAATATAAAGTTAGGAACAGATATCAATAAAATAGAAAACAAATATGCAATAAAAAAATCAACAAAGCTTAAAGTTGGTTTATTTAAATGTAAAATTGACAACCTTCTAAGATTGATAAGACTAATAAAAATATATGTATTATATAATTATGTATATAATAATTTATATATATATCATTTCAGTGGATAAAAATGAAATGACTTAGATCTACAGATATTAAAAAGGTAATAAAAAGATAATAAACTATAGTAAAGGTAATAAAATAGTATTGTGCATAATTTTATGGCTATATATACCCAAAGTGACACAAGTTGAGATTTAAAATTTATATTAAAGGTTTACCTCTATTGAAGAAATTGAAACAAAAAAGTCCTTCTTTCAAAGAAGTAAAGTTCATACAATTTACTAGTGAATTTTTCTAAATAGTTAAGGGCATAATAAAATACCATTTTTACATGAATCTTTTTTGAGAATAGAAAAAAGGAGCATTTCCTAATCTATTCATTTTTAGTGGTTAGCATAATTTTTATAATGAATCATGAAAAAAACTTTACAGAAAGGAAAATTACAAGTTAATTTCTTTCTGCATCTTAACATACATGCATGCATAGCCTAAACAAAATATTTCAAATAAATTCCAGCATGGATAAAGAGGATAATATGTTTGCCCAAGTGGGACCTATACCAGAAATACAAGTTTGGTTTAGTATTCAAAACTCAATTATTACGTTGTTATGTCATTAAAAAAATAAAGGAGAAAATGCAAATGGTCATCTCAATAGATTCAGGAGAAGCATCTGATAGATTCAACCACACTTAAACTGTATAAAAATATAGGAAATTTGGAATAGAATGGAACTATCTTAATTTGACATTTTATTTTAAAAACTATCATTCTTAATGATTATATATTGAAAATTTTTATCCTAAGACTAGGAAAATTAAAAGGATGTCTGCTAAGACTCAGTATATTCAATGCTATATTTGAGTTATTAGCCATTGCAGTAAGCTAGGAAACAAAATATATAAACATTGTAAGAGAATAAATAAAATGAATGAATATATCATTATAATGTATACAGAAAATCCAAAAGAATCTACAGACTTTATTAAAGTTAACAGTTAATCAAAGTTTCTTAATAAGAATCAGTGTCCAAAATTTAATATTTTTATATATTCTCAAAAAATAATTAGCAAATAAAGCTGAAATATTCAACTCCATGGCATCTAAAGAAAATTAAATAACTAGGCATAAGTCTAACACAAGTTATATAAGTCCTCTAGACTGAAAAAAACAAAATTCTATTAAAAGGAACTAAAGAAAAACTAAAATCTCCTCTATTTTATTTACAAATTCAATATGATTCCATTCAAATTTTCAGCAGATTTTTAAATTAGAAATTCATAAGATGATTTTAGAATGTATATGGGAATGAAAATGACCAAGAAAAGCCTAATTACTGATATTAGTTTTCTATTGCTGCAAACAGTTGCCACAAGCAGTGGCTTAAAACAAAATCCATTTGTTATCTCACAGTTTCTGTAGATCACAAGACCAGGCACAGCTCAGATGTGTTCTGTACTTAAGGTCATACAAGGGTATAATCAGGGTGTCAGCCAGGCTGCATGTTCATTTGGAGGACTGACTAGGGAAGAATCTATTTCTAAGCTCATTCAGGTTGTTGGTAGAATTCAGTTCCTTGCAGCTGTGAGGCTGAGGTCCCTGTTTTCTTGGTGGCTGTTAGCCACGGGTGAGTCTCAGCTCCTAGAGGTAGCCCTCATGACCTAATCACATAGCCTTCTTCAAAGGCAGTGGGAGAATCTTCACTTTGCTACATGATAGTCATATAATGTAATGTAATCATGGGAATGACAATGCCATCATTTTGTCTATATAACATAAACTAATCAAGGGAGCAATTATTCCACCATATCCCCAGGTCCTGTCCACACTCAAGGGGAGGGAACTATGCAGGGTATGTATACCAGGGGTTGGGAAACTCGAGGGCCATCTTAGAATTCTGTCTGCCACAGTATTCCCTAAGCATAAGAATTAAGCCTAAGGATGAACACACCAGTCATAAAGGCTAATTATAAAGCTGGTTAATAATGTCTATTATTCATTCAAGGATAGACAAATATGGTAATAGAAGAAAACTGAGTGACAGTAAACAGACCCACACACGTAGAACTGCTATTTGGTTTAAAGATGATAATGTAGTGCATTGAAGAAAAGATAAAGAATGGTGTGTCAATTAGATAGTTACCTTGAAAAAAATTGAAAACATAAGCAAATCTTCACCTCCTACCTTACATCATACCACAAAAATCAATTCCAAATGAATTGGATGTTTAAATGTGGAAATTAAAACAACAGAATTTATATAAGATAACATATGGAAAGATCTTTAGGACCTTGAGTTCAGCAAAGATATCTTGAGTAAGAAATAAACAGCATTAATCATATACATGGATAAATTTGGCTATTTTAAGTTAATTTGTATTTGTCAAAAGCACCATTAGAAAGTAAAAGTACAATGCACAAATTAGAAGATATTTTTCAATATATATCAAAGAACGCATACACAATATATGAAGAACTGACTTTTGGAGTATGACAAAAGAGAATAAGTAGCCAATAAACATTAAAATTTGTTTAACTTAATTTTTAATAATATGCAAATTAAACCCACAATATTATACAACTACACATCCACCAGAATGGCTAAAATTTAAAAGAAACCTAAAAATTGACAATCTAAGTTTTGGTCAGTATGTAGAGTAATCGGAAATTTTATAGATTACTGTCAGGAAAGTAATTTGGTAAATCCACTTTGGAGAAAAGCATAATTGTGTCTACAAAAGCTGGTCATATGCAAATCTTATTACTCAGGCATTCTGCTTCTAGGTATTTACCCTCATGTATGCATCAAAAGATATGGAGAATATTTATAGCAGCACTATTTGGATTTGCCCCAATTTGGAAACAACCCAAATGTCTATTAATAGTAGAATGGATAAGTAAATTTGGTATATTCATGGAATGCTAAAGAGCAATAAGAATTCATGAACTATTGCTACATTCAAGTAGAAAGATGAATCTCATAGATGTTGAATCAGAGAAACCCTATGCAAGAGCATGAATTACTGATTCAATTTATATGAATTATAAAAACAAGAACATCCAACTGATTGTGATAGAAGTCAGGATGGAGACTACTCTTGGCAATGGAAGTAAAGAAACTGGGAGGGCCATATGAGAGCCTTTGTACTGAGTTTTCTGCACATACACAAGTCTATACTTGTGTATGTGCAGGTTGTGAAAATTTGTTGAACTGTAATTTCATGGTCTGTGCATTTCTTGGTATATATGATATATTTCAGTAAACATTGTCTTAAAAAAGTACTTCAGCTTTGTAGGGTAGTGTTTAGGTAATTTTACTTAACTTTTAATTTGCATTGAATTTATACACACATCAACAGTCTATGTTTAACTGTGATAATTACCTGTTAATGCATTTATTTGTGCCTTGTATACTAAAATCAAGACTTGTGCTTGACTAGAGAGTACAATGTGACTACAGATTATTCAGTTTAAATTGTGACACTGAGAGCTTGTTGTTAGCCTGAACTTTGATGATGATAGTAATTTCAAGCAATTTACTCCATGTTTCCCCAAAGTGCACTTTATTTTGGGTACTGTAATATATTAATTTTATTCTTTTCCCCAAGAAAAAAGCAATATATGCTTGAAAAATTTTCCGTGTCAATATATGCAATGCTTTCACGTTGACTACATGCAAATTTAATTTAAATTAAATTTCAAAGTTAACTTTGAGTTAAGGTTTTTGTAATTCTGATTTAGTTTGTCTATCAACTAAATACATTTCTAATCAAGAAAGCTATCACTTTGTGGTTTTGCATCAAATATCCATAAAATAAATTTTTACCTGGGTTATAATTTTTAGAAGTATTGTTTTCTATTCTATACTAGTCTGACAGCTAAAAGATTTAAAAAAACGATTTACAGTCATCCCTTGGTATCCAACAGGGATTGGTTCCAGGACACTCTACAGATACTAAAATCTGCAATGCTCAAGCCCCTTGTATAAAATGATGTAGTATTTGTGTATAACCTATGCACATCTTCTCACATACTTTAAACCATATCTAGATTACTTATACTATTTAATACAAAATAAATGCTGTGTAAATAGTTGCAGATATGTGGCAAATTCAAATTTTGCTTTTGGAACTTTCTGGAGTGTTTTGTTTTTTGAATATTTTTAATCTGTGGTGGAACGCATCGATATGGAGGGCCAACTGTATATCATTTCCAGAACACTTTCTTAGTCCACTTATGTTTATTTCTGATACTTGGTGAGAAGAAAACTTTGAATTTCAATGAGCTCATTTTTTTTTGCGGTATGCGGGCCTCTCACTGTTGTGGCCTCTCCCGTTGTGGAGCACAGGCTCCGGACGTGTAGGCTCAGTGGCCATGGCTCACGGGCCCAGCCGCTCCACGGCATGTGGGATCTTCCCAGACCAAGGCACACACCCGTGTCCCCTGCATCGGCAGGCGGACTCTCAACCACTGCGCCACCAGGGAAGCCCCCAATGAACTCATTTGAAGAAACATTTCCCCAGCTTCTAAGAGTAAAAATTTCTCCGAGGGTTATAGACTTACAGAGTTCACAAATCATTTATCCATAGTAATTCATAGGAGGACAGTAAACTGTAACTGTGACATCTCCAGATCTTAGAAAAAACAGTATTTAATCTAACTACATTTATCTGCCCTTACACGAGGGCTTAAAGCTTTAGGAATAAAATCTTGAAATTTTATAAAAGTCTGTAATAGTCTTACAAAATTATTTCAGATTAAAAAGAATTAATTTTATCACTTTAAAACACATCGGACTCTAAATGTATTTTTACCCAGGCATTTTTGAGTAAAGATTTTGAGGAATAGAAAACATAACCCTATTTTTTCTATTTCTAGCCTAATCAAAGAATAAAATCAGTGTGGCAAGGAACATTTTCTAGATAACTGAAGCCTAACTAACTAAACATCGAAATGTTTAATTTTATTATTTTTAATGTAAATAAGAGGGAACTATTTCAAAACCCTTCCTGCCTTCTTAGAGACTAGTGAGGATAACTTGGCCATTTCTAGGAGTCTTACACATCTCAGGCTGCTGTAATAAAAATACTATAGGCTGGGTGGCTTAATAAGCAACAGAAACTTATTTCTTTCAGCTCTAGAGGGTGGAAGTCCAAGATCAGAGTGCTAACACAGTCACGTTCTGGTGAGGATGCTCTTCCAGATTGCAGACTACCAACTTCCTGTATACGCACATGGCAGAGTAAAGAGGGGAAGCAAGCTCCTTCATGACTCTCATAAGGGCATTAATCCCATTCATGAAGACTCAACCCTCATGACCTCATCTAAGCGTAATTACCTCTCAAATGCCCCACCCCTTGATATCATTAAATCGGGGTAGGATTTCAACATGTCAATTTTGGGGGGACACAAACTTTCAGTCCATAACACTAGGTGACCTTTAAATGGATCAGATATTTTCAAATGTTATCTAATTTGGGCCTCTATTATAATGAACTATATAGCATGTTTTCTCCAGTCCGTATTATTTTACTTGAACTAAATATCAGTAATATAAGTTTTTTCATTTCAGGCATTTGAAATATGTTTGGGGAAATGTTTAAGTATTCTCAAATTCAATGAAGAAACATTTATTAATTACCTCTTATATGTCAATCACTGTGCTAAGATTTGGGGATACAAAGATGAATTAAAAAGGGCCCTGATCTAAAGAGTATATGGTGATAACAGTCAAGTAAATTTTAATAAGGTGTAATGTCTATAATAAGTGTAGATACTAGGTACAATGATGATAAGAAACACAGATCTACCTAAGTGGAAAGAGAAGTCAATTCTGTTGGGTTTTTTCCTCCTAAGTTTAGAGACGTGATACTTTAAAGATTCATAAAATAAGTCCAGTAAGTTGTGATCAATATTTAAAAAAAAATAGATGAATAGAAATTATGAGATGTATCAAGTAGTAAGATTAAGGATTTTTATGTGAAACTTTTTTTCTTATATATGTATACACAGGCATACATGCACATATTTGTGTACTTGGCTGGTCTTTAAAATACATCCCAATCATATTGGGAGTCAACATCTAAAAAGTTTTGAAAGTTTTTTTTCTTTTTTTGCACTACTGAAATAAGAAATAGGAGATGCAAAACATAGACAAATAAAACAAGATATCATATTCAACTTACTATAGTTAGTTTTGTTTGTCTGGATTGTAGACTATGTGTTAGGGAAATAAATGGAGGGAAGATGTATGTAGAAGCCCCATAATGTAATGTTTTAAATGATCTTTAATGAATTATACTTTTGAAATTTGTTTTATCAATAGGACACGATGTTTCTACTGTCACAATATAAGCCACACTTTTCTTCAATTATACATAAAGATTAAATTTGAACAGCAAGGTAAAGTTAAAAGGAAGTGTTTATTGTTTATGTGTTACTCCAGGAATTTGGGGGCAAGATGATGGGATTAATATTTTTTTAGCCCAGGTACCCAGTCAGTTATTCAAAGATCAAGAGATAACTCCCAATCAGAATGAACAGGAACAGGTCTGGTGGTAAACACAATCCTTAAGCTCCAAAGCATTTTACCTGAAATGAAACAGACTCATTTAGGGGAAGAAGTGTGCAAGTGCTTCAAGTTGGTTTAGGGGTACATGAGAACTTGCTAATGAGAATAGATGACTTGGGATGTCATGTGTGATGCCATATCCATTGTCTTTTGACCCTGTCTTTGGAAGAATTTGAATCAAAATATTATAGTATGAGGTCAAGAATAATCCCAGAATTATATAAGAGGTTGTAAGAAATTCGTAGGGCTCTATTTTTGGCCTATTAGATGAATTTTAAACACATTTCAACTCAATAGGAAGATTATAATTATTGAATGAGAAGATATTATTTTGACAAAAATTTTCCTATATACACTGAGCAGGTATGCAAAGTCAAGGATAACTGGAAAAGTTATTTTATGAGGCAGTAACAAAAGCAACATCAAGGCCAGGAGAAGAGATGAAGTGACCACGGATGTCCCTAGGCACAGGCATAAGAAATAGCAGAGAGCAAGGGACTAGGGAAGCTATGGAAATGGATCCAATATTCATTCATTAATTTATCAGTCATTTACAGCACACAGGATAACTATGTGAGTTGTTTATCTCAATTTATTAATATTAGTTAAACCTTAATCTAGAAGAATCTTCAAAGTTGTTTTGTTTTTTAATTACTTCTGCTCAGCACCTGTCTGAATGTAATTAATAAAGCACATTATCCTAAGTATCTAATCAAGTCCTCTGCACTGTAGTACACAATCCATTTCCTCATGGAAAGTTTCTGTCTTGAAAACTATACTAGTCATCCACTTAGAAATGTTACTGCCTTCTACTTAGCCTAAACTTAAACCATTCTACGCTATTTATTTGAAGGAAGTTTTGTTTTTTTGCATTTCAGCATGTCCACTTAAATTCCCATTGTGTTGTTAGGAGTTACTTACCTGAAAAAGTGAAATTGCTACATTTTTATGTCTAAGGGCAGCAGTCTCTTGTGCACAATTAACAACTCAGCCTTGAGCCAGCCAGCCAGCTGGCATACTCTGTAGACATAAGGAGCAACAACCTCAATTTGGTTATATTTCTGTTTGATATGGGCTGGAAATATTGCAAAATGTCATATATATATATATATATATATATATATATATATATATATAAAGTCATATTTACAATCATTTCATAGATTAATAGAAACAGAAGACAAAACCCAGGATATTTATTATGTGATAGTTATACATGCATATTTTTCTGACTATCAAAAACAAAAAATTTTCCTTGGCTCATGTTGCATATTTTTAATGCATTTGAGGTATTCATTTCATGTTGGATCTTATATGCACAGATTTGGATTGATTCACCTTGTCATCCTCCTTAATTTTTTCATTTTTTTTTAATCTCCCATTCCAATAACTTTCCTTCTCATCATACTAACACATTATCACAAATAAAATACAAAACCTGCCAATTCTCCATCTCTACCTTTATTTATAGATGTACATATAAGTGATTAATACTTAACTTTGTGTCATATGTGGTTTCAAAAACTGTATATATTTAGACTCAGGTGTTGCTAAGCAGGTAGAATGTGGTTCTAGAGAGGTGGGCATCTATCTTAACCATCACATAGAAAGAATCTGTCTAGGAGATTGGTTCAAGATGGTGGAGTAGAAGGACATGTGCTCACCCCCTCTTGCGAGAGCACTGGAATCACAACTAACTGCTGAACAAGCATTGACAGGAAGACACTGGAACCCACCAAAAAAGATACCCCACATCCAAAGACAAAGGAGAAACCACAATGAGACGGTAGGATGGGCATAATCACAATGAAATCAATTCCCATAACCACTGGGTGGGTAACTCACAAACTGGAGAACACTTATACCACAGAAGTCTACCCACTGGAGTGAAGGTTCTGAGCCCCACATCAGTCTTCCCAACCAGGGGGTCTGGCAACAGGAGGAGGAATTCCTAGAGAATCAGATTTTGAAGGCTAGAGGGATTTGATTGCAGGACTATGACAGGGCTGAGGGAAACAGAGACTCCACTCTTGGAGAGCACACACAAAGTAGTGTGCACATCCGGACCCAGGAGAAGGAGCAGTATCCCGATAGGAGACTGAACGAACCCTACCTGCTAGTGTTGGAGGGTCTTCTGCAGAGGTGGCGGTGGCTATGGCTCACCGTGGGGACAAGGACACTGGCAGCAGAAGTTCTGGGAAGTACTCCTTGCCATGAGCCCTCCCAGAGTCCGCCATCAGCCCCACCAAAGAACTGGGTAGGCTCCAGTATTGGTTCGCCTCAGGCCAAACAACCAACAGGGAGGAACCCAGCCCCACCCATCAGCAGACAAACGGATTAGTGTTTTACTTATCTCTGCACACCAGAGCAACACCCAGCTCTACACACTACCAATCCCTCCCATCAGGAAATTTTCACAAGCCTCTTAGATAGCCTCATCCACCAGAGGGCAGACAGCAGAAGCAAGAAGAACTACAATCCTGCAGCCTGTGGAAGAAAAACCACATTCACAGAAAGATAGACAAGATGAAAAGGCAGAGGGCTATGTACCAGGTGAAGGAACAAGATAAAACCCCAGAAAAACAACTAAATGAAGTGCAGATAGGCAACCTTTCAGAGAAAGAATTCAGAATAATGATAGTGAAGATGATCCAGGACCATGGGAAAAAAATGGACGCAAAGATTGAGAAGATGCAAGAAATGTTTAACAAAGACCTAGAAGAATTAAAGAACAAACAGCTAGAAGAATTAAACAATGAACAAACAGAGATGAACAATACAATAACTGAAATGAAAAATACACTAGAAGGAATCAATAGCAGAGTAACTGAGGTAGAAGAACAGATAAGTGACCTGGAAGACAGGATGGTGGAATTTACTGCCTCGGAACAGAATAAAGAAAAAAGAATGAAAAGAAATGAAGACGGCCAAAGAGACTTCTGGGACAACATTAAAGGCAAAAACATTTGCATTATAGGGGTCCCAGAAGGAGAAGAGAGAGGGGAAGGACCCGAGAAAATATTTGAAGAGATTATAGTTGAAAACATCCCTAATATGGGACAAAAATAGCCCAAGTCCAAGTCCAGGAAGCGCAGAGAGTCCCAGTCAGGATAAACCCAAGGAGAAACACACTGAGACACATGGTAATCAAACTGACAAAAATTAAAGAGAAAGAAAAATTATTGAAAGCAACAAGGGAAAAACAACAAATAATATACAAGGGAACTCCCATAAGCTTAAGAGCTGATTTCTCAGCAGAAACACTACAAGCGAGAAGGGAGTGGCATGATATATTTAAAGTGATGAAGTGATGAAAGGGAAGAACCTACAACAAGATTACTCTATCCAGCAAGTATCTCATTCAGATTCGATGGAGAAATCAAAAGCTTTACAGAAAATCAAAAGCTAAGAGAATTCAGCACCACCAAACCAGCTCTACAACAAATGCTAAAGGAACTTCTC
Organism: Aethalodelphis obliquidens; assembly: GCF_003676395.1. Taxonomy (NCBI): domain Eukaryota; kingdom Metazoa; phylum Chordata; class Mammalia; order Artiodactyla; family Delphinidae; genus Aethalodelphis; species Aethalodelphis obliquidens. Next base: position 16,287,009 of record NW_020837954.1, read on the forward strand.
TAAGTGAGAAACACAAGAAAAGGACCTACAAAAACAAACCCATAACAATTAAGAAAATGGTAATAGGAACATACATATTGATAATTACCTTAAATGTTAATGAATTACATGCTCCAACCAAAAGACACAGGCTTGCTGAATGTATACAAAAACAAGAGCCATATATATGCTGTCTACAAGAGACCCACTTCAGACCTAGGGAACCATACAGACTGAAAGTGAGGGGTTGGAAAAAGATATTCCATGAACATGGAAATCAAAAGAAAGCTGGAGTAGCAATTCTCATATCAGACAAAGTAGATTTTAAAATAAAGACAATTACGAGAGACAAAAAAAGACACTACATAGTGATCAAGGGATCAATCCAAGAAGAAGATATAACAGTTATAAATATACATGCACCCAACATAGGAGCATCTCAATACATAAGGCAACTGCTAACAGCTATAAAAGAGGAAATCGACAGTAACACAATAATAGTGGGGGACTTTAACACCTCACTGACACCAATGGACGCATCATCCAAACAGAAAATTAATAAGGAAACACAAGGTTGAAATGACACAATAGACCAGATAGATTTAATTGATATTTATAGGACAATCCATCCAAAACCAGCAGATTACACTTTCTTCTCAAGGGCACGTGCAACATTCTCCAGGATATATCACATCTTGGGTCACAAATCAAGCCTCAGTAAATTTAAGGTAATTGAAATCATATCAAGCATCTTTTCTAACCACAACGCTATGAGATTAGAAATCAATAACAGGGAAAAAAACGTAAAAAACACAAACACAAGGAGGCTAAACAATATGTTACTAAATAACCAAGAGTTTACTGAAGAAATCAAAGAGGAAATCAAAAAATTCCTAGAGACAAATTACAATGAAAACAAGATGATGCAAAACCTATGGGATGCAGCCAAAGCAGTTCTAAGAGGGAAGTTTATAGCAATAAGCCTACCTCAAGAAACAAGAAAAATCTCAAATAAACAATCAAATCTTACACCTAAAGGAACTAGAGAATGAAGAACAAACAAAACCCAAAGTTAGTAGAAGGAAAGAAATCATAAAGAGCAGAGCAGAAATAAATCAATAGCAAAGATCAATAAAACTAAAAGCTGGTTCTTTGAGAAAATAAACAAAATTGATAAGCCGTTAGCCAGGTTCATCAAGATTAAGAGGGAGAGGATTCAAATCGATAAAATTAGAAATGAAAAAGGAGACGTTACAACAGACATTGCAGAAATACAAAGCATCCTAAGAGACTACTACAAGCAACTCTATGCCAATAAAATGGATAACCTGGAAGAAATGGACAAATTCTTAGGTATAACCTTCCAAGACTGAACCAGGAAGATATAGAAAATATGAACAGACCAATCACAAGTAATGAAATTAAAACTGTGGAAAACATCTTCCAACAAACAAAAGTCCAGGACCAGACGGCTTCACAGGCAAATTCTATCACACATTTAGGGAAGGGCTAACAACCATCCTTCTCAAACTCCTCCAAAATATTGCAGAGGAGTGAACACTCCCAAACTCATTCTATGAGGCCACCATCACCCTGATACCAAAACCAGACAAAGATACTACAAAAAAAGAAAATTACAGACCAATATCACTGATGAATATGGATGCGAAAATCCTCAAAAAATACTGGCAAACAGAATCCAACAACGCATTAAAGGATCATACACCATGATCAAGTGGGATTTATCCCAGGGATGCAAGGATTCTTCTATATACGCAAATCAATCGATGTGATACACCATATTAACAAATTAAAGAATAAAACCATATGATCATCTCAATAGATGCAGGAAAAGCTTTTGACAAAATTCAACACCCATTTATGATAAAAACTCTCCAGAAAGTGGGCATAGAGGGAACCTACCTCAACATAATAAAAGCCATATATGACAAACCCACAGGAAACATCATTCTCAATGGTGAAAAACTGAAACCATTTCCTCTAAGATCAGGAACAAGAAAAGAATGTCCACTCTCCCGACTATTATTCAACATAGTTTTGGAAGTCCTAGCCACAGCAATCAGAGAAAAAAATAAAAGGAATAAAAATTGGAAAAGAAGAAGTAAAACTGTCACTGTTTGCAGATGACATGATATTACACATAGAGAATCCTAAAGATGCCACCAGAAAACTACTAGAGCTAATCAATGAATCTGGTAAAGTACCAGGATACAAAATTAATGTACAGAAATCTCTTGCATTCCTATATACTGATGATGAAAAATCTGAAAGAGAAGTTAAGTAACACTCCCATTTACCATTGCAACAAAAAGAATAAACACCTAGGAATAAACCTACATAGGGAGACAGAAGACCTGTATGCAGAAAACTATAAGACACTGATGAAAGAAATTAAAGATGATACAAACAGATGGAGAGATATACCATATTCTTGGATTGGAAGAATCAACACTGTGAAAGTGACTATACTACCTAAAGCAACCTACAAATTCAATGCAGTCCCTATCAAATTACCAATGGCATTTGTCACAGTACTAGAACAAAAAATATCACAATTTGTTTGGAAACACAAAAGACCCGAAATAGCCAAAGCAGTCTTGAGAGAAAAAAACGGAGCTGGAGGAATCAGGCTCCCCAACTTCAGACAGAGCTACAGTAATCAAGACAGTATGGTACTGGCACAAAAAGAGAAATATAGATCAATGGAACAGCATAGAAAGCCCAGAGATAAACCCACACACCTATCGTCAACTAATCTGTAACAAAGGAGGCAAGGATATACAATGGAGAAAAGACAGTCTCTTCAATAAGTGGTGCTGGGAAAACTAGACAACTACATGTAAAAGAATGAAATTAGAACACTCCCTAACACCATATACAAAAATAAACTCAAAATGGATTAGAGACCTAAATGTAAGACTGGACGCTATAAAACTCTTAGAGGAAAATATTGAAGAACACTCTTTGACATAAATCACAGCAAGATCTCTTTTGATCCACCTCCTAGAGTAATGGAAATAAAAATAGAAATAAACAAATGGGACCTAATGAAACTAAAAAGCTTTTGCAAAGCAAAGGAAACTACAGACAAGACGAAAAGACAGACCTTAGAATGGGACAAAGTATTTGAAAATGAAACAACAGAAAAAGGATTAATCTCCAAAATATATAAACAGCTCATGCAGCTCTATATTAAAAAAGCAAACAACCCAATCAAATAATGGGCAGAAGAACTAAATAGACATTTCTCCAAAGAAGACATACAGATGGCCAAGATGCACATGAAAAGCTGCTCAACGTCACTAATTATTAGAGAAATGATATCAAAACTACAATGAGGTATCACCTCACACCAGTTAGAACGGGCATCATCAGAAAATCTACAAACAACAAATGTTGGAGAGGGTTTGGAGAAAAGGGAACACTCTTGCACTGTTGATGGGAATGTAAATTAATACAGCCACTATGGAGTACAGTATGGAGGTTCCTTAACAAACCAAAAAAAAAGTACCATATGACCCAGCAATCCCACTACTGGGCATATACCCAGAGAAAACCACAATTCAAAAAGAGACATGCACCTCAGTGTTCATTGCAGTAGTATTTACAATAGCCAGGTCATGGAAGCAATCTAAATGCCCATCGACAGACAAATGGATAAAGAAGTTGTGGTACATATATACAATGGAATATTACTCAGCCATAAAAAAGGAACGAAACTGAGTCATTTGTTGAGACATGGATGGATCTAGAGACTGTCATACAGAGTGAAGTGAGTCAGAAGGAGGAAAACAAATACTGTATATTAACGCATATATGTGGAACCTAGAAAAATGGTACAGATGAACTCGTTTGCAGGGCAGAAATAGAGACACAGATGTAGAGAACAAATGTATGGACACCAAGGGGAGAAGTAGCGGGGGTCAGGGGGACGGCTGGTGTGATGAAGATTGGGAGATTGGGATTGATAGATATACACTAATATGTATAAAATGGATAACTAATAAGATCCTGCTGTAGAAAAAAAAAATTGTACATGTTTAATGCAATATTCTACTCCAACTTGCTTTTTAACTCAGCACTTTTTGAGATAATCCATGCTGAAAAAAATCCATAGATTTTGTGATATATTTCATTAATTATTTAGTATTCCAGCTCGTGTTATGCCATATTTTATCTAGCCATTGACACAACTGAAGTACGCTAAGCTGTTTCTTAGGATGCATGAGTAACATCCTCACACGTGTCTCCATGTGTGCTATGTGCAGATTTCTTTAGGATGTATATCTAAGGGTATTGCTTTGGTCTAAAGGTAAATTTTCACTTTACTTATACTACCAAATTGTTCTTTAATATTATTGTTATATACCTTTACCATCCACATATTTGAGTTTCTCTTTTCCCCATACCCTTAAATGGAGGTGCAATCATACTTTTTTTTTTTTTTTTTAACATCTTTATTGGAGTATAATTGCTTTACAATGGTATGTTAGTTTCAGCTTCACAACAAAATGAATCAGTTATATATATACATATATTCCCATATCTCTTCCCGCTTGCGTCTCCCTCCCTCCCACCCTCCCTATCCCACCCCTCCAGGCAGTCACAAAGCACCGAGCTGATCTCCCTGTGCTATGCGGCTGCTTCCCACTAGCTATCTACCTTACGTTTGGTAGTGTATATATGTCCATGCCTCTTTATCGCTTTGTCACCGTTTACCCTTCCCCCTCCCCATAGTCTCAAGTCCATTCTCTAGTAAGTCTGTGTCTTTATTCCTGTTTCACCCCTAGGTTTTTCATGACTTTTTTTTTTTTTTTAAATTCCATATATATGTGTTAGCATACGGTATTTGTCTCTCTCTTTCTGACTTACTTCACTCTGTATGACAGACTCTAGGTCTATCCACCTCATTACAAATAGCTCAATTTCGTCTCTTTTTATGGCTGAGTAATACTCCATTGTATATATGTGCCACATCTTCTTTATCCATTCATCTGATGATGGACACTTAGGTTGTTTCCATCTCTGGGCTATTGTAAATAGAGCTGCAATGAACATTTTGGTACATGACTCTTTTTGAATTATGGTTTTCTCAGGGTATATGCCCAGTAGTGGGATTGCTGGGTCATATGGTAGTTCTATTTGTAGCTTTTTAAGGAACCTCCATACTGTTCTCCACAGTGGCTGTATCAATTTACATTCCCACCAACAGTGTAAGAGGGTTCCCTTTTCTCCACACCCTCTCCAGCATTTATTGTTTCTAGATTTTTTGATGATGGCCATTCTGACTGGTGTGAGATGATATCTCATTGTCGTTTTGATTTGCATTTCTCTAATGATTAGTGATGTTGAGCATTCTTTCATGTGTTTGTTGGCACTCTGTATATCTTCTTTGGAGAAATGTCTATTTAGGTCTTCTGCCCATTTTTGGATTGGGTTGTTTGTTTTTCTGTTATTAAGCTGCATGAGCTGCTTATAAATTTTGGAGATTAATCCTTTGTCAGTTGCTTCATTTGCAAATATTTTCTCCCATTCTGAGGGTTGTCTTTTGGTCTTCTTTATGGTTTCCTTTGCTGCGCAAAAGCTTTTAAGTTTCATTAGGTCCCATTTGTTTACTTTTGTTTTTATTTCCATTTCTCTAGGAGGTGGGTCAAAAAGGACCTTGCTGTGATTTATGTCATAGAGTGTTCTGCCTATGTTTTCCTCTAAGAGTTTGATAGTTTCTGGCCTTACATTTAGGTCTTTAATCCATTTTGAGCTTATTTTTGTGTGTGGTGTTAGGGAGTGATCTAATCTTATACTTTTACATGTAGCTGTCCAGATTTCCCAGCACCACTTATTGAATAGGCTGTCCTTTCTCCACTGTACATTTCTGCCTCCTTTGTCAAAGATAAGGTGACCATATGTGCGTGGGTTTATCTCTGGGCTTTCTATCCTGTTCCATTGATCTATCTTTCTGTTTTTGTGCCAGTACCATACCGTCTTGATAACTGTAGCTTTGTAGTATAGTCTGAAGTCAGGGAGCCTGATTCCTCCAGTTCCTTCTTTCATTCTCAAGATTGCTTTGGCTATTCGGGGTGTTTTGTGTTTCCATACAAATTGCAAAATTTTTTGTTCTAGTTCTGTGAAAAATGCCAGTGGTAGTTTGATAGGGATTGCATTGAATCTATAGATTGCTTTGGGTAGTAGAGTCATTTTCACAATGTTGATTCTTCCAATCCAAGAACATGGTATATCTCTCCATCTATTTGTATCATCTTTAATTTCTTTCATCAGTGTCTTATAATTTTCTGCATACAGATCTTTTGTCTCCTTAGGTAGGTTTATTCCTAGATATTTTATTCTTTTTGTTGCAATGGTAAATGGGAGTGTTTTCTTGATTTCACTTTCAGATTTTTCATCATTAGTATATAGGAATGCCAGAGATTTCTGTGCATTAATTTTATATCCTGCCACTTTACCAAATTCATTGATTAGCTCTAGTAGTTTTCTGGTAGCATCTTTAGGGTTCTCTATGTATAGGATCATGTCATCTGCAAACAGTGACAGCTTTACTTCTTCTTTTCTGATTTGGATTCCTTTTATTTCCTTTTCTTCTCTGATTGCTGTGGCTAAAACTTCCAAAACTATGTTGAATAACAGTGGTGAGAGTGGGCAACCTTGTCTTGTTCCTGATCTTAGTGGAAATGCTTTCAGATTTTCACCATTGAGGATGTTTGCTGTGGGCTTGTCATATATGGCCTTTATTATGTTGAGGAAAGTTCCCTCTATGCCTACTTTCTGCAGGGTTTTTATCATAAATGGGTGTTGAATTTTGTCAAAAGCTTTCTCTGCATCTATTGAGATGATCATATGGTTTTTCTCCTTCAGTTTGTTAATATGGTTTATCACATTGATAGATTTGCGTATATTGAAGAATCCTTGCATTCCTGGAATAAACCCCACTTGATCATGGTATATGATCCTTTTAATGTGCTGTTGGATTCTGTTTGCTAGTATTTTGTTGAGGATTTTTGCATCTATGTTCATCAGTGATATTGGCCTGTAGTTTTCTTTCTTTGTGACACCCTTGTCTGGTTTTGGTATCAAGGTGATGGTGGCCTCGTAGAAGGACTTTGGGAGTGTTCCTCCCTCTGCTATATTTTGGAAGAGTTTGAGAAGGATAGGTGTTAGCTCTTCTCTAAATGTTTGATAGAATTCGCCTGTGAAGCCATCTGGTCCTGGGCTTTTCTTTGTTGGAAGATTTTTAATCACAGTTTCAATTTCAGTGCTTGTGATTGGTCTGTTCGTATTTTCTATTTCTTCCTGATTCAGTCTTGGCAGGTTGTGCATTTCTAAGAATTTGTCCATTTCTTCCAGATTGTCCATTTTATTGGCATAGAGTTGCTTGTAGTAATCTCTCATGATCTCTTTTATTTCTGCAGTGTCAGTTGTTACCTCTCCTTTTTCATTTCTAATTCTATTGATTTGAGTCTTCTCCCTTTTTTTCTTGATGAGTCTGGCTAGTGGTTTATCTATTTTGTTTATCTTCTCAAAGAACCAGCTTTTAGTTTTATTGATCTTTGCTATTGTTTCCTTCATTTCTTTTTCATTTATTTCTGATCTGATTTTTATGATTTCTTTCCTTCTGCTAGCTTTGGGGTTTTTTTGTTCTTCTTTCTCTAATTGCTTGAGGTGCAAGGTTAGGTTGTTTATTCGAGATGTTTCCTGCTTCTTAAGGTGGGCTTGTATTGCTATAAACTTCCCCCTTAGAACTGCTTTTGCTGCATCCCACAGGTTTTGGGTCGTTGTGTCTCCATTGTCATTTGTTTCTAGGTATTTTTTGATTTCCTCTTTGATTTCTTCAGTGATCACTTCATTATTAAGTAGTGTATTGTTTAGCCTCCATGTGTTTGTATTTTTTACAGATCTTTTCCTGTAATTGATATCTAGTCTCATGGCGTTGTGGTCAGAAAAGATACTTGATACAATTTCAATTTTCTTAAATTTACCAAGGCTTGATTTGTGACCCAAGATATGATCTATCCTGGAGAATGTTCCATGAGCACTTGAGAAAAATGTGTATTCTGTTGTTTTTGGATGGAATGTCCTATAAATATCAATTAACTCCATCTCGTTTAATGTATCATTTAAAGCTTGTGTTTCCTTATTTATTTTCATTTTGGATGATCTGTCCATTGGTGAAAGTGGGGTGTTAAAGTCCCCTACTATGAATGTGTTACTGTCGATTTCCCCTTTTATGGTTGTCAGTATTTGCCTTATGTATTGAGGTGCACCTATGTTGGGTGCATAAATATTTACAATTGTTATATCTTCCTCTTGGATCGATCCCTTGATCATTATGTAGTGTCCTTCTTTGTCTCTTCTAATAGTCTTTGTTTTAAAGTCTATTTTGTCTGATATGAGAATTGCTACTCCAGCTTTCTTTTGGTTTCCATTTGCATGAAATACCTTTTTCCATCCCCTTACTTTCAGTCTGTATGTGTCTCTAGGTCTGAAGTGGGTCTCTTGTAGACAGCAAATATATGGGTCTTGTTTTTGTATCCATTCAGCCAATCTTTGTCTTTTGGTGGGAGCATTTAGTCCATTTACATTTAAGGTAATTATCGATATGTGTGTTCCTATTCCCATTTTCTTAATTGTTTTGGGTTCGTTATTGTAGGTCCTTTCCTTCTTTTGTATTTCTTGCCTAGAGAAGTTCCTTTAGCAGTTGTTGTAGAGCTGGTTTGGTGGTGCTGAAGTCTCTCAGCTTTTGCTTGTCTGTAAAGGTTTTAATTTCTCCATCAAATCTGAATGAGATCCTTGCTGGGTACAGTAATCTTGGTTGCAGGTTTTTCTCCTTCAACACTTTCAATATGTCCTGCCACTCCCTTCTGGCTTGCAGAGTTTCTGCTGAAAGATCAGCTGTTAACCTTATGGGGATTCCCTTGTGTGTTATTTGTTGTTTTTCCCTTGCTGCTTTTAATATGTTTTCTTTGTATTTAATTTTTGACAGTTTGATGAATATGTGTCTTGGCGTATTTCTCCTTGGATTTATCCTGTATGGGACTCTCTGTGCTTCCTGGACTTGATTAACTATTTCCTTTCCCATATTAGAGAAGTTTTCAACTATAATCTCTTCAAATATTTTCTCAGTCCCTTTCTTTTTCTCTTCTTCTTCTGGAACCCCTATAATTCGAATGTTGGTGCATTTAATGTTGTCCCAGAGGTCTCTGAGACTGTCCTCAGTTCTTTTCATTCTTTTTTCTTTATTCTGCTCTGCAGTAGTTATTTCCACTATTTTATCTTCCAGGTCACTTATCCGTTCTTCTGCCTCAGTTATTCTGCTATTGATCCCTTCTAGAGTACTTTTAATTTCATTTATTGTGTTGTTCATCGTTGCTTGTTTCATCTTTAGTTCTTCTAGGTCCTTGTTAACTGATTCTTGCAATTTGTCCATTCTGTTGTCCATTCTATCTCCAAGATTTTGGATTAACCTTACTATCATTATTCTGAATTCTTTTTCAGGTAGACTGCCTATTTCCTCTTCATTTGTTAGGTCTGGTGGGTTTTTATCTTGCTCCTTCATCTGCTGTGTGTTTTTCTGTCTTTTCATTTTGCTTATCTTACTGTGTTTGGGGTCTCCTTTTTTGCAGGCTGAAGGTTCGTAGTTCCTGTTGTTTTTTGTGTCTGTCCCCAGTGGCTAAGGTTGGTTCAGTGGGTTGTGTAGGCTTCCTGGTGGAGGGTACTAGTGCCTGTGTTCTGGTGGATGAGGCTGGATCTTGTCTTTCTGGTGGGCAGGTCCACGTCTGGTGGTGTGTTTTGGGGTGTCTGTAGACTTATTATGATTTTGGGCAGCCTCTCTGCTAATGGGTGGGGTTGTGTTCCTGTCCTGCTAGTTGTTTGGCATAGGATGTCCAGCACTGTAGCTTGCTGGTCGTTGAGTGAAGCTGGGTGCTGGCGTTGAGATGGAGATCTGTCGGAGATTTTTGCTGTTTGATACTATGTGCAGCTGGGAGGCCTCTTGTGGACCAGTGTCCTGAAGTTGGCTCTCCCACCTCAGAGGCACAGCACTGACTCCTGGCTGCAGCACCAAGAGCCTTTCATCCACAGGGCTCCTTAATTTGGGATGATTCGTTGTCTATTCATGTATTCCACAGATGCAGGGTATATCAAGTTGATTGTGGAGCTTTAATCCGCTGTTTCTGAGGCTGCTGGGAGAGATTTCCCTTTCTCTTCTTTGTTCTCACAGTTCCCAGGGGCTCAGCTTTGGATTTGGCCCCGCCCGTGCGTGTAGGTCGCCGGAGGGCATCTGTTCTTTGCTCAGACAGGACGGGGTTAAAGGAGCCGCTGATTCGGAGGCTCTGGCTCACCCAGGCCGGGGGGGTAGGGAGGGTCACGGAGTGGAGTGCGGGGCGGGCCTGCAGCGGCAGAGGCCGGCGTGACGTTGCAGCCTGAGGCGTGCCGTGCGTTCTCCCGGGGGAGCCGTCCCTGGATCCCGGGACCCTGGCAGTGGCGGGCTGCACAGGCTCCCCGGAAGGGCGTGTGGCTAGTGACCTGCGTTCGCACACAGGCCTCCTGGCGGCGGCAGCAGCGGCCCTAGCGTCCCATGTCCGTCTCTGGGCTCCGCACTCTTAGCCGCGGCTCGCGCCCGTCCCTGGAGCTCTCTCAAGCAGCGTTCTTAATCCCCTCTCCCCTCTCCTCGTGCACCAGCAATCATACTTTTAAATTTGTCTGTCTACTGGGTGAAAAATGTTTTCTCCTTGTTTCACTTTGCATTTCTTTGAGTACTAGTGAGGCTGAGTGGCATCTTTATGTTTCATGTAGGAATTGCCTCCTCATAGCCTCTGCCCATATTTTCTGTAGTTACCATTTTCTATTTATATGAATTTGTATATTCATGTTGCTTTGTTTTCTCTCACTACTAATCTTTTATTATATATTTTCAAACATAAAATGTTTTATCTATGGTACTTTTTTCTACCTTCTATAGTTAATCATATTAGCTCTTTGTTTTTCTTTATCCCTCTAACATTTCCTGTTATGTCAATTTTAGTTTGTTCCAGCAAATTTTGTTTTGTAGTGCTTTCACTGGAGTTCTCTTCCAAAACTTCCATAGATTTCCTCTGTATCCTTAGATTATTCAGGGGTGAGTGTGTGAAACATGGGTGGGTTTTTTTCTTCTTCTTATGGAATTATAAAAATTATCTTTCTAATATTGATTTCTAATTAAATTGCATTGTAAACTAAGAATTTTTACTCTAAAATTAAAATTCTTATAATTTCTTGAGACAGCCACTATTCTGTATTATGTGGCCAGTATTTCCTAATATTTTTATTATGTGATGAAAATTTTTATTTTCTATTCCTTAGGTATAAATTCTTTGGAATAACAAGATTGAAGGTATGTAACTATATCACTTCTAATTTTTTGTCTGCTTGACATGTTAGCTTATGGGAGAAATATGTTGATTTCAAAACTGACCATTGTCCCCTTCATTGGCACCTCAGCTGCTGCTCCTCCTCATGCTATTCCCTCTTCTTCTCTCCTTCTTTGGTTAATATTTGTCTGATATATATTTTTCTGTTATTTTATCTACAAATTCTAAAGACAAATATTAACTGTATTCTGTCCCTTAGCATATTTTTTTATTTGTGCTTATTTAAAATATTATTTCCCTTCCTTTTGCTCCCTTCTACCTCTTACCCTTCTATTCTTCCTTTCCCAACACAGCTCCAAAATTTTTACCTCTGGCATTTTAGTTCTGGATGTTTATGGGAAAATACTATTATTATTGGATAGGCAACAAAAAAATTCAGTTACTTTTGCTCTTTATATGTTTTAATTTTCCTCCTGGATATATATTTTTTCTTATTGGATAGCATATAATAATCATTTTGGAGAAGGTCTCTGGGTGATAAACTGTCTGAATCATATATGTGTCTGAAAATAGCTACTATTTAAATATTACTCTGCTACAAATTGACTTTTACTTTCAGAGGTTGTTTTTTCAACTTTTATGCATTGTTTGCCTACAGTGTCATTAAAGATAAATTAGTTATCAATTTTATACTAATTAACTGCAGGTACTTTAGTAATCTCTGAGTTTTTTATAAGCTTCACTTTATCCTCGATTTCAGAAATTTTACTCCCATGTAAATAGAAAGGTTTGCTCTTAATTTATTTATTTTTCTTATACTACCTTGTTCCTTTTAAATATGCACTATGAAAACGTATAGCATACTTCAGTTCTGGGAATCTTTTACTATCAAATTTTCAAAAATGTCCTTATTATTTTTCTCTTTCTCTTTCTGAACATCCTGTTAATAAGATATTATACTTTAGCATTTATTCTTTATTTTTCCTGTTTTATTTTATATTTTCCATACCTCAATTCATTTCTGTTTTAAACTGGGCAAATGATTCTATTTACTAACTTGCTACTTAAATCTTTGTCTATATCTATATGCTGAGTATTTTTTTTTCTCATTTTCTTTTCATTTCCAATATCTTTGTTTGTTCTGAACAGACTCTACCATCACAATTTCTGGATTGCTTCATATTCTACACTTATCTCCTGTCTGCTTCAGTAATGGTCACTCTCAAGATCATGTTATCATCTAAAATTCTGAAGAATAAATAATTTTATTAACCTATTCCAACAACAAATTCCAACTGCTTAACTCTCACTCCCTCTACACCTGTTCCTAATTCTCAGAGATATCTCTTAGGCTTTTTTTTTTTTTCTATCTTTTCATTTTGGCATCTCTTTCACACTAGGTGTTAACCTATGGTTGAACTTCACAACCGAAAAGCTATTTTAATACATCATTTATAGAAACCAACAGGTAAATGTAAGACCTCAAAATTCCCAATAAAATATATGGTTAAAAATAAAGTCTATGTAAAATTTTCTGTTTGTAAAAGTGGAAAAACCCATAATGATGACTGCTCCATATCATTTACTGCATATGCTGGTCAGAAACACTAAAAGTCATTTTTTTCTGGCAATGGAATGGTTCATTGATCAAAAAACTTAGTTGGTTCAAGTCCTGTCTACCAGAAGGCTTCATTTCTGGGTCCACACCACTTTATCAATGCATTTTTTATTGTCACAATCATGGGGCCTGAGAATTGTCATTGGAATTGTGCAATAGTAGTTTAGCGATACATATCAATTTAATCTCTGAGAGGATTATAGTTTTTTGTTGTTTTTACTTTATTTTCTTAGGAAATTCTATAGACTGGTAACTAAAATTGGAAATCTTGCCTCATGGAGTTATCAGTGCTAGAGTTAATATAAGGGAAGATTCTCATCTTTAAATGTCTTCATTTTTTCATAGTTTTACTATGAACTCAGCCTCTTTTCTGTGAGGGCTTAAGTTTCCAGCACTTGAAGACAGACCCTTTTGCTAAACTTTAGAGGGCAGAACTATAAAACACTATAACATAAAACTCTATGCACACCTCCTTTTGAGTCCTGAGAAATAAAGGAAAAGCCCACTATATAATGTGCCTCTGTGGTGTTATCATTAAAGCTAAACATTAAGTGGATTCAAATGACTTCTTTTTATCCTAGCATCAGCATAAATTTCTGTTTAGAAATTTCCATCTTCATTGTGTGTCTCCAATTGTTGTCAGTTGTCTTCCAAGCATATCACAATGTTTCCATAAACCTGGCTTTACCAGACAAAACAACAGCAATACTCATACAAAACACCCCAAGGGCTAAACATGAAAATAAGAGGAAGTGGAACTTCCTTATCTCTTCATCTCCTCAGTCTTATCAAGCTGGCGGGCAATATTCATTGTAGACCCATTATCTCTCATCTATATCTGAAATTGTACCAGAGCATTCTGAATAGAAATTAAGGTCATTCTGTCAGTGACCCAATTGAATTACAATGCATGTCATTTTTATCTTAGTATAGCAAGCTTTTTTTAAAAAACAAAATACTTCACAATGTTTTTTGGCCTCTTACTCTAGTCATAAGCAGCAGGAAATTAGAACTGAACACAAGTGTATTTTCCAGATAGGCAAAATGAAATAAAATGTGGCTCACATTCTCTGAAGGGACAGTGTGGGAAACCTTTCTGTTTCTAATCAGTGTAAAGGACCTAGGTCATGAAACCAGTTATAAATCTATTAACTGATGAGAGAAAACTGGGAAAGTCGTATGTGCCCAGCATGAAGCAGAGACAACTGTGAATGATTTAGACCTACTGGTACAGGGCTTCCCTGGTGATGCACTGGTTAAGAATCCACCTGCCAATGCAGGGGACACGGGTTTGAGCCCTGATCTGGGAAGATCCCACATGTCGTGGAGCAACTAAGCGCATGCACCACAACTACTGAGCCTGCGCTCTAGAACCAGCGAACCACAACTACTGAGCCTGTGTACCACAACTACTGAAGCCTGCACGCCTAGAGCCTGTATTCCACAACAAAAGAAGCCACTACAATGAGAAGCCCGTGCAGTGCAACAAAGAGTAGCCCTGGCTCGCCACAACTAGAGAAAGCCTGCGTGCAGCAATGAAGACCCAACGCAGCCCCCAAAAAATAAATAAATAAATTTATAAACCTACTGGTACATAATTTTGCTACAATATGCCCAGCAATTTAATATCGACATGTATGTTATAATGGGTCAAAATTGTGCAAGCAGGTAGCAAGAGAGTAGGCATGAAGGAAAGCACACAAGTCTGGATTACTTTAGAACTGGTGTTGATAAAGTAAGGCCTATGTGCCAAATATAGCTTGCCACTTGTTTTTGTAAATAGTTTTATTGGAACTTAGCCAATGCTCATTCTTTAGGTATTGTCCATGGCTGTTCTCAAGCTACAACAGCAGTGTTGAGTAGTTGCAATGAAGAACTTGTGGCCCACAAAGACTAAAATATTTACTGTCTGGACCCTTATAGAAAAAAGTTTCCTAACTTTTGCTGCAGAGGACAATTTTGATATATCCAGACATCCAGATAAAGAAAATAAGTAATAGTTTTTTGTTTTTTGGTTTTTTTTGAGCAGAGAAAGATTTATTACAGGGCCAAGCAAGGAGAACAGGTGGCTCATGGTTCAAAAACCTGAGCTCCAGTTATAGTTAAGTTCTTAATGAATGTTTGCTTAATTAACTATGCTACTCATATATTGAGAACTCCTTGAGCATGGCACAAAACTTTCATAGGTGAACATGTGTACTGATTTGGTTATGAATTATGATAAAATTTAATTCTATGAATAAAAAGTGTAGCAAACCAAAGCCATTTTAAAATAGGAATTACATATTTTAGAATGTAAGTAATTGATGTTATAATTATAAAAGTAACACGTGCATATGTTACAGTATTCAAATAGCAAAGGAATTAAAATTAACGATAAAGTTCTTTCCTCTTTTTTAAAATAATCAAATAATTATATTGATTTATAGAAGTGGCTGGTACTGTTTCATCTGTAAAAGATTAGGATTAATTTATCAACAGGCCTCCTCCTTGAATTAGATGGGGCACTGCAGATTGGCATAAGTAAAGAGATGATGTTAAGTGTTTGGATTCCCTTTCAGGCATTTGGGTAGGTTACATACAGGCAGGTTTTTTTCCTCCCACTGTTGCCAAAGTAAGGGATGCTTTTACTTTGGCAGCAGAGATATTTGAAGTTCTCACTCTTAGATAGAGCTACATTTTCTTCCTTTCTGCTATCTGTTTCTCCTTTCCCCCCAAATACTTATAATAGGAATCTCTAGTAGATGTCTCATATCCTCTAGAAAATATCTCTGTGAGCCCTGGTGACAGCAATTGAAAGAAGGAATGGCATGAGTGACTCAAGTTTTTTGTGCATAGTTCTTCAGTTATCTTCCTGTTTGATCGATGATGTACAGATGCTCTTCAGTGTGCTGACTCTGACCTTGAAGCATCTTCTAGGGCTTGTTGGAAAGAATTTATACCAGACTATGGTTGCCTCTGTTATTACATTTCATCAATCCAAGTATTCCTTAAAGTTTTGGATTTGCTAATCTCAGGCTTCTCTATTTTTAAATCCTGTTATGGTTTCATTATACAGATAGTCCCTGAGGTACAATGGTTCGAGTTACTATTTTTTGACTTTACAGTGGTAAAGTGAAAATGATGCGTATTCAGTAGAAACTGTACTTTAAATTCTGAATTGTGATTTTTTCCCAGACTAGTCATATGTGGTAGGATATTTTGTGATGCTGGTGGCCGCAGAGAGCTGTATCTCACTGTCAACCAGGCAGTCAGGAATATAAACAACCGATATGCTTACAACCATTTTGTACCCTTACAACCATTCTCTTTTTCACTTTTAGTACAATATTCAATAAATTACATGAGATATTCAACAGTTTATTATAAAATATGATTTATGTTAATTTTACCCAACTGTAGGCTACTGTAAGTGATTTGAGCATGTTTCAGATAGGCTAGGCTAAGCTATGATATTTGGTAAGTTAGGTGTATTTAAACGCATTTTCAACTTACAATATTTTCAATTTATGATGGTTTTTTGGGACTTAATCCCATAGTAAGTCTAGGAAGATCTATATAAGTATGAAAACATACACACATTTGTATGTGTATAAATGTGTATGTGTATATCTATGAGTGTGTCTATTTATATCTATTCTGCCATTTTAATGAGACCTCTGGAGAGATGGGGCACAGAACACTCTGTCATTTGAAAATAAAGCTTCCCAAACTGATTTCAATTCATCTCAAAGAATAGGCACAAGATATATCAAATAACTGTGTATTTGTTTCTGTATATTTTATAAGTGAAAATGACTAGATTAGGAAGAAATATTTCTAACCAGAGACAGTTTAAAAATTCTGGAGCCAGATCATCTTGGTTCAAATCACGTCCCTGCTGTTTACTGTGTGACCAACCATAGGTGCACAGTGTCTCAGTCTGCTCAGTTTTAAAATAAGGATAATACTAGTATCAGTATCAAAGGCTGTTATAAAGATTAAATATTAGTATATTAGTGCATGGCATGAAGTAGGTAGATATAAATATTTGCTATTATTATGATTATTGATCTAAGATATGACATTCTTACCTAGAAATTATAAACTTTTTATAAGCATGTTTACATATAAGTATTTTTAAAGAAAAAGTTTGTATAAATAAATAGAGAACATATCTTATGTCTATAGTCTTTATTGTCTATGCTGAATGATACAATATGGCAGCCACTAGCTACATATGCCTATTTAAATGTATATTTAAGTTAATTAAAATTAAATGAAATTAAAAGCTCAGTTCTCAGTCAGACTAGCCACATTTCAAGTACTCAATAGCCAAACTATATCAGAGAGCACAGTTATAGAACATTTCCATCATCTCAGAAAAATCTGTTGGATAGCACTGGCCTAGTCTTCATTGATCTAGTCAATTCAATTAATTCCATGATGTATGACATAAGTTTAGGAGTGTACAGTAACAAACAATGTAATTTTCATTTTTTATAATTTGTTTTGTTGTCACATCATAAAGATAGTAAAAGACTAAAAGGGTATATACTTAAGTCTTATTCAGGCATAAATATATTTCTTCTACTGGATTAATCCAATTTAACATATGATGGATGAAGGAAATTGAGTTGTCATTTTTTTTTCCAATTGAATTACATGATTATAAAGATATTGAAAATTTAATTAGATTTACTCATTTCTATATGTCATAAAATTAGTATTTAAACAAACATTTAATAAATAAAAATAAGAAGTATACCTGTTACTATAAAATGAAAACTTTCAGAAGGAGAATCATTCATTGAACAATTACTGGAAATAGGAATTCTATGGCAGTTACTTTGAGAAAAGACACTGTATAAAAGCATATGGTATGAATATTACTCAGTCATAAAAAAGAGTGAAATAATTCCATTTGCAGCAAGATGGACCTAGAGATTATCATACTGAGTGAAGTAAATCAGGCAGAGAAAGAAAAATATCATATGATATCACTTGTATGTGGAATCTAAAAAAAATCATA
Organism: Aethalodelphis obliquidens; assembly: GCF_003676395.1. NCBI lineage: Eukaryota > Metazoa > Chordata > Mammalia > Artiodactyla > Delphinidae > Aethalodelphis > Aethalodelphis obliquidens. The sequence continues at coordinate 16,304,998 of NW_020837954.1, forward strand.
CAGAGGAAATTATTTACAAAATATAAATAGACTCACAGACATAGAAAACAAATTTATGGTTCCCAAAGGGGAAATGGGGGGGAGAGATAGATTAGGGATTTGGGATCAACAGAGGCGCACTACTCTATGTAAAATAGATATAAACAATGAGGACCTACTGTATAGCACAGGGAACTATATTCAATATTTTATAATAAACTATAATGGAAAAGAATATGAAAAAATATATATATATAACTGAATCACTTTGCTGTACACCTGAAACATTGTAAATCAATACTTCAATTTAAAAAAAGTGTATGGTATGGATTATTGTAGGTTACATCCTAACATAAAAAGCATATAAGGATGAGTATCTTCAACATAGCAAAATGTGTCAATATTATACTATTAGACAAGTTGGTATGAGGAAAGGATATCTCTGAAATATGAAGTTTGAATAATTTGGTAATCCCAAAGTAGAAGTTTAGTTTAAATACTTTGGGTGAAGAGTTCATATACAGCAGGTGGGTTAAGAAATTATATGAAAGAAATAACAATTGAATATTTTACCTAAAGCAGAGTGGTTTTGGCAGGAAACTAATTTAAATGAAATGTTGAAAAGGTTTTAAAGTTTGCCTTGAAATCAAGCAAAATATATTGCTTGGTTTAAACAACATAGCTGCATAAAAATTCCCATAATTTTAGTATTAGTCTTTCAGTACTGTACATTTTATATATGTAAAATATTATTATTTAATACAATAGCTACAAGGCAGCTATCTTGTTAAAAAAAGAGATAATGTTTACCAGAATTAATTTTCTGTTGTAACCTAAGTTTTTTTTTTTTACTTTGAATCAAATTTTCTAAAATAAAAAGTTATCTCAGAATAGCTAATTGTTGATAGCATTGTACTTTATTTTTCTGCTTTTAACAATTTTTATTTTGAAAGTTATTAAACGAAGAAAACAAAAAAGAACAGTATAATGAACAGTTTTGTATATGCTACCTTTATCCAACAATTGCCAATATTTTAAAGTAATTAATAAACATTCCTTTAATATCCTGATTTGTTAAAATTTCTGTGATTTTTCTAAAATATTACTTTGAAGCTTTTTATTTTTTTAACAGGATCATTGCATTTGGTTATTCTCTCTCTCTCTCTCACTCTAGAAGAGTCCACAAACACTTTTTATATGACTGATTTTTGGAGACACTTACATTTGCATTTTCTCATGGCGCTGACTACCCTGTTCCTTCATCCCCTGCATTTCCAAGATACAGTACTAGGATTTTTATTCCCAGGCCAGTGGGAATAGAACTGACAGAGTCGGCTTGCATATCTTGGTTATGTTACTTTTTCATTTGGCTCCTAAGCATATTTCTTTCTTAAGAGCCTTGGTACATATGTTTTCGTAGACATAATTCAGTACTTCTCTGTGTTGGTAGCAGGGCTGTGAGACAGGGCGCAGGGTTGTCATCTCATTCTAACCCAAATCTTTTTTAAAAAATGTTTTATCAGTCTTTGTTCTTAATTGAAACTTGTACATTCTATTATGATATAATTCTTCATAAAATGTCTTGAGTGGAAACCTCTTGGTCAATTAAAAAGATGGACGTTGATATTATCTTTCTTCTCCACTGCCACTTCTTTTCCATCATTCTTCCATTGTCATTAAATCCATTCTCCCATTGTGACTCATGTTATACAGCTATACCATTCTCTTCCCTCATAGTCGGTATGCTCTCCCCTTACCTCTAAATCACACCTGTAAGGTAATCCACTTGTCTGTTGGATCTCAGTGAACACAACTAGAACAACTCTATTGTGAAAGTGTAACAATAAATACTAAAATTTCCATCCACAACTTCCAACATTTTTTGTTCTCTATATTCTTTACTCTCACTTCAAATGCAAGTTGACATTTCTATTGAGACGTAATTGACATATATAACATTGTAGAAGTTTAAGATGTATAACATGTTGATTTGATACATTTATATATTGCAATATGATGACCACAGTAGAGTTAGTTAACACCTCCACCATGTCACATAGTTATTATTTCTTTTTTATGGTGAGAACATTTAAGATTGAGTCTCTTAGCAACTTTCAATTATATAATACAGTATCGTTGACTATAATTACAATGTTGTACATTAGAGCCCCAGAATTTATTTATCTTCTAACTTCAAGTGTGTACCCTTTGACCAACATCTTCCCTTTCCCCTTATCCCCCATCCCCTGGTAACTACCATTCTACTTGGTTTCTGAGTTCAGCTTTTTTAGATTCCATATATAAGTGATACCATATAGTATTTGTCCTTCTCTGTCTGATTTATCTCACTTAACATAATGCCCTTAAAATCCATCCTTGTTGTCTCTCTCACTATCAAACTACCCCTGTTTTTACTTCTTTTCCTTTATACTCTGTGTGTTCATCATAAATTTTACTCCTTTTGCTGCCTTTTCTTTCTAATTCAGTAGTTCTCTAACCTAACAGCAGAGAGCAGTACTGCCATCCACATCTATTCATATTTTTAGGCTGCAGAGCACCACTGTAAGCAATCACAGACCCACAGATTGGCACCACTCTATGTTTATCCACTCAACTGTATTAATTCACCAGGCAATTCTGTTTGCCCCAATGTAAACAAAACAAACAAAACCAACCAAAGAAACAATAACAAAAAAAGAGAAAGCAAATGAAAAATTTTCCATTTCTCATAACAACTATTCAATTATTTATCAAATTCTCAGACTTTATTCACACATATTCAATTTTAGCAGGTAAACTGTGCTTATGACTTCAAAGAGAGAAAATGATACCTTTTGTGTGAACTTGCTTCTCCAGCTTGCAGTTGTAGCTATAGCCTCTAGAGTGTTCTATTCTTTCAGGGAATCCATTCCATGTCTATGTGGTACCCTCAAACCTGCCTCCTCTGACTCCTGTCGTAGAGCCTATAAACACTAGCTTCTCAAACTAGTTTTCCTTTCAGTTGTTCGAAGAATATTTGTTAGAGACCAACTCCAAGCCAGGCTCCCTATCATTATAGGGACTTAATGTTCAGTGTGTACAGAGCCAAACTTTCTACTTCTATAGGACATATCAAAGTAAACACACACACACAAGAAAATATGAGAATCTTGTCATTTGCCACTTTTCCCTCTACCCACAATTCTAACAAGTTTCTAGGAGACCTTATATTACATTATTAAAGTTTTAATTTTTGTTAGAAATAGCCTTGTAAAGATAGTAAAATATCAATAAATGTATCAGCTATTAACATTTAGTGTAAAGTACTTTTAAGAACACTTTTTATAATAACAAATACAATTTCGGAGAAGTTTCTTCAGGGGGTTTCATTAGAGGTAAGTTCCAATGGGCAATCTCAGTTAGGAGAGAGCCTCCCTTGCCACACACATTGCTCAGTCTGGGTCTGGTTAGCGCCAGTACCATGAATAAGTGTGCAGAAAGGGTGAGCAGGAGATAAATAGGAACCACAAGGATGTCAGTAAATAGACTCCTTTTATTTTATAGATTTACCCAGGACAAGTTCAACCCTGAGTGGATTTTGTACTCATTTCCTGTATCAATATCTTCTGAGGTACCAGATAAAATTCAGATTTCTAGACCCAACATCTGGTCTATGGAGCTAAAATCATTAAGTGTAGGACTTGGGAATCTGTATTTTTAACCAGCTCCCCTGGGCTTTTTATATACTCTTGAGTTTTGAGAGCCACTGTGCTAAGTGCTTAACTATATATTTAACATGATAAATAGTAAGACATTTGGATTTAGTCACTGTTTATGAAAATTGTGTCTGCCACTTACATTCTCAATATTTACTTCACCATATTTCAGGTAAATAGTTTCAGTTCTGTCATGGTGATTGACATTAGTTATTAATTTATCCCATTGTTTGGATGTTTGAAAAATAAAACAAATCATATATGTGTGATTACTATTCATTTTATCAATCATACATTTGTTTTGGCATGTAATTAACCTGCTAGAATTTTGTTTAAATGGTAACGCCTACCTACAATTTATAGTGACATTAGTTCTGATTTTAGAAGACTTTGAGCAATAGTATTATAATGAAAATTAAGCAGTTTTAGGTATTGCCAAAGTAACATTCTGGAAAAGGCAAACAATTCCTAGTAGATGAGTTCTCATGTAATAAAAAAAAAGAATATTTGTATTATTTAAGCTTCATTTGAATATCCACATTTTGAAAATTTACATGGAGCCATTAAAATTCAATTGAAAGCAAAGTTATGAAACTTCATTTTCTATCAACAGCTTGGGAAAAAAATAGCTAAATTCAACACAAATACCTGCTATAGGATCAGAGCTTCTGTGAGAACATTTATAAATGTGAAATACTAGGAAGCTATGTTTAAAAATACTCAAAGATCCAAAGGAAAAGAAACCAAATACTAGTCAACATAGGCCATTTTTAATAATTTGCTTAAAAAGTATAATTTATGAGAGAATGTTTTCATGAACATTGGTTAAGCAAATATTCTTAAATAGAACACAAAAATGCATGAACTGGAAAGAGATATATTGGAACTAAGATCTTGTTTTGTGTAAAATTCTACCAAGTTTTAATAATGTAAACTGGTTCAAATTCTTTGGAAAATTATCACTGTCTTCTGAAACTCAAAATATATATACCTTATTACTACTGTTACCGAACTCAGGTTGGCTGCTTGCCACCCAAAAGCCAATACTCAAGAGGCAAGTGTTGGTAGAAAGGAAAGGTTACTTTAATCAGAAGGTAGGCAATCTGCGGAGAAGGCAGACTTGTGTCCTGAAAACCAACTCCCAAGATTCTGCTCAGCCATGACAGTTTTTAAAGGGAAAAAAAGGTAGCAGTAATCTCAGTTAATCATTGAGGCAGAAGGTTAGGTTCTGCATCATTTTCCACTGTGTGCAGACAGGCTGACTCCTCATGATCTTTCTTCAGATGGTCTGCCTGAAGGATTGCTAAGGAAGCTGATGGGGGCTGAGAGCTAGTCATTCTTTAACTACTTAATTCTTCATTTCTACTTCTTTTAATCTAGGGAAAGAATCGACAGGTTAGGCAAAGTATTGTGTCATTTAGTAGAGCATAAGTCAGGAGTTAGGTTAAATGTTACCTAGTGAATTATTTTTATAATTAAGACTTAAGGAGAACAGAGATAGACAAATGGGAAAGAGACAAAAGGGTTGCTTTCACTAAACCATTTCACTCCCAGATATGCATACACCTCAAAAGTGCACACGTTTATGCCATAAAACACATATACAAGAATGTTTGTGGAAGCTTTGTTTGTAATAGCTTCACATTGGAAACCGTCCAGAATTCCATCAACTATAAAATAAATCATAATACAGGCATACCTCAGAGATATTGTGAGTTCAGTCCCTTATCACCACAATAAGCGAATATCACAATAAAGTGAGTCACATGAATTTTTTGGTTTCCCAGTGTATATAAAAGTTCTGTTTACACTATGTTGTAGTCCATGAAGTGTGCAAGAGTATTTTCTAAGAAAAACAATGTATATACCCTAATTAAAAATATTTTATTGCTAAAAATGCTAACTATCATATGAGCCTACAGAGAGTCATAATCTTTTGGGGGGTGAAGGGTCTTGCTCAGTGTTGATGGCAGCTGAATAGCCAGAGGGGTGTTTGCCAAAGATTGGGGCGGCTGTAGCGATTTTTTAAAATAAGACAACAGTTTGCCACATTGATTCTTCTTTTCACTTAAACACTTAGAGGCCGTTGTATAGTTATTCATAAGCCTAATTTCAATATTGTTGTGTCTCAGGGAATAGGGAGGCCCAAAGAGAGGGAGAGAGGCTAGGGAATGGCTGGCCAGTGGAGCAGTCAGAACACACATAGCATTTATCAGTTAAGATTGTCATCTTATATGGGTGTGATTCCTGGTGCCCCCAAATAATTACAATAATAATATCAAGGATCACTGATCACAGATCACCATAACAAATATAATAGTGATGAAAATTTTTAAAATATTGCAAGATGTTATAAAGCAGAAACTAACACACCATTGTAAAGCAATCATACTCCAATAAAGATGTTAAAAAAAAATAATAAAAGAAAATACTACAAGAATTACCAACATATGATACAGCAACATGACGTTAGCAAATGCTGTGGAAAATGGCACCAATAGACTTACTTGACACAGGGTTGCCAGAAACCTTCAATCTGTAAAAAAACAAAAAACAGTATTTGCGAAGTGCTATAAAGTGAAGGACAATAAGAGGACAATAAAAAATCTGTATATTCATAGAATGAGTACACTGCAGCTATGAAAAATTAAAAAAACATGAATCTTACAAGTATAATTAGCAAAAGAAGAATACACAGCATAGTAAAACTATACACTTATTTGTGCACTTTTCTTATGAAACTGTACTTGGATAAAAAGATAAACAATTTAGCTCACGATATGATTATTATTGTGCAACTCAACAAATATATTCCAGATGCAAAGAATTTAATCAACAAATTGGACAGAACAAATTTTAAATTTCTGGTACAATTAACAAAACAATTTTCTCACTGCCTGAGGAGGTCCCACATACACTAGTTTAAAACAACATAAAATCAAATAATGTTGTTTTTCTCTTTTTTAATTGGATTATAATTGCTTTACAATGTTGTGTTAGTTTCTGCTGTACAATGAAGTGAATCAGCTATATGTATACATATATCCCCTCACTCTTGGACCTCCCTCCCCCCCAAAACAATCAAATAATGTTAAGTAAAAATGATAAGAGTTTAGAAGCACTAAATCTTGTCATTTAACTCAGTGTAAAGTTCTCAGAATACATGTGTATTCTGCTTTAGTAAAATATATTCCAATTTAAATGTGCAAGAGGCACTGTGATAGGGAAAAAATAAGGTATAGACCTAGCACTTTTCTCAAGGAAGTAGCAGTCTAAGTAGATGTTACAGGGGTATTCACTCTTAAATTTAATATATTTTCACACTTTGATATATAATTTCAATACAAGACATAAAGTAATCATTGTGACAAAGTTCTAATCTATGTTCTTTACATGCTTAAAAAAGAGGGAAAACCCTTTAATCTAACGATGAAGTTCATGCCTGTAGTTTAAAAAAAGTACCAGTGTGAAAGCAACTGAAAAGGATTTTAAAGGATTGGGGAATGGCTATACTTGTTACAGGAAATAATTAAGGGTAAGAGTGAGACAAGGGCACTCCAGGAAAAGATGATTACTTGCACTGTAAAGAAACTGTTGAAAACTGTGAGATGTTTCCAAATAACAGCTGGTCATACTGTTTGCCAGTTTTGTAAAATAAAAATCTGAAAGAAATGTAAGACGAGATTTAAAGTTAGTGGGGCTACCTTATAAAGGACTTTTTTTTTTTTTAAACTAGGAAAAAGATTACGTATTTAATTTGTTAGGCAATAGAGGGAGTATTAAACTACTACTGACGTTTTATGGATTAGAAAGGAAGGCTTATAGTAAATTGGTCTTCTGGAGGGTATAGTAATAACCTAGATGAGGGTAAATAAGGAAATCGCTCTGAATAGTGAAAGCAGGGATAGAAAGAAATCCAAGGATCATTGTAGAATATATTGGTCCTAGTTTTTTTTTTTTTTTAGTTGTGGTATTATTATTATTATTATTTTTGCGGTACACGGGCCTCTCACTGTTGTGGCCTCTCCCGCTGTGGAGCACAGGCTCCGGACGCGCAGGCTCAGTGGCCATGGCTCACGGGCCTAGCCGCTCTGCGGCATGTGGGATCTTCCTGGACTGGGGCACAAACCCGTGTCCCCTGCATTGGCAGGCGGACTCTCAACCACTGCGTCACCAGGGAAGCCCAGTTGTGGTATTATTGACATATGACATTATATTAGTTTCAGTTTCAGGTGTATAAAATAATGATTCGATATTTGCAAAATGATTCCCACATATTGCCTAATGATCACCAGAATAATTCTAGTTAACATCTGTCACCATACATAGGTGAAAATTTTTTTCTTGTCATGAAGACTTTTAAGATCTACTCTCTTAGCAACTTTCAAATATGCAATACACTATTATTAACCATAATCACCATGGTTTACTTTACATCCCCATGACTTGTTCATTTTATAACTGGATGTTTGTACCTTTTGACCCCCTTAACTCTTTTCATCTACCTGCTACACCTAACCTCCACCTCTGGCAATCACCAATCTGTTCTCTATGTTTATGAGCTTGGTTTTTTTTTTTTTTTTAATTTTTGTTTTTCTTTTTGTTTTTCAATTCCACATATGAGTGAGATCATATAGTATTTTTCTTTCTGTCTGACTTGTTTCACTTAGCACCATTCCCTTAAGGTTCAAGGTTCATCCATGTTGTTGCAAATGACAAGATTTCATTCTTTTTCATGGATGAATAATATTCCATTATATATACCACATTTTCTTTATTCATTCGTCCATGGTTGGACAGTTAGGTTGTTTCCATACCTTGGCTATTATAAACAATGCTGCAATGAACATAGGGTTGTATATATCTTTCTGAGTTACTGTTTTTGTTTTCTTTGGATAAGTACTCAGAGGTCCTAGTGTTTGATTGAAAAATCTGGGGTCTAAAATGACTTCAAAGTTTGAGGTATATGTGACTAGGTATCAAGGAGTGAAAAGGGTAGTCCTAGCAAGTCAGTAAAGCAGATTTTTTCTTCATGTCTGTGGAACTTACTAATGAATGGAGAGAGATTAGAGGATAGCTGGAATTGAAGGCAGAGAAGGAGAAGGGTCAAGAGAAGAGATTTTCTTCTCAGAGTTAAATCAGTGCTTTCTTTTTCTCTCATCACAATTTTTAAAATATGCTTTATATTTCAAGTGTGTTTTATTTTATTGAGAAACAAGTTAATATTTGGAATTGCTTTCAATTAGTTTTCCAAAAATCACTATTTATTTTACTTTCATCATTATGTGTGTGTGTGTGTGTATGTGTGTGTGTATGTATATATATACATATATATAAAAAATAAAACAAATATATTTATATTTTTGAAGGCAGGGGGTTTCCTAAGTCTAACAGAATATGAATAGACATTTATAGCGCTTGAGTTAATTATTTAATTCTAAATTATTTATTTTAAAAATTTGCTTTAAATACCAATGTGACCAAATATAATTACCCTTATCTTCTTTTTATCTTCTTACCTAAAACCTTTTTTTTTAACATTTACCCATTGTCTTTCTTACCATATTACCTCAGAGAAAGTTGTGTATCATCTCATTTTCAAGGTAAACTCTTCTTACCCGTTTGTGTTGAGAGCTACTTATCATCCAGTTCTTCTAGAAACATGGTCTAATGTTAACCAGATCTGTTCCTTGTGCTTTTGGTTTTGCCTTCTATTTTAGATCCTTTCCCTTGAGTGTCAAACAAACATATATTTTCCAAAGTCTCAAAACTACCATCCCCTGGCTTGCCCCATTTCTATGCCTTCAGTGAAAACTTTTCCGAAGACCAGAACTGATAAAACTTTACTTTCTTATCATTTTTTTACTCCTCAGAATTTTGTAATATGTATTATTTTCCTGTCCCTTTAATGAAATTAAACTCTCAAATCATTAAAGTCATTTTAGTCTTCAAATTAAGCATCTTTTGTCATCCTTTCTTCTTTGACTTTCTTTAACATTTATACCTGTTGATTACCCCCTTCCTCTCTTGAAAAATAATTTTATGCAGGTCTAGATCTTCTCCATACTCTCTGATGATTCTTTTATTTCAGATTCTGTTTTGTTCTCTCTCTATATAGTCTTCCACTTGATTAGGTCACTTCAACTACCATTTTCTTGCGACACTGTCACATTTTGTTCCATTTAATTCCAATATAAATGCAAATCTGTCTTGTATTAACAGCTTTATGTGAATAACTTAGTTTTCAAACTTAAGTCTGTAAACAAACTCATCTTCTCTTCAATATCTGATATTCCTCTAGCTCACTTCTGTTCTCTAAATGACACCACTATTTGTCATGCTTTTATTTGTTCATTCTTTCTGAATTTTGAAACCATTACACCTCAAAGGATTAGTGGGAGAGACAGATATGTAAATTCTGGGATAGGATGCAAGCAGATTAGAGTTGGAGTTGGAGACCATGACCTTGTGATTACAGGATTTCAGAGAAACTTTATGGTGTGTAGCTAAAAATCCATCAAGTGGAAAAATGGATGGGATAAGTGTTTAGCCAAAATCTTTAGTGCTTTATTGGAAAAGGATTTCTGTACTTGTTAATTCTTCCAGACCTCTGAGTTGTAAGCATCTGAGTACCAAGGGATTCTGCAGTTATCTGATTTCCAGGTGTCTGAGAAGCCTCAGGGCAGAAAGAAAGAGGCTCACAGTAGGCAGCCAGGGCAGGTACACTTGAGTTACACTAAACAGAAGCTGGCCTATGCTGGTCAAAAATGCTTGACGCTAACAGCTGCATTCATTGCCAACATAAGAGATGAGTGGAGAGAACGTGAAGCAGTGAGTAAGAAATATCTGGTTCATTATAATTATCCTACATTTTAACAGACTAGATTACTTTCCATTTACCAAATCTGATCTCTGCTTTCCCCACTTGCTTATTTTGATCAAGCTAATTTGTACTTTCAGGTGCCCTTCTTCTCAGTTCTGTCTATCCTGATTCCAACTATCCTTTAGTTCCCAGCTCAAATTATCCCTCCTTGATTTTGTCCCATTAGTAAGAGGCTATTTCTTCCTCCTAACTCATATATCCCAGCATAGGGATCTCTGGTTGCCCTAATGAAATGAATCTTTGTTAAAGACAGGACTATTTTTCTCTTCATTGTAGTGTTTGATTCTATTCCAACTAATGAATCTGGAGAAGTTTTTCATGATGATATTGTTATCTGTGACCATATATATCAGTTATTAATTCCATTCGAGCCTTAACTTTCTCATCTATATAATCTGGGTTAATAATATTTATTTTGCTGGGTTATTTCAAGTTTTAAATAATAAACTGTTAGTAATGGGCTTTCAGAGAATAAATGACCTTTGAAAGTTCACTTCCCATCTGCAAGGCTACACTAGAAATTAGGCAATTGATTGTTGTTGTTGTTTTCCCTTTATGTTCCGCTGAAGTAATTCATTGAAAATTTAGTTGTCCATGGCTAAGCAATGTTTTGTTCTCCAGTGAGAATGGCATTTTTTTTTTTTTTTCAGTTTGTATGATTCCCTGATTGCCACAGAGATCGCATTGTAACCACTTGGGGGAGGGATGGTACAACCTTGGGATAAAGCTGATGCTGAGGCAGACAGAGCAGAGAGCAAAATGATCCCACTGACTGTTCTTTTGGAACTTGCTCTATCTCTGAACTTCTAATTTTGTGAACACATTTCTTAATTTTTCAGGCCTGAGTTGGGTTTTTCTGGTTCTCACTGTTTAAAGTGTCTAAAATGACACATATTTCATTTTACCTCTACTGATGTTTATTCTTCCATTTATCTCAGACTCTGCTGCTATCCCTGCCATAAAGTCAGGTGTTGGCAAAATATTAGACTACAGGAAACATAACAGCCTCAGAGAAACATGACTCAACATGCAGGGCGGGGGGCTTCCCTGGTGGTGCTGTGGTTGAGAATCCTCCTGCCAATGCAGGGGACACAGTTTCCATCCCTGGCCCGGGAAGATCCCACATGCTGCAGAGCAACTAAGCCCGTGCGCCACAACTACTGAGGCTGAGCTCTAGAGCCCGTGAGACACAACTACTGAAGCCTTTGTGCCTAGAGCCTGTGCTCTGCAACAAGAGAAGCCACCGCCCTGAGAAGCGCACACACCACAACGAAGAGTAGCCCTCACTTGCCACAACTAGAGAAAGCCCGTGCACAGCAATGAAGACCCAACGCAGCAAAAAATTAAAAAAAAAACAACGAAAAAAAAAACACGCAGCGTGGGACAACTCAGGGCCCCTCCAGTGTGCATAGGGTTTGTTCTGCTTTCAAGGCTCTCCACAGCATCTGAAGCTTTATATCCCTGGAGGCAACTGCCCGTATGTTTGTTCACCTTTATTAGCAACCTGCAGTTGCCAGGCATCTGCTAAATTACAATTTTGAGTGCTCAGTGGTGACCTCATTTGCATAAAAAAGGAGACTCTTTGCCCCTCATTTAGTTAGAATGGCATTGCACCACAGTGTAGAGCTTGCATATAAGTATATTAAAAGACTCTGTTGAGCTAAGAAGCTTAGAGGCTTCTTTGTGCAGTTAGGAAGTTGCGACTGGGTTACGTTGATATGTGCTTATTGTTCTTTCTTAGAACAATAAAGTAAACAGATTCTCTCCTCTGAGAGAAAAAGAAGTTTCAATAATGTAGAATTAACTTTGCTTCTGTCTAGATCCCTTGCTTTTTCAACCCCAATTAACATATCACATAGTATGTAGGAGAATATTGGCAACATATAAAAGGATATAGAGGCCACAGAGCAATAGATGTTCTCTGATCCTATGCAAGCTGATTCTTCATGGTGGCTTCCTTTCTGCAGAGCTTCTAGCTTGTCCTGTAGCAACACCTGATTAGATAGCAGTGCCTTGCAACATTCTCAGCTGTTCTTTCTTTCCTCAGTTAACTTCTCTTGTCTGTGCAGTTGAGTTATCAAATGCTGTAAGTGTTATGTCAATACCACTTCAAATATAAAACACTAGCTGTGCAAAGGCTAAGGCAAATTGTTTTCCAGCTAACTGCTTGCAGCCTGCTCTTACAAATAAAGACCAGGACTCTCCACAAAGCACTGAAGCAGCAAATTTAAAAGGAGGCAAATAGAACATGGACTATTTGGCATCAGAGATAAAACAGTTCATTACCTGGTTAATTTTCCATTTTCCTGGTTTACAGCAAGCATAAAATTACAGATAACAAAATGACACTTAATAGTCACTGGACATTACAAGAGAAATGTAACCTTTAAAGACGTTCCTCTTCCGTTGCTGGAAAAATTAAGGGTGGGGTGGGAGGATTCTATAGGGTACAGATCCCAAAGGCAGAAAATATAGGGGAAAGAACTAAGGTCTAGCCCCAATTGTATGAATTGTTAATTATGGAAATCTGGCCAAGCCACTCTCCTTCTAGCAGGGACTTAATTATCAAATTTGTTATACAGAAATTAAAACAGTTATGTTCTCTACTATGCAGGGTTGTAGTAAAAATGAAATGAAATCACATATATAAACGTGTGTTAAAAACTCTAAAGCAGATACACAAAGATTCATACCGGTGGGGTGGAGTCAAGATGGCATACTAGGAGGATGCAGAATTCACGTCTGCTTACAACTAGGGCACCTACCAAACACTGGTGGGGGACCACGGACACCTAAGGGGGTGGGAGGAACCCCCAGTGACCGGGTAGGACGTGAGGCTTGCGGGGAGTGAAGGGGGAGGAGAAGTGGAGGTGGGATGGGACTGGTGCCCCTAAGGGGCAGCTGTGGGAGGGAAAGGGATCCCACTCCCAAAGGGGGAAATTGGGGGACCATTGGGAGAGCAGAGGATCAAAAGGGAGTGTGGCCAGGTTTCCCCTGCCTACTTGGACCCCCAGGAACCTGTTGAGATCCCAGGCCTGATCCTCTGCCCACCTAGGCCCCCACCAGCCACGAGGGTCCTGAAGGAGTGGGAGGGAGGGAAGAGGGAGCAAAAGTGAAGGCCGGACCTCTGAGACCGGCACCTGTGAGGGGTGACTGGGGGAGGGGAGGAGTTCCTACACCCAGTGGGGCCCACCCGTGGTTAGAGGTCCAGTGGCGACAGGGGACACCCTGGGGGAGATAGTGGGGAATGGCGCCAAGTAATGGAAGGGAACAGGGCCAGTGCTTTCCCTGTCCACTTAGGCATGGGGGAATCTTTTGGGCTCCCAGGCCTAATCCTCTGCCCTCGGAGCCTCTCTCCTGCCGCCCAGAGCCCAAGCCCTGCCCCTACACCCCCACCCAGGGCACTACTTCAACACTCAGAGACCCCCTCCAATGAGCTGGGCTTAAACCCCACCCACACACCCTTACTCAGGCCCTACCTCCAAGCTCCGGAACTCCACACTCCAGAGGCCCTCCTTTCCACATGCTGCTTCTCCCCTTTTGCAGGTCCTAAGCAGAGGCCCGCCCCACGCTTGAATGTCACCACACCTAGGCCCTGCACCATCCAAAACCCCACCCCTGCCTAAGTTCTATGCCCCACCTAAACTCCACACCCATAGCCAAGGATTTTTTTGGGTTTTTTTCTTTTCTTTTTTCCTCTTTTACATTGGGGTTCTGTTTAAACTCGTTGATTCATTGTTGTTGATTCTTTTATATTTTTATTTTTCCTAATCTTTTATTCTTCTAATTTTATTTTATTCTTTATACTTTGTTAGTGATCTCTCTCCTTTTGGTTTGTTCCCCACCACACACACCTTTTTTTTCTTTTTTCTGTTGTGGTTTTATTTTACCTTGTTGCAGTTATTTCAATTATACTTTTATTTTTCCTAATATATTTTTTATCATTCTAATTTTATTTTGTTTTTTATTCTTTGATATTGTACTGATCCTTTCTTTCTTTCGTCCTTTTTTTTTTTGTTTTTAACCACACCATGAAACTTGAGGGATCTTGGTTCCCAGGCCAGAGGTTGGGCCTGAGCTCCTGTGGTAGGAGCTCCAAGTCCAAACCACTGGACTAACAGAGAACCTCAGACCCCAGGGAATATCAGTCAGAGTGAGGCCTCACAGCGGTCCTCATCTCAGCACCAAGACCTAACTCTATCCAACTGCCGGCACACTCCAGTGCAGCATGTCTCAGGCCAAACAACCAGTAAGACAGGAATACGTCATGACCCATCAAAAAAGAAAAAAAAAAAATGAAAAAACAAAAAAGTTTGTTACAGATGAAGGAGCAAGGTAAAAACCTACAAGACCAAATAAATGAAGATGAAATAGGCAACCTACCTGAAAAAGAATTCAGAGTAATGATAGTAAAGATGATGCAAAATTTTGGAAATAGAATGGATAAAATACAAGAAAAATTTAACAAGGATCTAGAAGAACTAAAGAGCAAACAAACAGTGATGATCAACAAAATTACAAAAATTAAAAATACTCTAGAAGGAATCAATAACAGAATAACTGAGGCAGAAGAACGGATAAGTGAGTTGGAAGATAAAATGGTAGAAATAACTGCCAGGGAGCAGAATAAAGAAAAAAGAATGAAAAGAATTGAGGACAGTCTCAGAGACTTCTGGGACAACATAGAACACACCAACATTCAAATTATAGGGGTCCCAGAAGAAGAAGAGAAAGAAAGTGTCTGAGAAAATGTTTGAAGAGATTAGAGTCAAAAACTTTCCTAACATGGGAAAGGAAATAGTCAATAAGTCCAGGAAGTACAGAGAGTACCATACAGGATAAATTCAGAGAAAAACATGCCAAGACACATATTACTCAACTATCAGAAATTAAATACAAAGAAAAAATATTGAAAGCAGCAAGGGAAAAGCAATAAATAACACACAAGGGAATCCCCATAAGGTTAACAGCTGATCTTTCAGCAGAAACTCTGCAAGCCAGAAGGGACTGGCAGGACATATTTAAAGTGATGAAAGGGAAAAACCTACAACCAAGATTACTCTACCCAGCAAGGATCTCATTCAGATTCAATGAAGAAATTAAAAACTTTTTGGATAAGAAAAAGCTAGGAGAATCCAGCACCACCAAACCAGCTTTACAACAAATGCTAAAGGAAATACTCTAGGCAGAAAACAAAAGAGAAGGAAAAGACCTACAATAACAAACCCAAAACAATTAAGAAAATGGGAATAGGAACATACATATCGATAATTACCTTAAATGTAAATGGATTAAATGCTCCCACCAAAAGACATAGACTGGCTGAATGGATACAAAAAAGAGACCTGTATATATGCTGTCTACAAGAGACCCACTTCAGACCTAGGGACACATACAGACTGAAAGTGAAGGGGTGGAAAAAGATACTCCATGCAAATGGAAATCAGAAGAAAGCTGGAGTAGCAATTCACATATCAGACAAAATTGACTTTAAAATAGAAACTATTATAAAAGAAAAAGAAGGATACTACCTAATGATCAAGGAATCAATCCAAGAAGATGATATAACAATTGTAAATATTTATGCACCCAAAATAGGAGCACCTCAATACATAAGGCAAATGCTAACAGCCATAAAAGGGGAAATAGACACTAACACAATAATAGTATGGGACTCTAACACCCCACTTTCACCAATGGACAGATCATCCAAAATGAAAATAAATAAGGAAACACAAGCTTTAAATGACACTATAACAAGATGAACTTAATTGATATTTAAAGGACATTCTATCCAAAAACAACAGAATACAATTACTTCTCAAGTGCTCATGGAACATTCTCCAGGATAGACCATATCTTGGGTCACAAATCAAGCCTTGGTAAATATAAGAAAATTGAAATTGTATCAAGTATCTTTTCCGACCACAGTGCCATGAGACTAGATATCAATTACAGGAAAAAAAAAACTGTAAAAAATACAAACACATGGTGACTAAACAATACACTATTAAATAACCAAGAGATCACTGAAGAAATCAAAGAGGGAATCAAAAAATACCTAGAAACAAATGACAATGAAAACACGATGACCCAAAACCTCCGGGATGCAGCAAAAGCAGTTCTAAAGGGGAAGTTTATAGCAATACAATCCTACCTCAAGAAGCAAGAAAAATCTCAAACAACCTAACCTTACACCTAAAGCAATTAGAGAAAGAAGAATGAAAAAACCCCAAGGTTAGCAAAGGAAAGAAATCATAAAAATCAGATCAAAAATAAATGAAAGGAACAATAGCAAAGATCCATAAAACTAAAAGCTGGTTCTTTGAGAAGATAAACAAAATTGATAAACCATAAGCCAGACTCATAAAGAAAAAAAGGGAGAAGACTCAAATCAACAGAATTAGAAATGAAAAAGGAGAAGTAACAACTGACACTGCAGAAATACAAGGGATCATGAGAGATTACTACAAGCAATTATATGCCAATAAAATCGACAACATGGAAGAAATGGAAAATTCTTAGAAAAGCACAACCTTCCAAGACTGATCCAGGAAGAAATAGAAAATATAAACAGACTAATCACAAACACTGAAATTGAAACTGTGATTAAAAATCTTCCAAGAAGCAGCCGCATAGCACAGGGAGATCAACGTGGTGCTTTGTGACCACCTAGAGGACTGGGATATGGAGGGTGGGAGGGAGGGAGATGCAAGAGGGAAGAGATATGGGGACATATGTATATGTATAACTGATTCACTTTGTTATAAAGCAGAAACTAACACACAATTGTAAACCAAATATACTCCAATAAAGATGTTTAAAAAAAAATTCTTCCAAGAAAAAGAGGCCCCAGACCAGGTGGCTTCACAGGCGAATTCTATCAAACATTTACATAAGAGCTAATACATATCCTTCTCAAACTTTTCCAAAATATAGCAGATGGAGGAACACTCCCAAACTCATTCAATGTGGCCACGATCACCCTGATACCAAAATTGACAAAGATGTCACAAAACAAGAAAACTATAGGCCAATATACCTGATGAACATAGATGCAAAAATCCTCAACAAAATACTAGCAATCAGAATCCAACAGTACATTAAAAAGATCATACCCCATGATTAAGTGGGGTTTATCCCAGGAATGCAAGGATTCTTCAATGTACGCAAATCAGTGTGATACACCATATTAACAAACTGAAGGATAAAAACAATATGATCATCTCAATAGATGCAAAAAAAGCTTTTCACAAAACTCAACACCTATTTCTGATAAAAACTATCCAGAAAGTAGGCATAGAGGGAACTTACCTCAACATAATAAAGGCCATATATGACAAACCCACAGCCAACATCATTCTCAATGGTGAAAAACTGAAACCATTTTCTCTAAGATCAGGAACAAGACAAGATTGCCCACTCTCACCACTCTTATTCAACATAATTTTGGAAGTTTTAGCCATGGCAATCAGAGAAGAAAAAGAAATAAAAGGAATCCAAATCAGAAAAGAAGAAGTAAAGCTGTCACTCTTTGCAGATGACATGATACTATACATAGAGAATCCTAAAGACAGTACCAGAAAACTACTAGAGGTAATCAATAAATTTTGTAGAGTAGCAGGATACAAAATTAGGGCACAGAAATCTCTTTCATTCCTATACACTAATGATGAAAAATCTGAAAGAGAAATTAAAGAAACACTCCCATTTACCATTGCAACCAAAAGAATAAAATACCTAGGAGCAAACCTACCTAAGGAGAAAAAATACCTGTATGCAGAAAACTAAAGGACACTGATGAAAGAAATTAAAGGTGATACAAACAGATGGCGAGATATACCATGTTCTGGGACTGGAAGAATAAGCATTGTGAAAATGACTATACAACCCAAAGCAATCTACAGATTCAGTGCAATCCCTATGAAACTACCAATGGCATTTTTCACAGAACTAGAACAAAAAATTTCACAATTTGTGTGGAAACAAAAAAGACCCTGAATAGCCAAATCAATCTTGAGAAAGAAAAACGGAGCTGAAAGAATCAGGCTCCTGGACTTCAGACTATACTATAAAGCTACAGTAATCAAGACAGTATAGGACTGGCACAAAAACAGAAATATTGATCAATGGAACAGGATAGAAGTCCCAGAGATAAACCCATGCACATATGGTCACCTTATCTTTGATAAAGTAGGCAAGAGTATACAATGGAGAAAAGATAGTCTCTTCAATAAGTGTTTCTGGAGAAACTGGACAGCTGTATGTAAAAGAATGAAATTAGAACACTTCCTAACACCATACACAAAAATAAATTCAAAATGGATTAAAGACCTAAATGTAAGGCTAGACACTATAAAACTCTTTGAGTAAAACATAGGCAGAACACTCTATGACATAAATCACAGCAAGATCCTTTTTGATCTGCCTCCTAGAGAAATGAAAACAAAAATAAACAAATGGGACCTAATGAAACTTAAAAGGTTTTGCACAGCAAAGGAAACCATAAACAAGATGGAAAGACAACCCTCAGAATGGGAGAAAATTTCTGCAAATGAAGCAACTGACAAAGGTTTAATCTCCAAAATATATAAGCAGCTCATGCAGCTTAGTATCAAAAAAACAAAACACCCAATCCAAAAATGGGCAGAAGACTTAAATAGACATTTCTCCAAAGAAGATATACAGATGGCCAACAAACACATGAAAGGATGCTCAACATCAGTAATCATTAGAGAAATGCAAATCAAAACTACAATGAGGTATCACCTCACATCAGTCAGAATGACCATCCTCAAAAAAATCTACAAACAATAAATGCTGCAGAGGGTGTGGGGGAAAGGGAACCCTCTTGCACTGTTGGTGGGAATATAAATTGATACAGCCACTATGGAGAACAGTATGGAGGTTCCTTAAAAAACTAAAAATAGAATTACCATATGACCCAGCAATCCCACTACTGGGCATATACCCTGAGAAAACCATAATTCAAAATGAGTCATGTACCACAATGTTCACTGCAGCTCTATTTACAATAGCCAGGACATGGAAGCAACCTAAGTGTCCATTGACAGATGAATGGATAAAGAAGATGTGGCACATATATACAATGGAATATTACTCAGCCATAAAAAGAAATGAAATTGAGTTATTTGTAGTGAGGTGGATGGACCTAGAGTCTGTCATGCAAAGTGAAGTAAGTCAGAAAGAGAAAAACTAATATCGTATGCTAACATATATATGGAATCTAAAAAAGTAATTGTTCTCATGAACCTAGGGGCAGGATAGGAATAAAGACACAGATATAGAGAATGGACTTGAGGACACGGGGAGGGGTAAGGATAAGCTGGGATGAAGTAAGAGAGTAGCCCCAACATATATACACTACCAAATGTAAAATAGATAGCTAGTGGGAAGCAGCTGCATGGCACAGGGACATCAGCTCAGTGCTTTTCGACCTCCTAGAAGGGTGGGATAAGGAGTGTGGGAGAGAGACGAAGAGGGAGGGGACATGGGGATGTATGTATACATATGCCTGATTCACTTTGTTATACCCCAGAGGCTGACACAACACTGTAGAGCAATTATACTCTAATAAAGATGTTAAAAAGAAAACAAGACTCTGAAGCATAGTAACAAAATTTAAGCCACTCCTTTGCATGAAGATCCACTACATTACTCTGAGCTTGTAATGTCAATGTATAATAACCTGAGAACAATGAAATCATGGAACATGCAACTCAGACTGAGATAATCATGATTCACAGAGATGTTATAGTTAACCTAACTCAGCCTCTCAGAGTTAAGAGGCTCTTTAGAAACTATCTAGTCAAGCTATAGCTAGAGTCCTGTACCTCTCTGTCAAGGAGTTTTTCTGCCTGTATTTAGACACATTCTGTGT
This sequence comes from Aethalodelphis obliquidens, assembly GCF_003676395.1. NCBI lineage: Eukaryota > Metazoa > Chordata > Mammalia > Artiodactyla > Delphinidae > Aethalodelphis > Aethalodelphis obliquidens. The sequence continues at coordinate 16,325,456 of NW_020837954.1, forward strand.
TAGAGAATTCAGTTCTTACTCATTTGAGCCCAATGTGGTGTCTGAAGTGAACTGCATGCTGCTGTCCGGGAGGTGGAAGCTTCTTCCTCTACTCATTGTGAGTTCTTGTGCTTGAGCTAGTAATACAATTGACACAAAGATTAACAAGAGTAAAAGAAACAAATTTTAATTTGTGTGCATGCAGGGAGGTATCATAGAAATAGGACCTAAGAAGTGCCAAAGCAGACAGCTTTCATACTTTTTAGACAAGGAAATAATAAATCTGTGAGGACAAAGGAACTTAGGCTTTGGATGCTTAATTAGTGAAGGGTTTTGGCTTGGGGTAGTGTAATAGGGAAGAACCCTTGTATTCTATGACAAGTTAATCACTAAAGGGATGTTGCCTGTAAGCTTAAATTATACATAACAGCCCATCTCTGGGAACCCTGCTTCCCAGGTAATGAGCACTAAGCTAAAATCCCTTTGTTTAGCTCACTGGAAACATCCTGACCAGGCCCACCTGTGAATGACTGCAGGGAGGAAGAAATTAACACATCCCCTCCAGAGGCTGATGGGAACCAGGAAATGTTGGACTTTACTCTCTCCCCTTTTAGAATAAAAGGAGCCTGAATTCTAACTCAGGCCAGATGGTTTCTTAGGACACGGGTCCACCATCTTCTTGGTCTGCCGGCTTTCAGAATAAAGTCACTATTCCTTGCCCTAACAACTTACCTCTCGATTTTTGGCCTGTCATGATGTGCAGCAAGAGCATGGACTCAGTAACAGTAGTAAGTTAAAGAAGTTACAGGGTTTGTTTATATAGGCTTCTTGCCCATCCCTATCTCTGGTGATAAGGGTGTCCTTCTGCATCCAGATGCAGGAGTACACCTTTCACATGAGGAACTTATTTCCAGCTTTCAGGGAGACAGAGAAGAGGGCCAAGGTATCCCTTTTGCATCGACTCTTTCTTTCATAACTTTAATCCAAAATAACCAATATCCCATTGAGGATTGTATTGAGGGGCCTCTCTGGCCCACAACAGTGCTATGCATGAAGCACAGGGTTTGATAAGAAAAGTGTTCAAGACCTTGCTTTGCCACTTATTGTTTTCCTCATACTGGGCAAGTTAGTTTCAGATTCAACTGCCTCATCTATAAAGGTGCAATAATAATGCTATAGATGTCATAGGGTTATCACGAGTACCCACGTTCTTTACAGATGTTAGAGATGGTCGGAATTGAATTGAGAATTCATCTTATCTTACTAGATATGTTATCTTATTTACTGACTGAAGGCATGCAGCAATAGTGTAGTGCCAAAGACGATATGTGCTATTTAAATCATATTAAGTGCCTTTTAGAGATGTACCATTCAAAAATGTTCCCTTGGAAAAAAAAAAGCTTATTCTATTAGCATTGAGAGAAAATGAGAGATTACACATGAACCCTGAAATCCCTTTAGTACATATTAGTTAAATGCCACTGTGCATTTTCTTTAAAACATAATACAACAAACAAGAAATAAAAAGTGTTTGAACATTGTAGGGGAGCAGAATTTGCCACCCCAAGTATGTGTCTCTTTGGCATAAGGATTAATTTAGGCTGATTATTTTTAAGGCCCAAAAGATTTAGGAAAAAATTTGACATTCCCTCTAAATGCCTAAAAGAATGTAGATAGAGGGCCTGTTCCAGGAAGGGAGCTATTACCATGGATAACTATAGTATGTATATAGTATACATACTATATATAGTATAGTATATACTATATATATATACAGTATATAGTATATAACTATAGTATGAACTAGGTGTGGCAGACAGGGAGGAACCTAGCAATGTCATGTCAGTTACCTTCCTCCCTTTGAAATGCCTAACCACTACCCCCAACATCCTCCTTTGTCTTCAGCTGAAGATGGTATTTAAGGTGAGGGCTTTGACCATTTTGATGAGCTACTCAGTTTTCCTTAATCTTTCCCATGTGTGCATGTTATTAAACTTTTGTTTGATTTTCTCCTGTTAATCTGTCATATGTCAATTTAATTCATAGACCAGAAGGGTAGAGGAAAATTTCTTTCTCCCTGACAACATTGATGATCTTCAGTAACTTATAGAATAAAGTGTAGACTAGCAATGGTTTTTTTTGTTGTTGTTTTTTTTGCGGTACGCGGGCCTCTCACTGTTGTGGCCTCTCCCGTTGCGGAGTGGAGCACAGGCTCCGGACGCGCAGGCCCAGCGGCCATGGCTCACAGGCCCAGCTGCTCCACGGCATGTGGGATTTTCCCAGACTGGGGCATGAACCCGTGTCCCCTGCATCGGCAGGCGGACTCTCAACCACTGCGCCACCAGGGAAGCCCTAGACTAACAATCTTACTTTCAAAAGGGGGATGCTAAAATTATTTGCCATGTCTAGGAACAGGCCGAAGTGAGCCAAAATTGTAATGTACACAATTTATCCTTGTCACCCTTCTACATGGTTCTTGCCTTCCTCTCGAGTCTCTCTGTATTGGTCAGACTTCTCACCTTCCCACTACCTTTTCTGTATTCACCTTAAGCAAAAAACTTCTCTTTGTTCCTTGGTAGGGGCCTCAACTAATTTAATGGACATCAACAAATCAAACAAACTCATTTGTTTGAGTCATTAACCCTTCAAAGTCTTCAGTCAGTTACTTCATCTATAAAATGGTTACAGTAATGTCCCAGCTTTAAGAATTAAATGAGGAAATCCATATAAAGCATTTAGCATATTTTCCCACTCATGGTAAGTTAGAATGATTTTTTGATATAATTACAGTATCATATTTAAGTTACAGTTTTATGCTTTCAAAAGTTAGATGTCCAAATTGAAATAACTTTAGAACCAGAATGACTGTATTTGAAATGCTATTTATCATTGTAAGAGTTTAGGATCAATTTCATAGTATGTTTCTTAAAAAAAGAAGTGTTTCAATAGAAAAGGCTGATTTGATATTTTGCCTGTTAGCAAAAGTCTGCAAAGAATGACATCCAGAACTGTGGAGAAACATAGCAGAAAACATTTGCACAGGAATTAGGAGAGAATTTTATTATCTTAACTGAATTTTTCTTCTTCCTGATTCTCTATTTCTACTTCCAGAAACTGAGATTCAAATTAGTATTTCTTCATCAACTATTTAGCTTATCAAGGAATGATATAGATTTAAATGTATTTCTGTGAGGAGGAGATAATGGACACAAGAGCATTTCTTGTCTTTTTTTTTTTCTTTCTAAAGAAGATGTTGAGGGTAGTAGTTTATTAATTAATTTATTTTTGCTGTGTTGCATCTTCATTTCTGTGCTAGGGCTTTCTCTAGTTGTGGCAAGCAGGGGCCACTCTTCATCGTGGTGCGCGGGCCTCTCACTATGGCAGCCTCTTTTGTTGCGGAACACAGGCTCCAGACGCGCAGGCTCAGTAGTTGTGGCTCACGGGCCTAGTTGCTCCGCGGCATGTGGGATCCTCCCAGACCAGGGCTCGAACCCATGTCCCCTGCATTAGCAGGCTGATTCTCAACCACTGCGCCACCAGGGAAGCCCCCATTTCTTGTCTTAATGGAATGACCCACACCTTCACACTATATTAACTCTTACTTTACATATGGTATTATTATAGTTTTCTTATGAAATCTAGTCGTTTTCAGCTTGGTTCTGCTGATCTCGGGTGGCCTCGGCTTGCCAGCAGCTTGAAGCAGGGTTTCGATTCCTGGCCAGAGATTGAGGTCAGGCCACGGCAGTGGAAATGCCGAATCCTAGCCACTAGACCACCAGGGACCATTGGCCAGTGACAAGGCCCTGGCTCTTTGGCTTTTCAAAAAAGAATTCCCACAAAGACAGAAAGTAGTGAAACAAGTAAAGTGTTTTTATTAGGAGGAAAAAGAGTACGTGTGGATAAACACATGGGCGGGCTCAGAGAGAGAGTTAGTAGTAGTTTGAATCACTTATGTGGGGTATTTCTTCTGGGCTTCCTTTGGCTCATCATGTTGATTTGCCTGGTTCTGAGTCCGTAGTTGTTATATCTCAGGATCTTCCCATGTGTCTGCATGCATCTCTTAGTCAAGATGGATTCCAGAGGTGAGGCCTATGGGTAGATTGACATCACTCCCCTTTTGATCTCCAAGGAGCTTATAGACAGGAAGGTCTCCTTGACTCCAAGAATGGGAAATATGTGGTCTCTTATCTTTTATCTGGGCAGGATCCAGCCTCTATTATCCTGCTGTTATGGAGTTTCTATCCACAGGGGACGAACTCCATCTGCTCAGCCTGGGGCCCATCTATCTCCAGTTTCACTGCCATCCACCCTCTTTCTTAATGATTCAGTAGTAACAAGATGATGTAAAGTATGTGCTCTGTTCTTTACTCTCCCTAACTTATGTAGGTGGAGTGGGTAGCCCCTATCATCTAGGCAAAGCATAAGGATGTTTTTGCAAAGCTGAATTGGGTAGCTTAATAGTGATAATACTACAAACTGAGTAATAGGCAATTCAGTCATTGAATATTTATCACATAGTATCTTGAATTTCTCAACTGGACTCTGACATTATTTACGTAAAATTGTCTGTGATATTTTAAATATCTGTCCCTATTTTAAATTACTTAAATAGTTTGTATATTTTCTTTTTATTACAAAACAGAATAAATAAGAAAACAAAAATATATAAAAAGATTTAACTGTTTAAACATAATAAAAATTTGAGATGTATTCATGCAATTGACAGTATAATTAACATTTGATCAAACTGTGATCAATAAAAAATAAATGTACCAAATGCATACACTGAGATATGCATATTGAGATGTTATTTTATTACTTTATCCATATTTAGTCATTGAAGGCTAGGAGTGACCATATTTATAAAAGATCGTATTTATTTCTAATTTTAAAAAATTATATGAGCAGATGCTTTATACCTTCTGTAATCTCTAGAGCAAGGAGTCTTTATGAATTTTTGATGCCCAGATATCCAGCACACAATTTTTTTTTTTTTTTTTTTTTTGTCTGCTGAACTAGATCAGAGTGGAAAGAGTGTTTTTTGGGGTGGAAGTACAGATAAATGCAGTAGAATCAAGAAACCTGTTTAATGTAGGAAAAACAACGTTGAAAACACCATGTATCAGTTGTCATTTTTCTGGCGACTGAGCATCTGAAAATCCTCAAAGTATTTAGGCAAGTGCTGCCATTTATTCATATACAAATTAATTTAACAAATACATGGATTGCTAACTATGTGAACATTGGACAGGATATGCAGTGGTAATAAGATAGGCAAGGTCACTGCCTTCATTAAACTTAAATTCTAGAGGTTTATTATAGGAAAAGAGAGGTCACCACCTGTTATAACTAAAAGAAAGACCTTTGATTTTCAGGTCCACTCAGTATTCCCCCTTCCACACATCTACGCACACAGACGATTTGCATTATGGGCAAGAGCTTTAACTTAGCCTTGGCCAGTTAGAAACAATCATCCATGATTTCAAATTCAGAGCTACTGATACAAAGAGACAAGAACATTAGCAAATCCATTCTGGTCATGCCATTAATGAAGATCACAACACAAATACATGTCTACAAACTAGTTCCCCTATTCCAGCCATTATAAAGATTATCACCAAATGTATATGTAATTTACCCATGTTTAATTATTCCTATGTTTAACCACATTGTAGTATTGTTTTTATTCAACTATAACATTTCCTGTTTTTTTCTTTTAGATAAGAATATTGCTTTACTTTTATAAATGTCTTTACCACTTTTCCATCTTGGAAAAAAAATAAGCTCACCTCTACATGCTTCCACAGAGTTACCTTATCAGTGTTTACCTATTAATTAACATAATGCTTAGCAGGACATTTATGATTCTCAAAAGGCCCAACTGAAGGAATAATTCATCTTGGCCCCTGTATCCCTAGGATTACACTAAATGTTAAGGTCCTATTTAATTCCCAACTTGTGGGAAAAGGCATGTGTCTTCAGTCAAAATGCTTGAAATTCATGGCTATTTATCTGATATTAAAACCTGAGTTTCTTTACAGATTCACAGGCCTTGAAAGAATGAGCAGTTATTCTTTATTTTTTTTAACACTTTATTGGATATAATTGCTTTACATTGTTGTGTTAGTTTCTGCTGTATAACGAAGTGAAACAGCTTTTGGATACATATATCCCCATATACCCTCCCTCTTGCATCTCCCTCCCACCCTCCTTACCCCACCCCTCTAGGTGGTCACAAGCACCAAGCTGACCTCCCTGTGCTATGTGGCTGCTTCACACTAGCTTTCTATTTTACATTTGGTAGTGTGTATTTGTCAATGCCACTCTCTCACGTCTTCCCATCTTACCCTTCCCCCTCCCTGTGTCCTCAAGTCCGTCTTTATACCTGCGTCTTTATTCCTGTCCTGCCCCTAGGTTCTTCAGAAACTTTTTTTTTTTTTTGATTCCATATATATGTGTTAGCATACGGTATTTGTCTTTCCCTTTCTGACTTACTTCACTCCGTATGACGGACCCTAGGTCCATCCACCTCACTACAAATAACTCAATTTCGTTTCTTTTAATGTCTGAGTAATATTCCATTGTATATATGTGCCACATCTTCTTTATCCATTCATCTGTCGATGGACATTCAGGTTGCTTCCATGTCCTGGCTATTGTAAATAGAGCTGCAATGAACACTGTGGTACATGACTCTTTTTGATTTATGGTTTTATCAGGGTATATGCTCAGTAGTGGGATTGCTGGGCCATATGGTAGTTCTATTTTTAGTTTTTTAAGGAACCTCCATACTGTTCTCCATAGTAGCTGTATCAATTTACATTCCCACCAACAGTGCAAGAGGGTTTCCTTTTCTTGACACCCTCTCCAGCATTTATTGTTTGTAGATTTGTTGGTGATGGTCATTCTGACTGGTGTGAGGTGATACCTCATGGTAGTTTTGATTTGCATTTCTCTAATGATTAGTGATGTTGAGCATCCTTTCATATGTTTGTTGGCAATCTGTATCTTCTTTTGAGAAAGATCTATTTCAGTCTTCTGCCCATTTTTGGATTGGGTTGTTTCTATTTTTTTTTTTGCGGTACGTGGGCCTCTCACTGTTGTGCGCTCTCCTGTTGCGGAACACAGACTCCGGACGCATAGGCCCAGCGGCCATGGCTCATGGGCCCAGCCGCTCCGCAGCATGTGGGATCTTCTCAGACCGGTGCACGAACCCATGTCCCCTGCATTGGCAGGCAGATTCTTTACCACTGCGCCACCAGGGAAGCCTGGTGGTTTGTATTTTGATAATGAGCTGCATGACTTGCTTGTACAGTTTGGAGATTAATCCTTTGTGAGTTGCTTCATTTGCAAATGTTTTCTCTCATTCTGAGGGTGGTCTTTTCATCTTGTTTATGGTTTCCTTTGCTGTGCAAGTGCTTTTAAGTTTCATTAGGTCCCATTTGTTTATTTTTGTTTTTATTTCCATTTCTCTAGGAGGTGGGTCAAAAAGAATCTTGCTGTGATTTATGTCATAGAGTGTTCTGTCTATGTTTTCCTCAATGAGTTTTATAGTGTCTGGTCTTACATTTAGGTCTTTAATCCATTTTGAGTTTATTTTTGTATATGGTGTTAGGTAGTGTTCTAATTTCATTCTTTTACATGTAGCTGTCCAGTTTTCCCAGCACCACTTATTGAAGAGGCTGTCTTTTCTCCATTGTATATTCCTGCTTCCATTTTCAAAGATAAGGTGAACATATGTGCATGGGTTTATCTCTGGGCTTTCTATCCTGTTCCATTGATCTGTATTTCTATTTTTGTGCCAATACCATACTGTCTTGATTACTGTAGCTTTGTATTATAGTCTGAAGTCAGGGAGCCTGACTCCACCAGCTCCATTTCTCTTTCTGAAGATTGCTTTGGCTATTCGGGGTCTTTTGTGTTTCCCAACAAATTGTGAATTTTTTTCTTCTAGTTCTGTGAAAATTGCCATTGGTAGTTTGATAGGGATGGCACTGAATCTGTAGATTACTTTGGGTAGTATAGTCATTTTCACAATGTTGATTCTGCCAGTCAAAGAACATGGTATATCTCTGCATCTGTTTGTATCATCTTTAATTTCTTTCATCAGTGTCTTATAGTTTTCTGCATACAGGTCTTTTGTATCCTTAGGTAGGTTTATTCCTAGGTATTTTATTCTTTTGGTTGCAATGGTAAATGGGAGTATTTCCTTAATTTCTGTTTCAGATTTTTCATCATTAGTGTATAGGAATGCAAGAGATTTCTGTGCCCTAATTTTGTATCCTGCTAGTTTACCAAATTCATTGATTAGCTCTAGTATTTTTCTGGTAGCATCTTTGGGAATTCTCTATGTATAGTATCATGTCATCTGCAAACAGTGACAGTTTTACTACTTTTAGGATTTAGATTCCTTTTATTTCTTTTTCATCTCTGACTGTCGTGGCTAAAACTTCCAAAGCTATGTTGAATAATAGTGGTGAGAGTGGACAAATTTGTCTTGTTCCTGATCTTAGTGGAAATGGTTTCAGTTTTTCACCATTGAGAATGATGTTGGCTGTGGGATTGTCATATATGGCCTTTATTATGTTGAGGTAAGTTCCCTCTCTGCCTACTTTTTGCCGGGTTTTTTCATAACTGGGTGTTGAATTTTGTCAAAAGCTATTTCTGCATCTATTTAGATGATCATATGGTTTTTCTCCTTCAATTTGTTAATATGGTGTATCACACTGATTGATTTGTGTATATTGAAGAATCCTTGCATCCCTAGGATAAATCCCACTTGATCATGGTGTATGATCCTTTTAATGTGCTGTTGGATTCTGTTTGCTAGTATTTTCTTGAGGTTTTTTGCATCTATGTTCATCAGATATATTGACCTGTAGTTTTCATTTTGTGACATCTTTGGCTGCTTGTGGTATCAACGTGATGGTGGCCTTGTAGAATGAGTTTGTGAGTGTTCCTCCCTCTTCTATATTTTGGAAGAGTATGTGAAAAATATGTGTTAGCTCTTCTCTAAATGTTTGATAGAATTCACCTGTGACTCCATCTGGTCCTGGGCTTTTGTTTGTTGGATGATTTTTAATCACAGTTTCAGTATCATTGCTTGTGTTTGGTCTATTTATATTTTCTATTTCTTCCTAGTTCAGTCTTGGAAGGTTGTGCTTTTCTAAGGATTTGTCCATTCCTTCCACCTTGTCCACTTTTTTGGCATAGAGTTGATTTTAGTAATCACTCGTGATCCTTTGTATTTCTGCAGTATCTTCTGTTACTTATACTTTTTCATTTCTAATTCTGTTGATTTGAGTCTTCTCCCTTTTTTTTTTTTTTTGACGGGTCTGGCTAGAGGTTTATCAGTTTTGTTTATTTTCTCAAATAACCAGCTTTTAGTTTTATTGATCTTGGCCATTGTTTCCTTCATTTCTTTTTCATTTATTTCTGATCTGATATTTATGAGTTCTCTCCTTCTGCTAACTTTGAGTTTTTTATGTTTTTCTTTCTCTAATTGCTTTATGTGTAAGGTTAGGTTGTTTATTTGAGATTTTTCTTTTTTCTTGAGGTAGGATTTTATTGTTATAAACTTCCCTCTTAGAACTGCTTTTGCTGCATCCCATACATTTTGGGTCGTCGTGTTTTGATTGTCATTATTTTCTAGGTACTTTTTGATTTCCTTTTTGATTTCTACGGCGCTCTCTTGGTTATTTAATAGTGTATTTTTTAGCCTCCATACATTTGTATTTTTTACAGTTTTTTTTTTTTTTCCTGTACTGATATCTTTTCTCATGGCGTTGTGGTAGGAAGAGATACTTGATACAATTTCAATTTTCTTAAATTTACCAATGTTTGATTTGGGATTCAAGATATGATCTGCCCTGGAGAATGTTCCATGAGTGCTTGATGAAAACGTATTCTGTTGCTTTTGGATGGAATGTCCTATAAATAAAGTCCATATTGTTTAATGTGTCATTTAAAGCTTGTGTTCCTTATTTATTTTCATTTTGGTTCATCCTATCCATTTGTAAAAGTGGGGTGTTAAAATCCCCTACTATGATTGTGTTACTGTCGAGTATTCCTTTTATGACTGTTAGTTTTTGCCTTATGTATTGAGGTGCTCCTGTGTTGGGTGCATCAATATTTACGATTGTTATTTCTTCTTCTTAGATTGATCCCTTGATCATTGTGTAGTGTCCTTCTTTGTCTCTTGTAATAGTCTTTATTTTAATGTCTCTTTTGTCTGATATGTGAATTGCTACTCCAGCTTTCTTTTGATTTCCATGTTCATGGAATATCTTTTTCCATCCCTTCCCTTTCAGTCTGTATGTGTCCCTAGGTCTGAAGTGGGTCTATTGTAGACAGTATATGTACGGGTCTTGTTTTATGTCCATTCATCCAGTCTATGTCTTTTGCTAGAATGATTTAATCCATTTATATTTATGGTAATTATTGATATATATGCTCCTATTACCATTTTCTTAATTGTTTTGGGTTTGTTAATGTAGTTCTTTTCCTTTGGTTGTGTTTCCTGCCTACAGAAGTTCCTTTAGGATTTGTTGTAAAGCTGGTTTGGTGGTGCTGAATTCTCTTATCTTTTGCTTGTCTGTAAAGGTTTCAATTTCTCCATTGAATATGAGTGAAATCCTTGCTGGGTAGAGTAATCTTGGTTGTAGGTGTTTTCCTTTCATCAGTTTAAATATGTCTTGCCACTCCCTTCTGCCTTATCGAGTTTCTGCTGAAAGATCACCTGTTAACCTTATGGGGATTCCCTTGTATGTTATTTGTTGCTTTTCCCTTGCTGATTTTAATATTTTTTCTCTGTATTTAATTTTTGATAGTTTGATTAATATGTGTCTTGGCATGTTTCTCCTTGGATTTATCCTGTATGGGACTCTGCACTTCCTGGACTTGACTGACTGTTTCCTTTCCCATATTAGGGATGTTTTCAACCAAAATCACTTCAAATATTTTCTGAGTCCCTTTCTTTTTCCCTTCCTCTTCTGGGACCCCTATAATTCGAATGTTTGTGCCTTTAATGTTGTCCCAGAGGCCTCTGGGACTGTTCTCAATTCTTTTCATTCCTTTTTCTTCATTGTGCTCTGTAGTAGTTATTTCCACTGTTTTATCTTCCAGGTCACTTATCCGTTCTTCTGTTTCAGTTATTCTGCTATTGATTCTTTCTAGAGAATTTTTAATTTCATCTATTGTGTTGTTCATCATTGTTTGTTGCTCTTTAGTTCTTCTAGGTCTTTGTTAAACGTGTCTTGCATTTTCTCCATTCTATTTCCAAGATTTTGGATCATCCTTACTATCATTACTCTGAATTCTCTTTTCAGGTAGACTGCTTATTTCCCCCTCATTTGTTCAGTCTGTTGGGTTTTTACCTTACTCCTTTATCTGCTGCATGTTTCTCTGTCTTCTCATTTTGCTTAACTCACTGTGTTTGGGGTCTCTTTTTCACAGGCTGCAGGTTTGTAGTTCCCATTGTTTTTGGTGTCTCCCCTCAGTGGGTAAAGTTGGTTCAGTGGGTTGTGTAGTCTTCCTGGTGGAGGGGACTGGTGTCTGTGCTCTGGTGGATGAGGCTGGATCTTGTCTTTCTGGTGGGCAAGACCACGTCCGGTGGTTTGTTTTGGGGTGTCTCTGGCCTTATTATGATTTTAGGCAGCCTCTCTGCTAATGGGTGGGGTTGTGTTCCTATCTTGCTAGTTGTTTGTCATGGGGTGTGAAGCACTGGAGCTTGCTGGTCGTTGAGTGGAACTCTTTTTTAGCATTGAGACAGAGATCCCTGGGAGAGCTCTCGCCAGTTGATATTACATGGGGCCAGGCACCCTCTTGTGGTCCAGTGTCCTGAAGTTGGCTCTCTCACCTCTGAGGCTGAGGTATGACACCTGGCTGGAGCACCAAGACCCTGTCAGCCACATTGCCCGCAGCTCCAATGCAACTGAACAGAAGGCTCACACAGTGGGTTCATTAGGTACCATACATAGAGTCAGAAGAGTTGCTGGACTGCTGCGTGGGTGGTCACTCCGTATCCTGACAACTATGCCAGCTATGTTCACCAAAATGTCAGAAACAGAGACCTGTTTACAAGTTACTGCATCAGTCAGAGTGTGATCAGCTCTTCCAGCCCCAGTGATCTAATGGCACGACAGCTGAGTCATTTTGGGGCACTGGCCTGTGGGGTGAATATGTGGCTGGACTGAGATGATTGCTCAGGGAACCTGACAAACCCCACTGCTTTTTCCCACACCTACCAGGTATTTTTGAGGAAGGTCCTTGCTATAACCTTAAAGATACATACTGTGAATCATTTTCTCCAAAGACTCCTATGGCCATTCTCTCAGTTTCTGAGTATATGGCTGTATATAATATAATATAATATGATATAATATAATATAATATAATATGATATAATGTAAATAAAATTAAATACAAAATGGAGATAAGAGTTGAAAATTCCCTGAGCAGATGAAACCACTTAAGCTGTGTAAGCAAATCTGAATCTAGCTTGTAGGTTATTTCTTACAAATACCTCTGAAAATCATAAATGAAACTTAAGCTGTTCCCCCCAAACTGACATGAGGTAACTACTTTTAACCAATTCCTTATCACTAGGGAAAGTCTAATGCTCTAACCAATCATTTTGAAGAATAAACAGCCTTTGCATTTTTACTCTATAACCTGCCCTATAATAAAATACTTCTGAGCCTCATTCCACTGTTGCTCTGAAAGGTCCTAGTTCATGAACTGTTCTTATATGCACAATAAATTCTTATTAAATACTATTTTATTGATCTGATGTTTTAATTTTGCTGGTAGTTAATTTTGCTATATATATATATATATACATTTAATATTTGATATACATGTGTGTATATATATATATATGTAGTCAAAAATCCAGAAATAGGATATATATGTGTCTCTTCAGAAAGTAGCAATATCACTATCATCCTATTGGTTACACAGGTGAATAAATTATGAAGGTGAATAAAGTAAAGGTTGGAAGATTCTAGAAGAAGTCCTTGGATTTGCCCTTTCTTCAAATAATGAAAGAGAAAGTAATGTCACATTCCAGAGGGAATGGCGAGATTAGTGTAATTATGAAACGTTTGAAAGATTGAGGTGTGATTATTAGTATCATACTGACATTTAATTCTCCAGTTTGATGAATACAGAAGATAAATGAGACATGGAGAATGATGATGGATTGTTTTAAGTCTAATATGCTGGTGACTTTAATTGCAGACCTTGTGCCCAATGTGGTATTCTTGCAGGAACAGATCAATGTTGTCTTAGATATCTGAAATTAAACCATTGATCTCACTGGTTGTATTTTCTTTTTTTTTTTCCTCTTCCAGGAACACTTGAACTTTAAATGTAATTTGTTTTTACCCAATAGGGACAGCAGTACACCTTCACCATCATGTCTTAGACCACACCTACTACCTATTTCTGCAGTGACAATGACAATCTCACTCTCACATGACAAGGTATCATGCTGCTTCACTATTTTAATAATATACTGATCATGGGCATTGAAGAGCAGAAAGCAGCAGGAATGGAATGGTAATACTTATGTCAGTAAATTTCTGCTGTTCATTATAATGGGACACATAAGGATATCACCACTAAAGTGAGTGACTGGTTCTGCTTCTAAGCAACAGAAATATTACATTGAATTCTTTGATTTTGTGTTCAACATATACTAAGTTTGAGTGTATTGCTCATAGTGTTGACCTAGTGTCCTAAAATGCTGCTAGCTTTGATTAGAAGGATCTTTAATGGGTCCAGGCTGCACTATAATCTGTGCCAACTCATCCTTTATGACCCACTGGATCTTTTGGTAGTTGGAATTTCTATGGCTGATTAAGATACTGTATAGAATCTGTAACAAACACAATATGAAAATCACAGTGAAAGGCCCCAGTGTTTTGAAATGATGCCAAACTTTCTTGGGTTAATAACCATTCTGCTCCTCAGAAATATACCTTGGCTTACTCCTGCTACCTCATGTACACTAAAGAGTTATCTATTTGACAGCAGATAAATTCATGGCTTCTTATGTTATCATATCCATCTAGTCATAAACTTGATTACAGCCAGCATCCCTACTGTAGGGCTTCAGTGTGTGTAAGTAGTTGGCATAAGTAGGATCTTCCAAATGTCTGTTGTGCCACACCGCTTGCTCTCCCTCAGTGCCAGCTGTGGTTTCATGGAATGTTTCCTTGACTGCTCAACTGAGGTGAGGGGAGAAACTGAGTGTGAATCACAGATGGCTCTGTGGGATATATTGGCACCAGCCACAGGTGGCTCTAAAGAAGAATGGAGAGAAAAAGCTACACTGAAAGCAGAACTCTGAGCATTACAGCTCACTATTCATCTCAGTGGGGTTTATTAGAATGATGTCAGGATTTTAATCACAAGTCAGATGAATCAATGTGAGCTATCCAAAATTCAATTAGAATATCATAATAATTATTCTTATTGATAGTAGATATATGAAAAAATGTAATATTTCATGATATTCAAAAGCCTTTGTTATTAGGTTGGAAATAAACCTTAGGATCCCATCATCCCTTAAGGGCCATTAAAGATAAATGGGTAAAAACAAGGACAGATGATAAAATTTCATTTCACTGATAAACATAGGTAGGAGTTATATGCTTTTGTGCTTAGATAATCTCACTTTGATTGTTATAGCTGAAGATACAATAATTATTTTAAAAATGGCTCATTGAGAATACTCAATATGCATATCTGCAGCTCCAGGTCTCACACTCAGCTGACACCTGATTGTGAATAACTTCAATTAACTGGGATGGTGCCTATGTTCTTTCTGGATGGGCAAACTCATTTAAATGCAGTGTGTTGTGAAACACTTGAAGGTATTTCTTTAATATTGTAAAATGGAACCACACACCCTAAAAAGTGATTTTTAAAATATATTATTCTTGCAAACAGAAGAAAAATTATCTCACTAAATTTAATAGCCAAAAGAACTCCTTTTTAAAGTTGGTAACTTTAATAAATTGAAAACTAATTGTTTAAACAAAAGCAAACTTATAGGTATTTGAAAATAAAGCTAACCTGAGCTTAGTATCTATACACCTAATGGTTTTATTGGGTAGATCACAGACCTGGAAGGGACAAGATTGGAGCATTAATGACACACACATTTGGACCTAAAGTGTGAGTATATTTGTAATTCATGTAAATGCATTTAAAGTTCCCCACTAATGAGAGAGATCATAATGCTCTAATGCAGCTATTGGCAGTCTGCCACCTGCAGATCAGATCTAGCCCACTGAGTGTTTTTGTATGGCTGAAAAAAACTTTCAAAGACTATTTTGTGACATGTAAAAATTATGTGAAGTTCACATTTCAGTGTTCAGATGTGAAGTTTTATCGGCCCAGCCACACTCATCCATTTATATATTGTCTATGGCTGTTACTGCATTATAAAAGCAGTTGAGTAATTGTTACAGAGACTCTATGTCCTGCAAAACCTAAAATACTATCTGACTTCTACAGAAAAAGTTTGCTGACCCCTGACCCAGTGAATAAGATGATATGTTCTATGGGTTTCATTTGTTACTGTGTATTCCCCAGAAAAACACAAAATCTTTCTAGACTTGGCTGTGTTTCCTCCACCACTGCAGTTTTTGTACTTAATATGTACATACTCATTTGCAGCTGGACCAGCTGCAGCTGCATCCAGGTTCAGGAGTGGCACTGCCCGTGGGGCCAGCAGCCTGTGTGGTGCCAATGTCCTGTGCTGAGGGGCAGCAGCAGCAGGGTCTTCAGCTCTAGGTCTAATTGACTAGTCTCCCAGTTTGTCTGAACCTTCCCAGAGGTCTCCTGCTTTCCTGGAGGTCATGTAAACTACCTAATATTCTTTCAATTACTTCCTTTTCTGATTAAATCAAACAAGTAGTTCCTTGCAACTAAAAACTCTGATGGGTACAAAATTAAACACACAAGTAAACAAATAAGAAAAAAGGATCAAGAAGATATAAAGTTGGGAATATATGTAAGTAGATTAAGTGTTGTACACAAATGCTCTCTGAGTCCTATAAGAAGCAGCCAGCATCCAAGGACCCCTACTCATAAGACATCAGAATGAGTAAAATAGAAAAGTGGCCTACTATTTCCCGAGAAATATGAAATATGAGCAAATTGGCCAGAATTGGGGAATAAACTCAAGCAACTCCTAAATAAAGTAAACATGAACAGTAATACAATGAAGATAGTTTTTTAAAGTACATTTAAATTTTCCCTTAAAAGGAACATATTTCTAAACAGTCAGTGGATGTGAAGGAATCAATGAATTTCAGTGAGTAGTTCAATGTCACAAAAGTTGAAAGATCAAGAAAAGACTGGCAGGAAGGGAAGGGAGGAAGGAACTGCTACTCTCTATAGCCTCTGAATTCTCCTGACTCAAGGCAAGGCACTATTCTCTCATACGCTGTTTCTTCATCTTCAAATCTAGGATAAATTTGACCTCCTTTTAGGGTTAATGATGGTGACTAAATGACCCTGGTTGAGCATGAATTCAAATCAAACAGTCTGGGAATTACATTCCCCCCCCCCTAAATTTAATATCAGGGTAAATTTGGGCAAGTTACATATCCTTTCTAGTTTGACTTTCCTCTTTTAGTGGGGATTACAATAATAGTATCTAATAGGTAAGTTTTTGTGAGGCATTAAATAAAAGAATGTGTTTTAGTTCTTGGCAGAGTGCTTGCACATAAATGATAGATGGAAGGAAAGCGGTATAATGGTTTGTCTGGGGTGGTAAAATAAGGAAGAACTGAGGTCAGTCCTCAAGTTACCCTCATGGTCTACCTTGGAACCACAGTGAAATGCTCTTGAGCATGTTTCTTTTAGATAGATAGGGCTGACAATAGATAACATGCAAATAATTCTTTTTAGTCTATGCATTGGCATCTTTCAAATTGGGCCTCTATATCCAGTTGCTATTTTAGAAGTGAGGAATCACACAGTCCTGTAAGAACAAACCCATGTGTTACAGAAGCCCTCTCATCCTGTGTCCAGAACTGACTATTCTCACAGCATTTCTCAGCCCTATCCCTCCACTAGGTATCATGACCTGGACCTCATTCATCGGTCTACCCTACAGGGTTACATGAGATGCCAGGACTGACGTTTCGTTGGCTTATTTATTGTTAAGGCAACTGCTTTAGAAACAGATCCTATTCATTTTGGCTCAATGCTTATCTTGTTTAGTGAAGAAAAAGTTTAAAAACATTGTAAAATCAAATTTTGCAGTCAGCAGTTGTCTAGGTGTACCAGGAGGAGTTTCCATCTGTTTCCTTATCACAGCACTTGGCATGCATAAATTAACATCTATTCTTTTGTCTTTATTTCTTAGTTCAAAAATTCACAAAGAAAGTCAAGGATTTAAAAAAAATCATGGACAGTTAAGTGTGAATGTTTCCCAAATGTCTTATATTTGAGAATTAAAGGTAACAAATCATAACAAATTCCAGACATTTCAGAATAACCATGCTTAAATACATGTGATCAAAGTACTTGGTCAATCTAATTTAGTTCAAACCTAGAAATGGTTTTGTCATTTCTCAGAAGATTTTCAGAAGCTGAGGTGAATCAAGATAACAGACTTTTAGAGGTCTCTTAATTCGTTTCTGATCCTAGATACTTGGCTTAGCATGAATATATAACTTTAAGCCAGGTTGCTTAATTCTGGGCTTATCTATTTATAACTACCTGCTTTTCCTGTAAAGAAGACCTGGCACCTATCTAAAACCATCTCCAATAAACTTGCAATTACTGTTACACATTTTTTGCATGCACTGGAGCTATTGACGAACACCAAATCTAAGGATACCCAAATCTAATCCTTTTTATTAGGTAAATCGAGTTCTCTTTATGCTGTCTCTTCTCAAAAATTATGTCTGGTGGAAAGGACGGAGGTTTATAAAAGTCAGTTTTTTCAGTCATAAAAATTAGAGATGCTATATTTACTAAAGATATTAAATTTACAAATGGTTTATCATTAGAGTAAAACATTATAATTTATTTTGAACTTTTATTAGAAATAAAAGTTTTTATTTTCTAGTCTAATTGGATTTTGGCCAAATTTATACTTGTAATTATTAAAAAGCAACAATGTTATTGAAAATGTATTAGTCTCAATAGCCAATTAAACTAACTTTTAACCTCTTAAGTAAATAGCAAGTGTTAGACCAGTATTAAAAAAAACATTCTTCCGAAAAACAGATTAACTTAATGATCAGTAAGAGAACATTAAATTAATTCTTTGTTATATAAAATAAGGGACCAGATGTCAGTAACAGCGATGAGCTCCCTAAGGTGGAAAAATACAACTAATTCATAGAATGGAGGGAATTAGACTGTCTGAGGAACAAAATACTCAAGAAACAAAGGTGTGTGTACAAAAAATACTTAATTTAAATTTTTTTCTTCTAGTAATTTGAGAAGTGATAAATCTTTACTGGAGAAATTGATTTACATTTCTGATTAAACACTTCCACACTTCCCTTTTAAAATATCATTTGGAAAACTTGAAGTATTAATATATTTAAAGAAGGTAAGAATACAAAGATGGTCTTGAAGTTTTCCTATGCAAGAAGACATGCCACCTGCATAGCTAAAAAATACACCATTCAAAAAGAAAAACATATTGTATTTCTTATTGAACAAGTGGAAAAGTTACAAAAAGATGGAAAAAGATTCATGAAAATGAGGTCTTTGTGAATAAAGAGGCTTTGACAGGGCTGATTGGTAGCTTTCTTGTGTCTTCCAACTGTGCAAAGGAATGAGTGCTACTGATGAATAGATGAAAAAAAAATAACTTTTCTCTTTATGTTTTAGCCTCAGATGATAATCCCTTACTATAGGTATTTCTATAGTGATCTGTGAGTCTATTCATCTCCTAAGCACATTTTGTGGATTGGATCTGTAGGGGAGCAAAATCTGCCATCCCGAAATGTCTCTTTGGCATGTGAATTCTTTCAAGCTGAAAACAATCAAGACCCAAAAGACTCAGGAAGAAACTATGACCTTTCTCCTAACTGCCTAAAAGAATTTAGAGGACCTGTTCCCAGACAGAGCTATTAACAGAAATGTCTGCAAACAATTTGGGCTAGATGTGGAGGGGGAAACTTGACAGGGCCTAGAGATCAGAGTCCACTCTGTGTCGCCTTGTCTCTGTAAGGCCCAGCAAACATTTATCTACCAAACATTAACTTTTTCATCTCCATGTCGGTTGACTTTCCTCCACTTTGAAGTCCAAACCACTACTCTCAACATCCCTTTTTGTCTTTAGCTGAAGATGATATTTAAGATGAGGCCTTTGGCCATTTGGGTGACTTACTCAGTTTTCCTGGGTCTCTCCCATGTATACATGTTATTAAATTTTTGTCTGATTTTTCCCTGTTAATTGTCTCATGTCAGTTTGGTTCTTAGACCAGCCAGCAGAACTTAGAAGAGTAGAGGAAAACTTCTTCCTTCCTGACAAAATAATATGATGTCCAGTGTATGTGTACTACTGTTGTTCAAGTGAATGTAGGTGCAGTTATGTTACTGAATAAATCGGGCTCTGCTGCTCACTGCTTTGAAAATCAAACTCATAAACGTTGGTAGAGGGGAAAGTTGTCTGTTTTTTTTTTTTTTTTTGCGGTGCGCGGGCCTCTCACTGCTGTGGCCCCTCCTGCTGCGGAGCACAGGCTCCGGACGCGCAGGCGTAGCGGCCATGGCTCACGGGCCCAGCCGCTCCGCGGCATGCAGGATCCTCCCGAACCGGGGCATGAACCCCTGTCCCCTGCATCGGCAGGCGGACTCTCAACCACTGCGCCACCAGGGAAGCCCAAGGGAAAGTTGTCTTTAATCAGAATGCTGGCAATCTGGGGAGGTGGTGGACTCAGTGTCCCCAAAGAACCACCTCTGAAGATTCTGCTCAGCCATGAAAGTTTTAAAGGAAAGGAGGGAAGTAATCTCAGATAATCATTGAGATAGGGCGTCAGAGTCATCGCCATTTCGCACTGCATGCAGGATGCTCAACTCTGATTCCTCATCATCTTCCTCTAGGCATTATCTTGTTCACACAGTTTGGTTACACAGTTTGTTCGGGAGATTACTGAAGTGGAAGCTAGGGAAGAGATCTGGTCATCTGTTAATTACTTATTCTTCATTCCTACTTCTCTGATCTAGTGAAAGAACTGAAAAGTTAGGCAAGGTATTGTGTGATTAAAAGATTTGAAAGGAATGCTCAGGCTGGACGTGAGGAGAGCATGGGGGCCCCTGGTTGAAAGTAACAATATAGCTTTGCTAAAGTGACAAGGAAAGGGGCTTTTGCTGAAGCCTGTTTCCTGCAAAGAGCTGCTTACAGTTATGATTATTAAAATACCTCTTACTCACATAAGAACCAAGACCAGAATAGGAAAAGATTGAAGGAAATGTTTGAGCTTTCCAGCTTTGGGGAAAGGAGTAGATAAGGGACTGGGTGTTAATACCTGTCAGTCTTCGCACCATGAACAACCTAATTATCTTATAAGAATTGCAACCTGAATAAAGTTAAACAAGAATGAGAAACTCTCCTTCATTTCTTCAACTTGTATATCAAAAATTCTTTTCAGGGACTTCCCTGGTGGCGCAGTGGTTAAGAATCCACCTGCCAACGCAGGGGACACGGGTTTGATCCCTGGTCCAGGAAGATCCCACATGCCGCAGAGCAACTAAGCCCGTGCGCCACAACTATTGAGCCTGCACTCTAGAGCCCATGAGCCACAACTACTGAGCCCACATGCCACAACTGTTGAAGCCCATGTGCTTAGAGCCCATGCTCCACAAGAGAAACTACCACACTGAGAATGCCACCCACCACATTGAAGAGTAGCCCCTGCTTGACACAACTAGAGAAAGCCTGCACACAGCAACAAAGACCCAATGCAGCCAAAAATAAATAAATAAATTAATTAATTAATTTAAAAAAATCCCTTTCCAGCTCTGTCCAAAAAAGGTGATACAACAAATAGAACAGAAGAACTGTAACTCTAATTGACAAGGGGTAGGGGAAGGCTGAGCTATCAGAGGTAAGGAGAACAGAAGGGTCAAAGAGACTGAGGAATCCATGGGATATGGAATCAAGAAAGAATTGCACAGGGGAAAAAAGCCCTCTAGGGGATTTGGAAAGGGAAAACTGTTCCTGTGCCCACAGAGAGTTGGTAAGTCTAGATGAATTGCTTTAAAGAGTCAATCCTAATTTTACACCTGGGCGTGACTTCTTAGTTTGGAGTAGGGAAAGATTCCAGTGGGACTGTATATATTGATTGGTTCAGAGTAGTTGTTTTTGATGGAGGGGGTAAAAGATCTTTATCAAGAAACTCTTATGTCCTTCTTTAGATATGGTACTGTAGTAAAAATAAGTAAACAAAAACACCTCATGCCAAATGTCTGTGAATTCCCAGGCAGCTATGGTGCTGATTTCTGCAGAGGATCATGGGAGTTTCTAGTCTATTAAGAATGTGCATGTAACACTTTATTCTTCAGGTGACAGCCTGAGGGAGGACATGCAAACTCTTTGGCAATTTCAATGTGGGAAAAAAATTTCCAAGTCCTGGGCATCACTGGCACATGTTTACTGTGTCTCAGTCACTATTAATGAAATAATGGTAAAAAAGTTATAGATAATATTTTGAAGGAAAAGTGCTTCCATTACTTTAAAAAGCATAGAATATATATTAATCTTAGGAAAAAAATGTAAAAATATGAAAAAACTCCTCAAAAAATATACTATTCCTAGATAGTTAAGATAATATGACAGCTTTCTTTCTAATATTTGATAGAAAATGATTATGCTATGTAAATTGTTTAGTTATGGAAGATACATAAAAACTTCCCACAAATTTTAAAAAATGAACACATCAAATTATGAGAAAAGAACAAAGAATAGGCATCAATAGGAAAGAAAAATATCTTAAAATTTAAAAGAAGAAGCTTAAATGGTGGAGTAGCTTCAATTCAGGTTGATGTTTTTCCTCTACAGAAATATACTCTGGAATCCAATTAGGGAGAAAATTATCTTGAATAAGAAAAGAATAATGAAAAATATTAAGATTTTGGAGTCATTTAATACTAATTTACATATACATTAGAAAATATCTATTGAATTTCTGCTCTGAAAGATGAAATTTGGAACTTGTTAAATTCTTTAATGTATATATTAAAATTAATACTAATTAATATTAGTATTAATATTATTAATTAGTTATTTCCCACTGAATAATATAGCAAAAGTCTGACATATTTTAAGTGGAAAAGGTATTACAAATAGTTTGATAACTAATTATATAATATTTACATTAGAAAAAAACTAAGATAATATCCTCAATATGACAATATCTTTGGATATCTGGTTGATTGCTTTTCTTCTTTATCCTTTGTGAATTATTCCCTTTACTTCTACAATGACTATGTCTAATGTTGACCTGAAGCAAATAGACTGCCAGATATTTCTCTAACAAAGATGGGTTTATTTGGGATCAGCAGATAATTGCAATTTGGGATCTGCAACCACAGGTGAGCTATGTGCAAGTCCCAGCACAAGGAAAGGAGAATGCTTTTATAGAGAGGAAAAGGAAGTTGGGAGAGCTGTAAGAAACAAAGAGTCCATGGCTTTTCATTGCCAGGAAAGAAGAGGAGTCTTCCTTTTTCCTGCTGGGCTCTGCTATTGTCACAAGGCATGACAATGTCTTCTGGTCTCCTACCTCTATTTAATTGAGGTTTATGTTTATTAATTTTTCATTAATATTTAATGTGTGTAATAGTAAAATATGTTTTAAGTGTATACAGTAGTGTTCCGAGTATGTGCATGTGCACGTATATGTATGTGTAACCCCATTCCCACTTTATTGCTAACCTTTCTCAGTGTCCTCCAAAGATTACCAGTAACAACTGTAGTCAAACAAAGTTGGGTTTGATACTTGTTGCAAGAGGGGAGACTGCACCTCATGGAGAAACATGGGTGTCTTACTCAGAGCATACTGGAGTGAGGGTTATAGGATTTAGGCTTGGGTTAGGTGATTTGTGCTTATATGGGGAGTTTTTGCTGAATTGGGTCATGGATGAAAGTGGGGTTAATGCTATGATTGAGTAATTTAGTAATTTTTATATGGGAGGCAGAAAGAAAGGAGAGGGACTAAAGTTTAATGGATAAAGAAAGAGCAGTTACTAATATTAGTCAGGAGAGGAAGATGCTTGATCATGTCTGTGGTTTGCACCAAATTCCAGTTTCTGTCTGTTGAGACATAATTTTATAATGGTTTTGTTTTTATCTTGTTCATTATGGACACAGTGGCTTCAAATTATTTTGATGTATGTAAAATTGGTTAACTAGGAACATCATAGCCTAGCTGTTAGTACTAGATGTCAAGGTTGTTTTTCTTTTTCTTTTTTTTAACATCTTTTTTGGAGTATAATTGCTTTACAATGGTGTGTTAGTTTCTGCTTTATAACAAAGTGAATCAGTTATACATATACATATGTTCCTGCATCTCTTCCCTCTTGCGAGGGTTGTTTTTCATACTCTAGATTGGAGGAGCTGTTCTCAAACTGTAGGTACTGGGAACTTGTTAGAAATGTATAGGCTCAAGCCCCACCCCAGGCATCTTGAATCAGAAACCCTGTGGGTGAGGCCAAACCACCTATGTTTTAACAAGCCCCCCTGTCCAGGTGATATTCTGATGCTAGCTAAAATTTGATAACGACTGATGAAGTAGTTTTCTATCCTGACTTCGAATTAGAATCATCTCGGGGAGGGGGACTTTAAAATCATGCTGATGGCAAGGACCAACCCCTGCTCAGTTATAATCAGAATCTCTGGTACAAGCCTAGGGTTTGGTAATTTTTGAAAGTTCCTTGGTTATTCAAATGTACAACCAGGTTGGAGAAGCTCTGTTCTAAGTGTATTTTGGAAAAATATATTTACTACATTTATATTTATACTTATATGTATTTAACCCCTTCTGCATTCACCCACAATGCTATTGCCTCTCTTTGGAGAATAATTCTGAAACATTAGTTCAAGTTAAAAATGCACATAACGTACAATTAGCAATTCTATTTTGAAACATAACCCATAGAAAACATCTTACATGTTCACAAAGTAATCTGAGTAAGGATGTTTATTTCATCACTGTTTGCAATAGTAAAAGGTGTAAATCTGATACTATCCACAGCTGAGGGATGGATAAATCATAGGGTATTTATAAAATGCTACTCAACCTTGTGTTTAAAATAAACTACAGCCAGTTCCCAACTTATCATGCTTCATTCTACTTATGATTTTTTAACTTTACACTGGTGTGAAGTGATATGCATTCAGTAGAAACTGTACTTTGAATTTCCATCTTTTCCCAGACTAGTGATATGTTGTAGGATACTCTGTCAAGATGCTGGGCAGTGGGAATGAACTGTAGCTCCCAGTCAGCTCTGTGATCATAAGGGTAAACAACAGATATCCTTAAAAACAATTCTGTACTCATGCCACCATTCTGTTTTTCACTTTCAGTACAGTATTCAAACTTTACATGAGATATTCAACACTTTATTATAAAACAGTCTTTGTGTTAGATGATTTTGCCCAACATTAGGCTATTGTAAGTATTCCGTGCATGTTTAAAGTAGGCTAGGCTAAGCTATTGTTTGTTCAGTAGGTTTGATGTAGTAAATGTATTTTTGATTTACAATATTTTCAACTTACAATGGGTTTATCAGGATTTAACACCATTGTAAATCGAGTAAGACTGTATATAAACTATATCAATGTGAGTGAATATAATGATGAGTGAATATAGCAACTTGAAAAATATTACATATAATTTTAGTAAATCTTTAAAGTGCACTGAACAATGCTACATCTTATTTTAGGCACAATGTATTGTACAGTAAAAATTTAAGAGCCACCACATGACTCATTTGCACATCTTCAACCTGGAAGTTACTCCTTTGGGAAGTAGGAAGGGATAGAATTCTGGGACTACTGTTGTTCTTCAATCCAGTGTTGATACTGCCAAACTGGACTTCTTTTCTTCAAAGCCTAATCTGTTAATTCTGCATAGACTATGAAGTTGTGTGTTTAACTGTGCCTTTTGGAATAACCAGATAAAATTTCAAGAAAAAACAAAACCAAAAAAAAAACCATGGAAACTGGAAGCTGAATGTCATCAATAGAAATGACTGTTTCTGGACTCCAAGATTAGATTAAAAATGGCAGAATCCTCATACAGGATGTCTTAACGGGTGACTCTCAGTGTCTCATTTAGATTCCCCTTATTTGCCTTCTCTGAGAGTCTCCACCTGCCTTCCACCCCCTTTAGAAGAACCTAATTTATACCCATAGGAAATGATCTCACCCTGGGATTTGTACACAACCTTCCCCCCTCCCACCACCTCTACAACCATACAACTAACTGCCATAATTCACAAGAGCGAAGGCAGGGTTCAAGTAAAGGTGGTGCTTCAGGTTAAAGGACAGTTTTGGCAGAATTGTTTATAGTGGTATTTCCACTTTATGGTCAATACTCTGATTTACTCCTTCATCCTGTGAGGGTATATTCACTCATTCCTTCATTGGATTTCCAGTCTTTTATGGAAAACTATTGGGCAATACATAGGCAATTGTTCCCCCTCTCTCTCTGTCTCTCTGTCTCTCTCTCTCACACACACACAGATACAAACACAAGTTAAAAAAAGTTATTATTCTTGGTAATATCATAGTTTAAATTTATGTTAAGGAAAACAAATTTAAATTTGTTATAAATGTTTAAAAATTCACCCTGCCCAAGATGGGGATAGCGTTTTACATTATTGTGCAGCGAAATGTCATTAATATTTTCTCATTCTCCTTTCTCCCTCCATGCAATGAAACCTAGCTGAACTGTACCATCCCATTACTGTACCGTCTATGCACAATTGCTTCCATTTACAATATAAAGACAAGAAGAGTGTTAAAATAGATATTTTCTCCCTTTAACTTCAACCAGAAAATATTTTTAGATTGACTTTACTTCTAATCCTCACTATTCTCTCTAATTGGTAGAAAAATAGTAAAAATTGATTTTTTTCTCATTGTCCAGCAATTATCTTATAATTTTAGAAAAAGTGCTTATATTTTATAAATAAATTAGGAAGAAATATATTAACATGACTATGGAAGAATTATGAATGATTTTCAATTTCTTTATTATGTGCTATATTTTTCAAGCTTTTTTTTACAGTAAGTATCTTGTATTATCAGTGAAACTAAATGTTACACAAATAATTTGTAGGTGGTCCAATCACAAACTTATGTGTATTCACTTATTTATTTATTTAAAATTTATTTTTGATCTCTGTATATCAGACATCATGTCTATAAAATAGAGTGATAACACATGATCCTTTCCCTCAAGGAGCTTGCAATCTGAAGGTGTGGTACTTAATCCAATCAGTCATATGAAGATTTTTTTGCAATGTCCAGATTCCATCTCTTACTATTCAGGTCTAAGAACCACCTCTTTGTGTTTATTGTCAAGTGTGTTATTTCTGGCTAATTTCACTTCTCCCACCTTGAGTAAATAAATAGTAGCTACACTTTTTAATTCAACACCATGGCTCTCAGGGACATGATTTACTGAAACAGCATAGATTTTGCCTCTGCCAATCTCTAACACTATTTAGTGCAGGGTATATTATTAGTCATGACACTGCATCATTCGTCATGCCATCCATGAATGCAGGCTTCCAATGACTTGCTCCAATGTTTTTACTCTGCTTAGCTTATGATGACTCCAAATGTAAGTCTTGTCTGGACAATAGAACAGTATATGAATGATAACTTGTTTTCTGGTCATGTTAAAACCACTGTTCATCATTTTATAGTATAAAGGTAGGATTATGTTTTCTCTTGAATTCTTTAGGCTATAATCAGTGAATATTGGAATATGATCTCATTCGAAGTTTTGTCATCTCTACTTTCCATATACTCCCACTAGTCAGGAACATAGGAGAGGGGCCTGTGGGTGGAGTGAGAAGAATGGTGTCATTTATGCATCATAGTTAATGACTGACCTGGGAGGAGGAACAGGGGTGGGGAAGGGAGGCATTCTATAAATGACACTTGATACCACTCCTGCCACCCTCAGATGCTGCAGACTGGAGGTGTCACCAGGTTGGGAACATAAACAGGAGTGGGCCGAGTCATGGGTGTACACACACAGTTAAGTTCAGGGGTCATTTGCATGCTGTTGATAGCATCTAAGCCCTAGGGACCTGAACTCATCCCATGTCCAATGAGACAAACTAGTGTAATAATCATCAATATGGCAGCAGCATTCTGGTAGCCTAATCTTATGCAATTCCATAAAAGAAATATCACACCTGTCAGCAGGAGCAATCTTCTTAGTATCTAGGGCCTTGGATGACTTCAGAGGCATGAATTCCAAAGCTCCTTGAGGTATCTGATTGACCCCATGTGATCCCATGTGGTGAGGAATGTGAGAGGAGGGGAAGGGGCAATTATGGAGTTGAAGGGGAGAACCAGTCTGGGGCCAAGATGGGCAATAGACCAATCTCTGTGTACCCTGCTGGGTGGTACTGTTGGCCATGATTAGTCCCAGCCATCAGAGGAGGACTTAAAGTTTTGAGGAAAGACTTCAAAGCACAGACACCCTGAGGCATAAGATCCAGAGCAAGGGTTTCACTTGCCCATTCTAAATGTGGTACTGACCACTGGATAGATCAGGCAAGTGGGGATGGAGGCCATAGGAGGATATAACATGTATCAAAGAAGTACAGTTATAGTTTCCGCATGAAATGAGGGTAGGAGAAGTCTGTGATTAGACTTTAATTTCTGATTTAGGTAAATTTTATTTGGGAACCATTAGTCTGGATAGAAAATTTTCATTTGGTTGGAATGATAGATTCATATACTATTATGTAATTTTGTGTTAATTTTATCAGATAACTTATTATTAGATCCATGTACAAACTAGTCAACCAGGGACCATGCTAAAATGCAGATTCTAATTTAGTAGATCTTTGCAGAAACTGAAATTCTGTATTTCTAACAAGCTTCCAGGTGATGCTAATTTTACCAATTGAGAACTATCTTTTCAGTAGCAATGTGCTACACTATAGTTCTAAATTACTGGTCAAAGACCTCCTAATTCCTCTTAGAAGAACACAATCATAAGAGGGATTAACATATTTCATCCTTTTTCTGGGCTATTTCCAAACTGTCATTTATCTTTCCTTGTCTCAGGGACTCATTGACAATAGAAGCAATCATCCTCAAAGCCATGTGTAACAATGGCTTGTCCATAAATCTAAGTATTCACTATAAAGTTGTTTTAGTTATCTGTTATTGTAAAACAAACCGTCCCCAAACAGTGTCTTAAAACAGCAATTTATTATCCCCCATGATTCTGTAGGTTAACTGGTTTGTCAGTCATTTGGAGGCTTAACTGGGATCTCAGCTGGGGCAATCAGTCAGGAGCCTTAGTTCTCCTCCATGTGGCTGCTTGGGCTCC